>NC_136503.1:34185752-34253252 GCF_053919585.1 Euprymna scolopes
ATTCAATTTCACTAAATACTGAGATTTTATCAACAGAAGGGGGAGGAATGCAAAATTGTAACCCAGCAGATAAAACAAATTCTTCTGTATTGGACAAAACATGAGAAGAATAATTAAATATATGTTTATCCAAATTTGTTATAATCCCAAACTTCTTAGTAATTAAATTTTTTAAATATTTATCATAAGAAGAAGTACATTTAATACGGGTAAAATTATCGCCGATGGATAAAAACCTAGAAAAACGGAGTTTATCAAAGAAAGCATATATATATGCGTGTGTGTGTGTTTTATTTTTATTACCGTTTTATCTTTTTAGTTACATATGCTTCGGATGTTGGACTATGTTTACGATTCAACAGCCTCATCAGACCTTACAGAAATTATTACATTAGCATTTGGAAGAAGTGTTTTAGAGGAAATACGAGAAAAAAAGGGTTCTTTAAGAGATAATAATTTTTTTCTCGTATTTCCTCTAAAACACTTCTTCCAAATGCTAACAACCATTTCTGTAAGGTCTGATGAGGCTGTTAAATCGTAAACATTGTCCAACATCCGAAACATATGTAACCAAGCAGATAAAACGGTAATAAAAAATAAAACACAAATTTGCTTCGCAATAGTATTGAGCACTCTCTTCAGGCGTTCACTAATTACCAGTTTTACTATATATATATGCATGCGTATGGGCGTGGTTGAGAGTCTAAGGAATGAGGGTGGAGAATTGTATGTTTTGGTTTCGATTCTAGGTGATGGCACCCAAGAAATATATATTTATTTTAGTTTAAATATCACTATCATATATTGGGTTCTATTTAATATTCAATAGAGAATTGTCTTGGACAATTATTTAGTCAAATAAATCCTTTTATGAAACCTCTGTGAATCTCGGAAAAGTTTTTTTTTATTTTCTATCTATCAAATTTAATTATCAAACTTTAACGATGATTCTCTGAAACATTAAAAAATATGAAAATATGGTCTGCAATTGATATAGCAATCCGAAGAATTAAATAAATAAACATTATTTTAGATGCAGGTGGCATGTTCTCTACGTCTGTGCAATATTCGTTTCTAAATTCACAACATCCCATGCGACTTTGGCCTAACACTAATCGACCATTGTACTTTTAATCGATTATTGTCGCATGCCAATCAATTGCTATCCTTAGACAACTAACACATTTGTGTGTGTCAGTTAGTGCGATTCATTCCCCACGATATAACGCTCTTTAGCATGAAACAATATTTAAGCGATTCCATTGTTAACTCTATCTACAATTATATGTATGCAACTTTGTCTGCGTGTGTGTGCGTGTGCGTGTGTGTGTGTGTGTGAGTTCGTTCGTTATAGACTTAAAAACAGCTGAATCGATTTTTACGAAATTTCACACAAAGGTACTTGGTGTGCCTGGCAGTGTTTTAAGCTAGGTTTAGGCATCGAAATGTTTCCAACAAGTATCGGCAACATATATGCTCTATGTATTATTGTACGTATGCAAATGAAAATGACCGGTCATTTTTCCTGGCCGTTGCTTAGCGACGAGTAAGATCGACGCTGACACCGTTATTTACGTTATAGATTTGTTCGCACTACTACTTCACACTTCACAGCGCATGCATACCCGCACACACCCACGACCATTACAGCGTGTTTTTCTTTCTTTTTTTTACGACGTAACTTCTTAATGTTGTTCCATTAATTGTAATAAATAGTTCTTCCATATTTTTCATTAACTTAACTTTATTTAACACTTTAAATGACATTTATTTATACAAATTCAAATACATTAACTTATTAAAAATGATTTTTCTTTGACAAACTAATCAAAACAAAACACTCTTCATAACAAAAATAAAACCACATTGCTTATACATTACTTATGCATTTACGAACATTTATTTAAAATTCTCTCTTTTCTCATTAAATCTTCTCATAAATTTTGATTGAGTTTTTTTTTCGAAAATTTATATTTTTACATATTTATTTTATCTTACATTTCATAAGCATAAACATGGCATTAAATCAACCCCCAACCAAGATCGGGTAATACTGCTAGGTAATTATATAAAAATAACTTTGTCTCTTTGTCTGTGTATGTGCGTGCGTGCGTGTGTAAATTCGTTCCGTATGCACTCGAAAACGACTGGGCCGATTTTTATGAAATTTCATATTAAGGTACTTTACGTACCTGGCAGTGTTCTTAGATAGATTTTGTATCCGAATGGCTTCGATAAGTATCGATAATCGATAATCAAAATAACCCGATGAAAGAAAGAACAGGCGATTGTGACCAAAGTTTACATCTTACACAGCCTAACATCACAAATGCATTTGAGAAGTTTTATTACCACACAAGCCGAAGCGTCTGCCATATAAAATCAACAGTAGGTTCTTTGATATGACAGATGCGCGTTCGAAATGAATATTTCTTTTTAGAGCAGAACTGAACCATGATACTTGACTTTTTCATTTAAAACTTAAATGTAAGCCATTTTCACCGCACAACCAGTAAAGCCAAGCTTATAAAATCAACAGTAGGTTTTTTGATATGACATGGGCGCGTTCAAAATGAATGTTTCAATTTAGAACACAATTGAAGCATGATATTTGACTTTTGCATTTTAAATGATAATTGAAGCCATTATATATAAAATAATTTTATAAAATTAAAAGTTCTCTACAGTGCAATGTAGACTACAATTTATTGTGAACTAAGTCACTGTGAGAGGCATGTGAAGCTTCTTCCTGATGCAAAGCGGCGTATTCCAAACTAGAATATGAAATCAATCGATTTGATTGAAAAGTAGGTGACGCGATGGATTTCGATGATAATAATAATAATAATATGGGCGTGTGCAACATTTTGTTGATCATCATTAAATCCCGAGCAACGCCAGATCAACCTGTTACTTTGAAATAAGTGGGAAGCAGTTAAATAATATGACTCAGGGGAAAGGGAATTTACCCATGCCCGTTCACCCAACCGACATTTGGAGAAATACATTTCATTTTATTCAAGAGTTCTATAGAATGACTAGCAGGGAGACACGACGTTGCCCAGGATTGAGTGAGGATCACCGAATGTTTAACACTTCCAATGCTTTTATTGTTATAAAAAATCGGCGAAATCCACCTATTTTTTCAACTAAATCGATTGATTATCTACTCTAGTTATGGAGCCATACTTGTGCATCGCTAGAAAGCGTTATATGCCCCCCGCAGCGGCTTAACCCATGATACATTGTAGTCTACATTGCACTGTAAAGAACCTACTGTTAATTTTATAAACTTATTTCTATGTAATAAATTGAATTAAATTTTAAAACTCAAAAGTCAATTACGTCCTAAACAGAAACATTCATTTCGAAGACGACAGTGCGTTATTAAAGAACTTACTGTAGAATTCATACGCCGAGCTCTTCTGTTTTCGAAGCGATAAAGCTTCTTCAATATACTTACGACATAAGGCTGTATAAAGGTCTTAACTTGGTCAAAATCTAACTGTTCCTTTTTTAATCGTTTTTTTTTTTTTTTTAGTTTTGCGATACTCATGGGAGGTATTCCGATATAAAAACATATCTATGAACACTCATAGAGACATAAAGTAGATTTGTATGAAATTAAAAAAAAAAAAACGGCCCAGCTGTTTCGGAATACTAAGGGAACTGCCTCATACACACACACGCAGACATACAGAAAATGTACTTTTTGTATATAAGTAGCTATCCTTGTATCCGTTAGATTCTAAGTATTTAGGAAATATCTTCATATTCGACACGTCATGCAATGTATACGGAACCGCTTCCTGAGACACTGATGTAAATTTAGTCTAGTGGCTTGTTTGTTTTGTTTTACTTTACATATCATCACTTTTCATGTTAGTTCATGTCGAATCCAACAATTTTGACAAAAACCGTTGTGTGCTTCACGTTCTTTATATATTCAAATGTTTATTCGTTGTGTTTATAGAGGAAACTTGTTTTTGAAGTTGCAAAAATGATTGAGTTTTTCAAAGGAGACAAACAATAACACCATAGCTTGGTGCAGTTTAGTTAAGGAATCCAATATCTTCAGACAGCCTGATCTGAAAGCACCGAACATAGTTTATTGAAATTGGCAATCGTTTTAATAAATTTGAGTTAAATACAATCATTTAGAATTTTAAAGCACAAGTTATCTATGTATCTATAAAAGTGACAATGTGTGTATGTGTATGTGTGTGCGTGTGTGCGTGTGTGTGTGGGTGGATATTTCTCAACCTATATACGAAACGAATTTTTAATCTGCAGACATATAATTTGGTACATAGAGTATTCAGACTTGTAGAAAACTTTTTAATCGGTTTATATCTGGAAAAATAGCATTGAAAAATTGGTACGTGAGGGGTCATCAGGTTTTTATCTGTTTATCAGTTGTTTATCGAATGTGCATGCGTGAATGGTTCACATGACAGATTCTTTATGTTAAAATAAGTAGGTCTGAAAACACTTTTTAAAGACGTGTCAAGATGGCCTAATGGTTATCATACTTGACTTACTGTCTTTAGGTTTCGATTTCAACTCGAGTATCTTTGTTTTTTTTTACTTACAAAAAGAGTAGGTGAGTTAGATGACTTTTATTTTCCCAAGGAATGACTTCCTGTCTCCTTCTCTCACGCGTGCACCCAGTGTCTTTCTTTTATTTTTTTTACGTTTTTGATGACCATAGTTTTGATTTTATTGATTACACATTTTTCAAATGATTTAAAATCGTGTTTACACTACTTCGCAGATGATTTTAATCGTTTATTAAGCTGTCCGCTCTCCTCCACACACACGCACAAACACACACACACACACACGCGCACACACACACACACACACACACACACACACACACACACACACACACACACACACACACACACATGCACACACATGGTTGGACGTGGAATTTATCTCCATTTCATCTTTAGCTACTCATATTCTTAATTTGTGCTTAGAAAAAAAAACCCAAATTATTCGCATTCACATGTCTCAGTTTCTTTCTGGGTTTCACTTCATTTCTTTTCTATAAGAAATTTAACATTATGTTTAATACCTATGGTATTTCTGTTTATAATAAATAAGAATTTTGCATTAATTAAAATATAATATTTATGCATATTTTACGACGTAATAATGCACGGCGAACTGCAAGTGTATGACAAAAGTGACCACGACAGAATTACTTTGTTTTCTTAAAATATAACATTGTAACAATAAGCTAGCTAGATTGTTATTGATTCGATCTTTACTAGGTTCCGCTGTCAGAACAAGATGTGGTCTGCTTATCTGTATGTGTTTGCAATAACTTAAAAATCCATGAACTTATTCAAATAAAACATTAACCCCGTATTTATTGCTATCGTAAAAATTGGACACACATATTTCAATGGCGATCGACTTGGTTAGGAGCATAATGTAGTATCTGTTCTGATAATTACAATTGATTTTTTTCTGTCCTCAGTCAATGCAGAGAACCTTTTCTAGACTGAGACAGTGTTTATTTTGTCTCTGCCCCCATTTGGGAACCTGAATTTTCTTCACATTAAAATCAAATCTTATGTCGAACTTTGCCCTTCTGAGGAAGTAAGTAAATATGAATTGCATAGGTTTTTGTTAAATAGACGCGTGACTTTAGAACCAAACGTCTTGAATTACTATGGCAATCTCATTGGGCATATCTGTCTGCTTGAATCTATATAATACTACAGTGAAAATCTTGCTTACATGTTTGCACATTGAATGTTGTAAATAACATAAAGAAAAGCCAATGAGTAAAAGAGTGCTGTGAGGAGGGGAATAGCGACTAATAGTAGTATCCGAAGTAGTTCCTAAGCAAAAGAGGAATGCGTAAATAAATGAATGACGTAACTAAAAAAGAAAAGAAAAGAGAGAAGTAGAGAAATACGATGACGTAAATAAATAGATGACATAAATAAAAAAGAAAGCACTAAATTATAAACTAATGTACAATGTTGGCTCATTATTCAATAAATTTCTCTTAATGCTCGCTAACTTTATTTTCTAACGCTCTGGACATACTAGTATGGATATATGTACTTTAACAATCGGTTAACTGAAGTGAATCTGTGCATTAATATAGAATATACCAAAGTTGACCCGACGTCTAATAATTTTTATAACTCTCTATTTTCAATTTTATATGATTAAAACGGGTCAAAAGTTGTATATCTTCAAGAATGACAAACAGTTTTGACTGGATATTTCCAATATAGCTCGAGGGACAATTAAAAAAGAAGTTTTAAAGAAGCAAGAAGAAGACTGCGAAGGTTTCTAAAATGTGTGATTAACGTCAACTGAAAAATACCACTTTTAAGCAGTTCATTTGAGTTTAAATAAGCTGGGTTAGAAAGAATTAGTAAAAGGAAATCGCATACAAAATATATAACAGATAATATGCATAGGAATTGTTTGCAAATTGAAATCCTTTAAGAATTATCATATAAATGTCTTGAAATTCTCTTAGAATTGCCTTTTAATTATCTTTGAGCTGAATTAACTTAGGAAAACTGTCTCGTAATTATATTCTAATTGCTTTGGAATTCTTCTGGAATTGTCATTGCAATTTAATGTAATTGTTTTTTTAAACTGTTGTTGAAGTTATCTTACGACTATCCTAGATCTGTGTTGGAGTTTTTAGGAAAACATTCTCGAATTTTCTTGTAATAAATTGAAATTGTCTTCGTACTGTCTTAAATTTTATTGCAATTCTATTGTACTTTCTTGCCCACCCCTAATTGTTTTTGAACTGTATTTTGAATTGTTTTGGAATTGAACTTTAAAGCATAATCTGCACACATGAATCGCAAAATCATAGGAAGATCATGCTTAAAAATTTAATTCCTAGATAATTCACAATACAGTTCAAAAACAGTTGCAGTAAACTTCCATAAAATTTCAAAGCAAATTGCGATACAATTCTAATATAATTCTAAATGGGCCTGATGATAAGTCGATCAATGGATTGGGGTTCTATAAGATGTAGGGTTTCAAAATACTAAAAGAATACAATAAATATCAAAGTGTTGTATATGTTCTGATCTGAGCCAGATATACATTTTGACTAGGAGAATTTTTGTTTTTGTCCCAATTAAGCGTCGCCCATTTCAGGGGGATGTGGATATCTACCACATTAAAGAGTACTAATATATTTAACTTTTCCATGTAAAGATATGGAAGAGTGACTCTTAAGACAATGAGTGTTAGTGAAATGTTCATTAGCATATGTGAAGTTGATTAAAGAGTGAAAGAATTTAATGGAGAAAATCATTCCATCGTTCGAGATGCAACACTTTTGGATCAATACAGGTCGCAACTCCGTGAATTTAGTAAGATTTAAGGTAGGTAGTGTTTTTATGAACACTACTGTATTTTTTTATCTGCTTGCTGACCAAGGACGCCAAACTTAATGCCCCCTTTGTGAAGTTGTCGTTTTCAATTGACATGTTTAGGGAGAATATTTAAACACGAGATAATCCCCACCGGTTTTTGGTGCTAAATTATTTTATTATAATTCTTTATTTGATTTAATTTTGTTTAACATAATATTTATTTCAGTCAGTCCTTAAATGCAAATGTATCTAAAATATTAAAATAAAAATGGAATCTGTAACTAACAGTATCATGTCGAATCCACAATATAAATTCATACGTAAATATGGGAGGGGAAGCTATCTTCAAATATCTTTAATTTCAAATTAGAGCTACGGACTTATACTAATTAAATAATTATAAGTCCTTTAGAACTTTTTTAATGGAGAATAGACAATGCTGTGGACGCGTTATCGACAGCTCTCGTTACTCTCGCTTTTCCTTATTTGTCCTTCAGTCCTCATTTTTTCAATGAATGATTTCTGACAACGGGAGAAGAAAAAGCTGTTTACTAGGTTGGCAGTATTTTGTGTGAACAGTTGCAAGAGATGCTGGAAATTCTGTTTCTTTGTCTATCCTGGTGGCCATGTCACTAGTAAGGGTGCTGAAAGTAAACGTTTTAACTGGGCTGACGTTATCCGTCTGATAGTCAGAGACCCGAACATTGGATTAACCACTAAAGAGGCTGTCCTATCAGCAGGTGCAAAGTACTGGGGCTGCTGCATTGCCATTTGGTGAATGGATTCTGGATCATGCAGTAGCTTCTGGTGGGGCCTCTCGATGCCATATTAGTGGTTAATTGTTACGGCTTTACCTTTTCATGTGCTACAATGTTTTTCGTTTCTATTTCTCTTAAATTCCTCTCTGCCCTGCTCTAAGCAAGTCCTTCGACCTATTCCACAAATCCCAAATCTCAATCATGAAAGGTTTCCAGAAAAAAATCCTCGATTAAAACCAGATCTCTAACTTCCACTACTATGTCTCTTTCTCCAACATCCGGGGTCTACGTTCCAACCTTCCAGAGGTTCAAACTCTATTACAGGAGACTATTATTCCTAAGCGAAACTAGTGTTGGACCGACTACTTTCCTAGATGAGTTCGTAATTAAAGGATACTCTAAATTAACCTCTAAATCCTATCCCCAGGATCGCCATGGGCATGGAATATGTGCCGGACTACTTTCCTTACTTATCCTACATATACTTCCGGGTTGCACTTGCTCACACTAATGCGTTCATATTTGCACTCTATCGCCCCCACAACAGTGGAGTTACTATCTTTAATAGCATATCTGAGAAAATCGAGCATGTCCTGCCTGCGTACCCCTCAGCTAACATTCACGTCTGTGGGGACTTCACTGTTTACAATGTGGAATGGTGAACCCACACAAACAAGACCGATGACGAGGGGGGGTTCTGCCACGATTTCTCCATTGCTTATGACCTCACTCAGATTGTTCAAGAATCCACCCGTGTTCCCGACACTGACGGTCAGTATGCAAGTCCCCTAGATTTTTTCTCATAACTTGCCCTGAGCTATGTCCGTCTTCCATTCAGTCTCTAATGGGATCTTCCGACCACTCTGTTGTATCAGTTAAGATAAAAATGAAATGTAATAGGTCCTCAGACGTATCTCTCCATCGTACAGTATATCGCTACTCTATAGCTGACTGGGATAGCTTTCGTACATTTATAGCAGATCTTCCTCTGCATGCCATGTTTAAAAAGGATGTGTCCTCTATAGTATCAAACCTGACGGAATGGTTAATTGTAGGTATAGACAGTTTCATACCTTCGAAAAAGTTCCAGCAAAAACCGAACAGCCAGCCGTGTTTCTCCCCAGAATGTGCTGCTCTCATTGCGCACAGAAATAACTTTTTCTATTGCTTCCAACGTAATAGATATACTGAGACTAAAGCCGCTTTCAGAATCGCCAGCAACCACTGCAAAAAAATAATAAAGGAAGCGAGAGAGTTGTATGCTCAGTCCATAAAGACCAAGGTAGCTGAACAGCGGCTTGGTCCCCACTAGTTTTGGTAAATAGCAAACAGATCCTGAACAGAAGTATGTGCTCTATCCCAACTATCATCAATGGACCTGAGATAATCTCGTTAGCATCAGACAAATCCAAACTATGTGCCAAGAACTTTGCAGTTAATTTTACCCTTTATGACCAATGCCACCAACCCCAGTATTTCCTCGTGTATCAGAAAACATGCTATGTGACATATAAATATCTGTACGTGATGTTGCCAAGCTAATAAAAAAAACTTGATTCCAGTAAAGCAATTGGCCCTGACGGCATTCTAATTCTAGTTCTCAAAAGACTTCAACCAGAACTAGCGCCCATACTTACAAAGTTATTAAAGCGTTGTCTTAAGGAGAATTGCTTTCCAACACATTGGAAAGTCTCATGAGTATGCCCTGTATTTAAGAATTCAGGTGATCTCTCATCTCTACCTCAGTATAGACCAATAATTCTCCTGTGCGCCATGAGTAAGCTGCTGGAATCTGCGCTAAATAGAGAAGCAGTCAACCATCTACGCAAAACTAATCTTCTTAGTGACATGCAATATGGTTTACGTTCTGCTAGATCTACAGCAGATGTGCTTACAGTTATATTTCATAGAATTAACGAATCTTTCGACGGAGGCTACCTCTCTAGGGCAATTGCTCTTGACATATCAAAGGCCTTTGATAAGGTATGGCATAAAGGTATGCTTCACAAGATCGCCAGCTATGGTATACCTGGAAATGTCTTCTCAACTATTAAATCATTTCTCTCTGATAGGTTCATAAGAATAGTAGTTGATGGGCAGAAATCAGAAGCTCTTAGTATTAATGCTGGAGTCCTTCAGGAGTCCATCCTGGGCCCAACTCTCTTTCTGATCTACATCAATGATCTTCCAAAGCACATCTTTACATCATTCGTAGACATTTATGCTGACGACACTACCATCTATGTTCAAAGACCGTAAACGACCAAGTTCTCTCTGACTCTATCTCTCCTTTGATCTTGAGTACGTGGTAGAATATGGAAAAAGTGGCTGATTACTTTTAATGCATCTAAAACCAAGCTTCTATCTTTACATCATCAACGCTCTGATGCCCAGCTCTCATCAATTGAAATGAATGGCTCTCGTCTTGGGGAGGCTTCATGTTTTGACAAGCTTCTGGGCTTGGCCTTAATTCTCGATCTGAAATGGAACACGTATATCAAATCCATTGCAAAAGTCGTTGGAAAAATGGTGGGGTCCTTCTACCGCTCAAGGAGATATCTCACGAAAAACACTTGTCTAGCCCAAACCACTATCAACAATTTCCCTCTTTATCTGTGCTTAAACCTAAATGTAGATTCCACGAACAAAGCTTCTTTCTTAGAACTGCACGCACGTGGAACTCTTTTCAGTTTGCTTGCCTTCCAGCTAACTACAATCTTATTGACTTGAACTCCAACGTGAACAAGTTCTTGATGAACCGCCCCCCTAACTAATCCAATTTACAAAATTCCCACTACTTATGTTTACTACGCCATAATCACAATGACTAATGTATACCCATTAACCCTTATCCTCGAATGGCCTCCGGGCCTTGATAAGTGGTGACTCCTATGTAAGAAAAATAATGGAAGAGTCTTTGAAATTAAAAGGATTACTGGAGAATTGAACGAAATTGTTTTTTTTTCTAAATTATATCTAAATCAATTATAAAATTTTGCTGATGTTAGAGGCAATTTAATTTTATTTTTCATTCACACCAAACTAGACATTAAAGCGCGGGGGAATACTGTGATAACGGCAATGTTTATGGAGAAGAATTCATGAGGGAAATTTGGTAACAAAACTAATTGTAAAAAACAAATAAACAAAAACGGATGCAACATCCTGTTGATGCGATCAGGATCGTATCAGTCAGTGTAGACCTAATTTCTAACCTAATAGGTTAGAAATTCTTTTTTGTGCTTGGAGAGAAAATAGAGCCATAGCCAGAAAGAGAGAGAGAGAGAGAGAGAGAGAAAGAGAGAGAAAGAAAGAGAGAGACAAAGAGAGGGAGAGGGGCAGGGCTAATGATTAGTACACCAGCTCAAATGTGATACTAAACACCAAACCATAGCCTTCGAGCATCAATTAAAAAGACGAAAAATAACATACCAGTAAGCCAAGAAATTAACAAGCTTAATAGAACAGCAGGTGATGAGGCTAAATGAGGTGAACTGCAGTAGATATTTACTTGCTGCGCACCTAAGCAAGATGTGACACAAGGTCAGAAAGTGGCAATGTGCGTAAGGAGGAGCACTCTGGCCTAGTAAAAATTGCCTGGGTATCCCGATCGGCATTCCCCAGTAGGGGCGCTTCAGACAACAAGCGACTAATTTGCCAATCCGAAAGGTGGCAAGGCTTGGGAGGGTGGACCTTCTAAATAATAGCCAAGCGTTGCACCTCAGCTCGCCAAGTAATGGGACAGTTCTTGGCTCTGCACCTTTCGACCTGATTGTTCAGAATGGATTTTTGACTGTTACTTTCTACCCAGTCTCCAAGCAACCGAAGTAGCAAGGAGACTGGTCCCCCAACTTAAAATAAGTGAAGGATATAACTGCAGTATATCAGATGTAAATAAGATTTAAAACTGTTTGTTTTCTTATCAATATTATATTTTTGGAGTCCAATATTTGTGTGTGTTTTCTTTCAAAACAAAATGGTCAATATTTGTTTCGCCGTGCGTAGAAGACATTTAAAGGCAAGAAAGCCCATCTGCAAACAAAATTTGTTTATCATCAACGTTCATGGCGCCCATCATGTTGTCGCCACTTTCCACGCTTATTCTTCCAGAATTAACGAAGCGTTCGACCAACGTTCTCGCCGTCGGCCCCGTTTTGCACTGTCACAAATAGAGAGCAGTCGAAGAATAAATTAACATCTTAACTTCGATTTTATAGTGCAGAGCATCGCTAATTAAAGCAACCTCCGCTTTGTCCAGTGTCATTATTAGGAAGAATCTATAATAATTGTGATCAGAGATTTAGAATAACAGCTGAACAGAATAATGAATGAGTCAACTCAAAAACAAGTTTGTTTTTGTTTCATAAAAAATAGACATTTACAGTTATGAATGGCCAAAATAACATATAATTTGTCCCTTCATTTTAGTAATGCTAAATCATTGATCGAAATGGATCTATGGGTCTATGTCTTTGCGTTTTAGCCGAAGAAAGTCGTGCGTACCTCCATGTAATAACTTCAAATTTACCATCGCTATCCCCCCGACCAGGAAATACATGCAATAGCGAACTGCTTGTGAATTTAAGATTTCCATGAAACTGCAGAGGATTCCGGTTAAACCCACCTAGTTATGGGTTCGAAGTTTTTCGGAAGCGGTATGCTCAGAGAGTATAAAATTAAGATTTTACTGTCTGATATTAAAAGAGGCGTGTTATGGATGTTTTGGAAACACATAAAACGGCGAGTATCTGAAAAAAGCAACAACCACTTTTTTGTTTTGCTCAAAACACACCTCCAAACACCGAGGCACCGCCGGGCACCCAGGCTAGTTTATTTTAAAACATAAATAAAAGTTGTTTATGATTTTGCCGCGTAAGTCCTCGGTCAAATATTTTATTATGCTATATTTGGTCGCTCGCCATACGAATAGGTTTACCCGCTGTTTTAGTTTCATTTCATTCTAAATTTTCTTGTATCGCCAAGTGACTGTTTGTACATTTATCAAGAAGGTTTCTAACAGGAGTCGAGGACACAATATTTTACAAATATCTCAGATTTATTTTCTTTATTTCTGCTTACTTTTAAGAAGAATCTTTAGATATTCGTGTCTTTCGTTTACACTTCAAATTTTTTCGCTTAACGCTTTCAAGTATCTCTTTTAATCGGCTGCTTATTGGCATTATATATATATATATATATATATATATATATATATATATATATATATATATATAGCCAGTAGAGTTTAGTTTCCTAGAAGTATATCCAATGAAACAACATGTGTCTACCAAAATAGTGCTCAATGAGTGAAAGAGCAGGTATATTAATTTTATTTATACAAACATTAATGGCTACATATGTGCATACATGTTTCTGTAATCACCCACGTTGGGGGATTACGTCTTCAGGCCAAGAATTACCTTCAAAAGTGACATTTCCACCAAATACATTTTTCTATTTCGTTTATCAAGTTAAAATACAACCTGGGCGGGAGTAAAAAAAAAACAAAAAACGGTAAAAGGATGAGTGAGGTCTTTGAAGATAATAAACATCTTTTTTCTTTTCCCCTTCCCCCATCCAACCTAACTTTTGGCTTTTTATGGCATAGGGTACTTGAGAGTTTAGTTTTCTTGTCTTAGAGTCTGTAAGTTAATAACCTTAGCTATGGTCAACCAAGTACTGACCGGTGCCTTTTAATCTACCTCCACCCACACATACATGCAACACACATATAACACACACATACACAGACACCGCCAACACACAGATACACACATTAATACATATATTCAAAAGCGAATCCATGCTGAACGCTCTTTGTTTTATTTACTGAAACTAGACAATAATTCTGAAACTACGTAGAAATAAAGTAAAAATTACATTAAGGTAAATAAAACAAAACAAAAACAAAAATAAAAAATAAATAAATAAGAATAAAAATAAATTTAATTAAAACAAATAAACCAACAAAATATGAATAAATATAAAACCCGAAAGTTATCTAAACCCCACATGTACCTATATGCGTGTATCAATACACTTATAAATGTCTACATTTATCTACACCCGCGCATATATACACACACACATTACAGACATACAGAGACAAATAATAGTGTTTTCTTTACTTATGTAGCGTGGTAACCTCTTCGTATATGCAATATTATGCTACCCGACTACAGACGGGTGTATATATATATATATATATATATATATATATATATATATATATATATATATATACATACACACACATATGTATATACATACATATATATATAAATATATACACATAAACACATATACATATAAACACACACACAACAGACATACACACATACATACATATATATACATACCCACACATACATATATATATAACATATATATAAACAACATTCTGACATCCATACATTTTTGTAATCTATATTGTTACAACAATTCTATACGAGGCAGCCTATTCTAATAGTTCAGAAATATACATGTATATACATACATCTACATACAATAGACACAGAGATACATCCACATACAAACATACACACAGATATATAGATACAGAGATATATATATAAACATACAAACATACATGCATACATAAAATACACTTATACATACAAACTCACACAAATATAGACATATACATATATACATGCATACATGTACCGTGCCACCAAATGATACATCTAAAGTAGAAACAGACATGAATACATTTACTATATAAATTCACTTTTTCTATCAAATTCCACACGTCTAGTTATGTTTCATGGCCCCATCCGCTTGTTACACTTTCCTAAGTTGTAGGTTTTTACCGTAAAAATTGACACTACGTAAAAATTTATATTGAATTCAGCATGAATTTCATAGGGTTATCCTCATATTTAACAAACATTCTTTCGATGGTAAGGTAGATATACATAAGATGTATCACGATACAATAATAATATATAATAACATATGACAGAAATCAGAGTATTTAGGTTATACAAACCGAGTATATAAGCTTATATATTGTAGTACTTACCTTCATCTTTGTTTATTCACCTAATACCCTTATTCCCTTTTCTTCCATTCACCCTTCATTCCTTACTTTCTTTCATCTATTTATTTCTTCATTTTTATTTATGTTAATAAATTATTTTTCCTACCCGGGTATATAAAGATCATATATCCATACATGCACACACCCAAAAATATCCATATGCATACATACATATGCATACATATGATGAGGATTTGGATATTATTATGAAATGCCGCACAACTGTCCTTGTCTATAATGGGGAACAATGGGCAAAAAATGGGCAAAACAACTTTTTCGGGGTATCAATGGGATCGCTGGACTCTGCAGAGGCAACAGATCTCTGTGGACTTTATATCATTCATAATTTAACGAACGATAATATTATTGATAGAAGGGACATGGGCCTATATCGTGATGATGGGCTGATAATAGTGAAGAATGCTACAAGTGTTAAGTGTGATCAGATTAGGAGAGCAATCCATAGGGACATGAAAAATTTTGGCCTAAAAGTAGAAGTTAATGCTAACTTAAAACAGGTTGATTTCCTTGACGTTACTTTAGATCTGGATTTGAATACTTATAAACCATATATGAAGGATAATGCTAATCCTATTTATATACACCCGCAGTCTAACCATCCACCATCCATTATTAAACATATACCGTTATCTATTGAAAGTAGAATAAGTAACAATTCATCTAATGAAGTAACTTTCAATGATTGCAAAGCTATTTATAATACAGCACTTAAAAATAGTGGGTATCATCTTATGTATATCTGCCTTACCATCGAAAGAATGTTTGTTAAATATGAGGATAACCCTATGAAATTCATGCTGAATTCAATATAAATTTTTACGTAGTGTCAATTTTTACGGTAAAAACCTACAACTTAGGAAAGTGTAACAAGCGGATGGGGCCATGAAACATAACTAGACGTGTGGAATTTGATAGAAAAAGTGAATTTATATAGTAAATGTATTCATGTCTGTTTCTACTTTAGATGTATCATTTGGTGGCACGGTACATGTATGCATGTATATATGTATATGTCTATATTTGTGTGAGTTTGTATGTATAAGTGTATTTTATGTATGCATGTATGTTTGTATGTTTATATATATATCTCTGTATCTATATATCTGTGTGTATGTTTGTATGTGGATGTATCTCTGTGTCTATTGTATGTAGATGTATGTATATACATGTATATTTCTGAACTATTAGAATAGGCTGCCTCGTATAGAATTGTTGTAACAATATAGATTACAAAAATGTATGGATGTCCGAATGTTGTTTATATATATGTTATATATATATGTATGTGTGGGTATGTATATATATGTATGTATGTGTGTATGTCTGTTGTGTGTGTGTTTATATGTATATGTGTGTATGTGTATATATTTATATATATATGTATGTATGTATATACATATGTGTATATATATATATATATATATATATATATATATATATATATATATATATATATATATACACCCGTCTGTAGTCGGGTAACATAATATTGCATATACGAAGAGGTTACCACGCTACATAAGTAAAGAAAAACACTATTATTTGTCTCTGTATGTCTGTAATGTGTGTGTGTATATATGCGCAGGTGTAGATAAATGTAGACATTTATAAGTATATTGATACACGCATATAGGTACATGTGGGGTTTAGATAACTTTCGGGTTTTATATTTATTCATATTTTGTTGGTTTATTTGTTTTAATTAAATTTATTTTTATTCTTATTTATTTATTTTTATTTTTGTTTTTGTTTTGTTTTATTTACCTTAATGTAATTTTTACTTTATTTCTACGTAGTTTCAGAATTATTGTCTAGTTTCAGTAAATAAAACAAAGAGCGTTCAGCATGGATTCGCTTTTGAATATATGTATTAATGTGTGTATATGTGTGTTGGCGGTGTCTGTGTATGTGTGTGTTATATGTGTGTTGCATGTATGTGTGGGTGGAGGTAGATTAAAAGGCACCGGTCAGTACTTGGTTGACCATAGCTAAGGTTATTAACTTACAGACTCTAAGACAAGAAAACTAAACTCTCAAGTACCCTATGCCATAAAAAGCCAAAAGTTAGGTTGGATGGGGGAAGGGGAAAAGAAAAAAGATGTTTATTATCTTCAAAGACCTCACTCATCCTTTTACCGTTTTTTGTTTTTTTTGACTCCCACCCAGGTTGTATTTTAACTTGATAAACGAAATAGAAAAATGTATTTGGTGGAAATGTCACTTTTGAAGGTAATTCTTGGCCTGAAGACGTAATCCCCCAACGTGGGTGATTACAGAAACATGTATGCACATATGTAGCCATTAATGTTTGTATAAATAAAATTAATATATATATATATATATATATATATATATATATAGTGCAGGGTGTAAATATATAATGGTGAGAAGCCTTGACTGTCGTTTGGGCGGTCGAGTTTCAATCCTGGCTTGAGGTAGTTTCCTGCTTAGCCGCACTGATAAGCTGTGATACAGCGAAGCAGTACTGTACGTGGATGACTATATATATATATATATATATATATATATAGTGTTATATAATAATTTTCTAAGTTCCAAATTTCAAGTTTACTCAATTGGTCATTTATTACTTTTCAAAATGTATTGCTTCGTTTAGCGACTCATGAGTCTGCAAAATTATGTTATTGTTGCATATTTAGTCACGTGCCGATCATATGTTTAAAAACCATGAAAAAACACCATTTTTAGCAACGTACGTTGATCATGCAACCGGCACACTCTGCCGTTCCTTCTCGTTTTCACTTTCTTGGAAAATTATTTTATCACGCTATATATGTTCTAGGACCCAATAAAAAGGCTTGGATTTTTTCAAAATCTTCAAAATGTATAAAACTTGTTTTATTATAAAAAAATATTTATGAGAAAGAGTTTTTAATCCATTACGATTGGTATATACACACTGAGTAGGTTTCAAGTAAGTGATCTCTCTCTCTCTCTCTCTCTCTCTCTCTCCATATATATATAATATATATATATATATATATATATGACTTTATAGCCATTAAGAATGAGCAAAGGTTATAGCCCGTGGACTTAAAACGAGTGATTTATGCAAAGTTGCTCGTTGGTTATATCTGTGCTTATATTCATATTAAATACAAACCCTAGTTATCCCTGTTATTCTCTTTCTATGCATCTAACGGACACCATAATACTTACTTCGCTGCACCTTGTCATAATAAAAGTTAATACAAACATTTCAGCACAAATCGACTTAGCAGTTTGCAAACAAAATCTACAGAAAATATTGTATGGTGGTGACTATGAATATTATTCCCTTATTAATCCTTGACTGTGCCTCGAGTGGATACCATAATGTCTAGTCTTAATGCAAAAATTATCGCACATTATCACAATGAAGCTCCATACAAAATTAAAGACAGACCTGCTCAGTAATTTCCGAGAAAGAGAGACGTACAGACAGAGTAAGAATATTATGATAGAGATTCCTAACAAAAATAAGCAGCTGTTCTATCTGAGTCTTATCCAGTTACGTCAGCGTGTTGATTGCACAAATTAGGAAGTAATTCGTTGCTCACGGTAGCACTTCAGAGTTGAAGCAGTTAGACCTATCACTAGATGGTTAACCGTGTAGGGATAGAAATGCTGAGTCTCTTAATTGTATCGTCTGTAATTACTGCTTTTCATAGTTGTTGTCTCAGCACGTTTTTTGCTAACTAATCCTCTGCTCTGCTTTGGTAGGATTGAAACCGCTATCTTCAGACTATACTCACCCGGAATTTTAGAGACCCAACGCTTTTATCCATTGCACCACGGGCCCTGAAGAAGAATATTTGGCCGAAACAAACACATCTATTAGGATGAGGATAACAGTCCGCAAATAAAAATAAATAAATATACAAATTACTCATCTGAACGGATTCCAATAAAAAAAATAATATATAACGATCACTAGATGGTTTTTTTTTTCTGATTTCTTTAATGGTTACTGTGAAAACTTTTCACGGATCCACAGTTAGTATTCTCTGAGGAAAGCGTGAAGAATGAACTCATTTGACGCACCTTTTTGTCAACAGAACGCCGTTTTAAAATACTCATAAATAATGGTCTACTTGAGGATCGGATGCCCGTCCAGCTTCTGTGGATGTATATAAGAGCCCATCAAGGACTCGCCAACCGATATTGGCTTATTGAGTCAGTCAGTTATTCCGATTACGATAAACTGTACATTTTATAAAGCCCCCTTTGATGAAGACGGATACAATCGAAAATTAGCGTCTTTGGCGGACAAGATCATTGGATATGAGATAGAGCTTATAAAGTAACGAATTCTAGCTCGGTTGTAGAAATTTCATATTTAACAAAAATTATTCTGAAAGTTTTAGAAAAAGTTAGCATACTGTGATTCAAACAATCAAATATTAAATTCGACACACTGCTGCCCAAATCTCGCTACTCCAAATCTTGACGCTCAGCTATCAAAACTTACCCCCAAAACTTGAGACTCTACTGTCAAAACTCAACTCTAAAACACGAAGCACTGCTGACAACACCTGATACTCTGGCTTCCAAATCCAAAATCCACACAGTCTCTTAAAAATCAGGCTTTTTATATCCAACCAAAAGCTTCTCATTTGCATGTTAGGTGATAATATCGCAAGCATATAAAAAGAAAAAACGGCCATTTTGTTTTTCTTTTTTGCCCTTCTTTTTGTTAACACAGGACTCTACAGACTGCGCACAAACAGGTTTGTACCAATTTTTAAATGCTTAATTACAAAAGAGCAACTTATTTTGCTTTTGGTAGTAATTTAGACTACACATTCTTTCATTTTGAATAGTGTAATGTGTTGGTTAGGGTTAGAGTTGAAGTTCTCATCAGTAGGTAAAAGTCATCGATCACCAGAAACAAATGATCCACTGTTTCGGCGATATAGTGTAAATATATATTTGAATGTTTTTTTTCTTGAATTTATAATAAAAAGGTAAAACTGAATACATAATATTGCAATGTAAGCTTTCTGAACAGTAAGAAAAAAGTCAGTAATCATTCAAAACAAGAGACTCACTGTTTCCTTGATACCATTGCGTATAATCTATTCGAGAAAGAAATGATGTTTGTGATGCTTGGTTTTTTCTTTTATGACGCATCAGCGTATCAAGGGAGTGTGTTTCCCTTTTCTGTATGACGTAATGAAAGGCGTGTCGCCACTTGAACGTAAAGGTCTACTATTTGGGATTATGTCTATGGATGGCTATGTAAGGATTTGAGCAGCGAGATATCTTATCGTATTTTATATAAACTGTTTAAGGAGGAAGGACTAGTCGCAACAATACATAAGCGAATAGTGGCTTTGTGAATACAGAATATTCTCAGTTGTGAAAAGCTTTCTATCACAATAATAAAGAAAACGTTTTGAAGAGGATTTTTATTATTTTATTTTTATTACAGCAAAACTAGATTTTTTAGCCCATTAGAAACGAACAAAAGTTATAACCTGTTGACTTAGAATAAATTGATAGCTGAATATGGTTAAATTTGTGTTTATTTTTGCATCAAATAATAATTTATATTAATCTCTATGAATCCCAAACTGTACCTCAAACAGATATCATAGTACTAAGTTCACTGCACTTTATCATAAGCCAGATCGCACCTGTTATTTTCGAGAAAATTGCAATGAACAGAAAGACAGACAGATAAAGAGAAATAAATGATAGATAATAATAAGGCATTAAAATAAAAATGATATGATTACGTTTATATTACGAGTCGAAGACTTGTTAATAGACCATCGCAATTTTGCTAGTAGAGCCCTCCATGTTTTCCCACAATATTCTAATTATCGTAACGAATTCTTTGAAAACTGTCCGTTTTATAGAATAACGTCTTAATGTTTTGTTTAATCTATGAGCATTGTATTATCTCATTGCCTCATCCATTTCAATGAATCTGTTTACTTTTGTCTAATTTCATCTTCCATCTCAGTGAATTTGTTTGCTTGGTTTAATCAACTCAGATCTGAACGCTGAAATGTTAGTTTGAATTTTATTTTTAGATGATTTTATGATGGGATATAAAAGATTTTAATAGCCAAAATATAACGTTGAAAACAGTGAAAATGAGAGAAGGTTTAAATAATTGGTTAGGGAAAGCGATCATCATCATAATCATCATCATTATATCTATGAATCCGAATATTCTGTTATTGGCATTGGTTTCCCCGATATTTCTCCAAGTCAGAATTATTTCTCGAATGGCACTATGTACTTATGGCAGGGATCACGTGAAGATTGCCAACGTCCTAGGTGAAATTGAATTTTTTGTGGAACGAACTGCATTCGAACTTTGGACACCCAGGTCGTCAGTTTTTGTAGTTAACCACTAGACAACTGTCATCCCCCAGTAAAAAAGCTTATCAAACAAGAATTGCATATAATTCGAACAAATTCAAGATGGCATATTTTTCTTATCCATTTTGATCAGTTTTAAAAATAATAAAATAATGATCTTTTAGTAAATAGAATTTTTCAAAAGAATTTACCTATATTTGCGTGCCTCTTCACATAAGCAGAGTTAGACCTAAGCGAGGTTTTGAAGAAGGGAGAATAAGACTACTGTATGGAAACAATAATAAACATTTCCCCAGTTTTAGAGTTCTCATTCTTTAATCTAGGACAGCAAAAAAAATGAAGCATAATATCAAAACAGATAATAAACTTAACAAAACTTAACACTTAACAAAACTTAACACGTAACAGAACTTAACCAAGCTTAACACTAAACAAAACTTAACTTTAAACCAAACTTAACACTTAACAAAACTTAGCAAAACTTAGCACTTTACGAAACTTAACTCTTAACAAAACTAAACACTTAACAAAACTTAACTCTTAACAAAAAACAACAAAAAGATGCTCTGTCCATTGATCTAGAACATTTAAATTTAAAATAGCACTTTCATCTCTAAACATACGAATTGAATGAAAACACCTGATAAATATTGTCAAATACAATATCCTTTTATTTTTGTACGTCAATCCCAAGTGACATCTCGTTTAATTTTCTATTTCTTCCTGAAGTTTCCATCGGCGCTATTTATTGCAAAAGAAGTAATAAAAAGTCACAGTTCATATTTCCTGCTAGAAGCTGTTGGTGGTGAAGCAGGTCGAACAAACTGATTAATCTCATCAACTTGTACGAATATATCTCTCTAGACCATAACATACAAATCATAATCTTTTACAGCAAGCACAACTTTCTTAATAGAATCTGACGTTAAAATAAAAATGCTCATAGAAATATGAAAACGTTACCTGCTTCTTTGTAACGTGGCCGTTATTCATTTAAAATGTTTTTGTTACATTTTAACACTAGGACCCAACATGTAGTGTCTGAGATAGTCGCAAGGAAACAAACAAAAGGAAAAAAAATCGACTCGCCTTTTTTCTCAGTTTTAACAAAAGGTATTTATTACGATTAATTCCAAACAACGCCTGGATCTTGATTTTTTACAGTCCATTTCATCTGTCATGAGATTAACAAAACCCTGCCGTCTAGTCACCAGCTTAAAAGCCTCTGACCGCCACGGGGTACACGTTCATCTTACGCCGGCTAGCGTTTTTCCCTCCGTCCTCTACCGCCCACGTGTGTTCTTTTTCTGTTCTTCTCTTTCCCTCTTCTTCTTCTTCTTCTTCCTCCATTGTGACGCCACTTCGCGCACTGACTCGATTATTTGCACGTTTTTACGCGGATGCTGTTACTACAGTAAACGCTAGCGACCTTATTAAATACGTTCACATGCCAAAAATTTTCTATACAAAATTTTATTAAAACCTGCTCCGAGGTAATGAATGGTAACAAGAAAAAACTCAAATGTTTAGACAAAACATGAATAAATCCAAATAAAATGTCTTCGTGTATTGTTTTTTCAACATTTCTATTTTACCGATTTTTCCCCCGTTAGAAATTCCTTCTTTATTGTTTTCGTTAAATATGGATTTACCACAATATGTAAAGACGTTTTAATACGTTGAATGGGAAAAACATCAGTTAACTGTTTCAATAGAGAGAATGTAATTATTTTCAGACCTATCACTGAATCAGTGGCGAAATGTTTTAGCCTTGTTGACGAAGATTAAAGTTTTGAATGTTAACAATATGTAACAAAGCCAGTTAAATTTAGCCAAGACCAAATCAAACTTCCATTGAATAGTCTCTTTGGTTAGGAGTCGTTAACTCATCCAAACTTAAACAGTATTTTTCTTTTAGTAATAAAGTTAGTTTATTGCGGAACCCAACATAACAACTATATTATAATATTAATTGTATTCCAAGATTTGTTTGTTCCTTTTTATCGGTCGTGTGAGTTTTATTTTCATTCTTTTCTCATTTTCTAAACAACCCTCAAAAAAACTCTTAACATTAATATTTCTCTCCATGATCGTATGATAGATTTTCACGCGAAAAATACGCAAATAATTTTCATTTGGTTAAAACGTCCTCTTCGAAACCCTTGACCAAGCTAGTAAGCATAATCCCTTACCTAGTCCTACGACTTGTTTGTCTCTTACCTTCTCAGCTCCACATAACGAGATTATTCGTGACAACACTGGTTTATCTAATCTTTTGCTTAGTCTACGGCCCGTTTTTGCCTCTCAACTGCTAAACACTTTTTGACGAGATTATGCGAGACAATTATGGCCCATTTGTTTCTCGTCCCCTGCCGCCAACCTGTGTTCGCCGTCCGTTCGCGTGTGTTTTTTCTCTGCTTTTCTAGCTCAGTAATTTGCAAATGTGTCAATAGATTGCTGCTGCTGCTGCTGCTGCTGCTGCTACAACAAACGCTAGCGGTTCTGTTATATCTTCATTTATAAAAATTCGTTTATAATTACTAAGATTATAACTTATTACAGTGTAGTTCTTATTATTTGGTATATAAAACATATACAAACATAGAATAAATCTCTCACGAACATTATTCCATCCGCTCTTAACTGCTATATAATTTATCTGAAAAATTATATCAATTCCAATAAAGGACCTTAGTTACATAATTGCCCAACATTTTACAGGTACGGACTTTCTATATTATATTTCTCTTTATCTGCTTGTCTGCCTGTCTGTCTGTTCCATATTTTATCGGAAACTACCTGACTGATCTAGCTAAAATTTTGTATAGATCTTTGTTATGTGCCGCGAACTGAGTATTGTGGTAGCCGTCCGATACTCAGTTAAAGATTAACAGGGATTAGTAATTTTTGTAGCAATCAGCACAGATTTGATGATATTCAACCATCAATTTGGCATGAAGCATTCATTCTAAGTCAGCGGGCTGTATATATATGTCTATATATATATATATATATATATATATATATATATATAGAGAGAGAGAGAGAGAGAGAGAGAGAGAGAGAGAGGGAGGGGAGAGAGAGTAGAGAGAGAGAGAAATAAAAAGAAACAAACCGAGTGATGATGAGTTCATCAACGTTTCGTTTTTATTTCATGACTTCCTCTGGAAGATATATATATATATATATATATATATTCAGTATTTACTTCAACAGTATTCAATACTCTTAATCTGTTATATGTATGGTCTTTATATATATATATTATTTATTGTTATTAAAAATATAAACATAAAATAATGCACACACACACATATATATCTATATAAATAAAAATCGAAATGTATGTTTGTTACTTATCTATAATCTAAAAAAAACTACTGGACCGATTACTTTGACATTTTGGTATAGAATTTTCACCTCACCCATGCGTGTTTTTATATGTGTCTTTTTAACTATAACGTTCTTCCTAATTTTTATTTACTAAATTAGTTTATTTTATTTGCAACGATGTTGCCATTTTATTATATGAGGAACTATCATCGCCGGTGATTTACCGTTCATGTGACACCGATTATACTTTTACAATTTTTTAGGGTGTAAACTGAATGTGTACAGAGACATTTTCACAATAATAAATGACTTCAGAATACCAGTAAACCGCTTTTTCTAATGTTTATTTACTTTATAAATGTATTATATATAATTCATTTTTTTTAAATAAATATGTTAATAAAATGAGTATTAAAAATATTTGGATACTACATATCACAGCATTCGCTTGGCTTTGGCCGAAATATGACGTCAACAACCGGATTTTGCCGAGCAACTGCTCGGGTTTAATTGTTGGTTGATACAAGCCGCTGGTCAGCCAATCACAATGCGGCGCGCTGAATTTCAACGAGGTGGCGATTTTTATTTTTATAAATATTGGAATAGGAAAATAAAACAGTTGCTATATGCAAATCATGGACAGTACCAATATACTGAATCTTTAAAACTTTTTCTTCTAATTTTACAAAACCAACGAAAAAATCTTTTATAAAAAAATACTTAAAAATACTTTGAAAAAATGAATTTTGTTTCCAGTTTTCCTTGACAAACAGAACTTTCAAACAAAAAAAAAATGGCAAAATATATTTGAAAATTTTATTTTTTTTAAACCGTTTTATAAAACTTTTTCTTTAAAATTATTTGACCCGCACCCAGATTAATTTTTGCTTCTTCTAACTTTTTCTTGACAGTTATTATTAAAAAGAAAATGAATAATAAAACACCACATTATGGTAGATCGTTTTTTGTTTTTGATTTCTACATTTATTTATTTTGTTATTTTCTTTTACGTAGCGTTGTTATGGTTTTATCGGCAACGCTCGACATAATCCGGCTGTTGACGTTATGTTCCGGCTAAAGCCGAGCGAACGCTGAGATACGTCTGGTTCACAATATACACCAGTATCAATATTTGACATAAAGATCGTTAAAAATTTTATCGATAAAAAGGTTACCTGTACAATGAACACACCCATTATATTTTTGCCTTCTTTAAATTTTTTTAATCTCACGAAAGAAAAGTCAAAAAGAATATTTTATAACTTTTAGAGAGTGCTGGGTTGCTAATAAAATATTCTGGTAAATCTATTCCCCATATTGGAACTACTCGACGAATACACGAAACCGATTTACTGAAGAGTCTGTTGAATTATTTGTGATCGTTTGAGGACAATTTTACTAATTGTGGTTAATTCCTATTTTAATAACCTAAATTACTTAGAGTAAAATGAGTTTTGGAATTTACACCCAAAAATTTATTTTTAATTAAAAATAATATTAAGACACTAAGTTTTTTTTTGCATAGAGGTCACCACTTATCAAGGCCCAGCGGCCACTCGAGGATAAGGGTTAATAGGTATACATTAGTTATTGTGATTTTAGCGTAGTAAACATTAGTGGGAATTTTGTAACTTGGATTATTTAAGGGGACGGTTCAATAAGAACTTTTTCTCGTTGGACTTGAAGACAATCAGATTGTAGTCAGCTGGAAAGCAGGCAAACGGAATAGAGTTCCATAGGCGAGCAGTTATAAGAAAAAAAGCCCTGTTCATGGAATCTATGTTTAGGTGTAGGCACGGATAAAGAGTGTGGGTAATTGTTGATAGTGGTTCTGGCTAGACGAGTGTTTTTCATGAAAGTCTGGCGAGGGGGACCATAGATTGAAGTTCAGATGAGCACCTGCCATGAAAATAACGATAAAGCAGGGTCAGGCTCGCTACGTCTCTTCTGTGGGAAAGAGGTTGCAGGGAAGAGAAATGGGCACCTCCTCACTAAGCTCCGAAGTCTATTTTGAACTCTGTCAAAACAGGATAAACTGCTTCTAGCAGCTCCTGCCCAGATGTGGCAACAGTACTCCATCGTTGGCCGAACCTGGCTTTTATATAGGTAGAGAATTGCATCAGGAGTGAGATATCTTCTGGAGCAGTAGAAGGACCCCACCATTTTTCCAGCGACTTTGGCAATGGATTTGATATACGCGTTCCATTTCAGATCGAGAATTAAGGCCAATCCCAGAAGCTTGTCAAAACATAAGGCCTCCCCAAGACGAGAGCCATTCATTTCAATTGATGGCAGCTGGGCAACAGAGCGTTGATGATGTAAAGATAGAAGCTTGGTTTTAGATGCATTAAAAGTAACCAGTCACTTTTTCCCCATTGTACCAAGTGCTCAAGATACGAGGAGAGATAGAGTCAGAGAGAACTTGGTCGTTTACGGTCTTTGAAGTGCTACCATAGATGGTAGTGTCGTTAGCATAAATGTCTACGAATGATGTAAAGATGTGGTTTGGAAGGTCATTGATGTAGATCAGGAAGAGAGTTGGACCCAGGATGGACACCTAATTAATACTGAGAGCCTCTGATTTCTACCCGTTATAACAAGATTCATCGTGATACCACCATAAGCTTCTACTTCTTCTTACATTGTATTAATAACTGATCGAACCCTCAAATCTTTAAATATTGAATTTTTAGCATTTTTTTATTTTTGCAGAATCTAGTAAATGAGTGTCTAATTAATAATAATCTGCTGAAAATATTGAAAAAAACAAAACAAAACAAAAAACAAAATAAAATGAAGAGAACCTCCAACCATAAGTGCAATAATTCGGTTTTGGGTTTCCGTTGAGTGTTTTCAATAAGGGGGATCGATTTACTAGAACTTTGTATTAGCAACTGAGCACCCCTTAAAAATATTTACATATTGATTGTTTTATATTTTGCTTTGGATACTCTAAAAGATTTGTTTTCAAATCGCTAATAGTCTGCTCAAAAAATTGAAAAAAAAAAACGAAAATAAAAAAGTATATATATATGAGGGTTGTTCATTGTACAGGCAGACCGATAAAAAAGGATACTTCTTCGTTTATTGTAGCGAAATCCGACAGCTGAAAAGTTGATTTTTGATTCAAATAAATGATAACTACTTACATTTTTTGTCGATTTCAAGAATAAATAACGTTATGTATACTAAATACCTAACTGGCATGCCACAATTAGTTAAGAATTTCTGGAATATTGCATAAAACATTTACTTTCATGATTCAACGAAAAAATGATTTTGGACATATTTTTTTTTGTACACAACATATGACATAAACACAGGAGAAATAACCAATTTCTTCGAAAACTATTTTCTTTAATAATTATTTTTCTACCTTAGCGTTTTTCGTAATTTTTAAATATTTTCATTACAGCGATATGACAATTCAGTAGATACCATTGGTTTCAATAATTCCGTGTATACCATTGGTTTAACTAAAAAAGAAAAAAATCACTATTTCAATATTTTAATTTTACAACAATAACGAAGAAGCACCAACAATGATTACGAATATTCTCATTTATATGTATTAAATTTGGAAGCAATATTTCTTCTTAAAAAACGTGCGAAAATAAGCATATTTATTTAAATAAAAACAATAGTTTGCGAAACAATTTCCTTTTTTTAACTCATCCTACATTCATTCTCCTTTCTTTCTTCCTTCTGATTTATCATCGGTCTCCCACTTTCTTGATTTATTTTTTAAAGTTTTCTTTTTATTCCATCGATTTATTATCGATAGTACTTTCATGCAAAAATAAAATCTGCTAAATGTTGACATTTTTAAATTTAACATTTTACAGTGCGTGCTCACATACATGTCCAAAGTAAAATTAGACCCTCGTATTTTCCCCTCTGTCGCCCTCATGAAGAACGGACATAAGTGAAAGTGCATAAATGATTTCAATAGATATACCATTTAATTTAACATATTGCACTTTACAATTCGCTTGGCGTTTGCAATAACCACCAATAAAGCTCAAGGACAATTTTTATATTTGTGTAACTTACATCTACACACTGATTTCTTCTTGCATGAACAAGTATATGTTGTGTGTTCTACAGTCGAAAAACAGACACACTTTATATTTGCAAAAAAAAAAAAATAGCACGCAACAAAATATTGTGTAGCTATAAGTATTGAAAACGTAAACATATAAGGAGAGTGCATTTTCTTTTTTGTTTGTTTCCATTTAACCAAACTTCCCATAGGGAACATATGATGGAAAAAATGAAATCTGCTTCATTCGAAACCTTAACCCTGATCTAATAATTACTTTTTAAAAAACAAATATTTTCACCTGGTCAAAATGATAAGACCACTTTAATAAAATCGGCTAATTTTGAAAAAATGAATACGAAAAGCTTTCTATGTTACTAAAAGCAACTTGTTAGTGGATAAAAAAAACATATTACTAAATTATAAATGGCAAAAGGGGAACCATTATCAGAGAGGAAGGATCTTTGAGCTTAATAGGGGTGGACTCTCCCGTAGATCCATTGCAAACGAAGTGTGTAGATGTAAGTTACACAAATATAAAAATTGTCCTTGAGCAAAACGGTCATCACAATTTTTTTAAGAAATCCAGATCACTATGGGCACAAAAAAAAAAAAAAAAAAAATAACCCCATCACTGGATCGCCGTATCAGAAGTTTAAAAAAAAAACTCCAGTATGAGCTCAAGTCGATTGAAAAGCCAAACAGCAGCAGAATGTAATCCTAAAACCATCAGAAGTTCATCTGAAAATTAAGGGTTACAACCATATAAAGCGACTGAAGAAACCACGTCTTCTTGAACAGCACAAAACTAACCGACTTAAATATGCCGCCAGATACCAGACTTGGGATGAAGAGAAGTGGGAAAATGTCATTTTCTCCGAGGAGAAAACGTTTAATCTAGATGGTCCAGATGGATTTCAACACTACTGGCATGATAAATTTTGCCCAAAGAGACTTTTTCAACTCGCATAGTGGAGGAGGGTCTTTAATGATCTGGGGTGCTTTCTCGTCAGCTGGGACCCTAAGGTTGCAAGTGGTGAAAGGCCGGCAAACATCATTGAAGTACATTTCAATGCTTGAAAATGCTTCTATCAGGACTGAAAGTCCAGGTCTGTGTGGAAGAAATTGGATTTTACAGCAAGACAACGCTGCGATACACACTTCTCGACAAGCACAAGAATACTTTTCTTCAAATAATATAGAATTGTTAGATCATCTAGCATGTTCTCCGGACCTCAATCCCATTGAAAATCTTTAGGGATGGATGGCAAAAGAATTGTTCAAGGATGGAACCCAGTATGATTCGATAAAGGAACTTTCTGATTCAGTTTTGAGTACATGGAATAAATTTTTATTTTATGTTTGTTTTTTTTACAAGGTAGTCACCACTTATCAAGGCCCGGAAGACACTCGGGGATAAGGGTTATTGTGTGTACAGTACGTTATTTTTGGAGATCTGATAAAGTGTCTCACTTAAGGGGGCGGTTCATCAGGAATTTGTTCACATTGGACTTGAAGGTTGTAGTCAGGTGGGAAACAGGCAACCGAAACAGAGTTTCACAGGCGTGCAGTTCTAAGAAAGAAGCTTTGTTCATGGAATCTATGTTTTGATTTAGGCACAGATAAGGAGTGGGGAAAATTTTTGACAATGGTTTCAGCTAGACGGGTGCTTTTCGTGAAAGATTGGCGAGGGGGGACCAGGGATTGGAGTTCAGACGAGCATCTGCCATGGTAGTAAAACAAGGACACGCTCGCAATGTCTCTCCGGTGGGAGAGAGGTTGCAGGGAAGAGAAAAGGGCATCACCTACTAAGCCACGAAGTCTATTTTGTACTCTGTCAAGGCAGGATAGGCTGTTTTTAGCAGCTCCTGCCCAGATGTGGCAGCAGTACTCCATCCTTGGACATACTTGGCTTTTATACAGATAGAGAATTGCATCAATAGTGAGATATCTTCTGGAGAGGTAGAAGGACCCCACCATCTTTCCAGCGACCTTGGCAACTGACTTGATGTACGTATTCCATTTCAGGTCAGGGGTAAAGGTCAAACCCAGAAGCTTATCAAAACATGGAGCTTTCCCTAGACGAGAGCCACCCATATCAATTGATGCCAGATGGGGATCAGAACGTTGATGATGTAAATAGGAGCTTGGTTTTAGATGCATTAAAAGTAACCAGCCACCTCCTCCCCTACTGTACCACGCGCTCAAGATCAGAGGAGAGAGAATCTGAGAGAACTTTGTCATTTACGGCTTTTGATGTGTTGCCATAGATGGTCGTGTCATCAGCATAGATGTCAACGAATGATTTAAGTATGTATTTTGGGAGATCATTGATGTAGATCAAGAGGCCAGTTGGGCCTAGGATGGACCCCTGAGGGACTCCAGCATTAATATTGATGGCCTCTGATTTTTGCCCATCAACTACTACTCTTATGAGCCTATCGGAGAGAAATGATGCTTTCGCAACTGATAAAAAACAGTCGCAAGCAAGAATTTTTAAGCAATTTGTAATAATGGAGGCTATACTAAATAATGAGATCGTTTTTAGTAATTTATAATTGGCTTTTGTTAGCTAAATTATCAGTGGTCTTATTATTTTGACCAGGTGAAAATGTATTTAAAAAAAAAATAATTATTAGATCATGGTTAAGGTTTCGAATAAAGCAGATTTCATATTTTTCCATCATATTTTTCCTTTAGGCAATGGTTTCAACCATTTGTTTGATTAAAAATTCGATAATATGCGTAAACGCTTACTTTCTTAAGTGATCTTATGATTTTGACCAGGACTTGGGTTGAGCACTTTGTAAATATATTTTCACCCGACGCGTATTTAAAGCGATTAAGCGAAGCCCACTATTAATTTGTTTGTAAACAAGCTGATGGTTCGAGCACTTTGCGACGGGAGGGTGTGGATCTAATACACACTCTAGGAGAAATATTTACGGCACTGATTCGTAGCCGAATGGTGAGAGCTGCCGACTGTCAATGCGACGGTTGTAAGTTTAATCCACGGCTGGGGAAAGTTGTTTGTGTAGCCGCACTGATGAGTTGTGATACAACGAAGCAGTACTATATGTGGATGACAATATATATAGCGCAGAACTTTGTTGAAATTCAAAGACTTACTTTTTCTTTTTTGAAATTAACGATATTTAAAAAATAAACATTTAAATATATATATGCGTATATATATTATATATATATATATATATATATATATATATATATATATATATATATATATATGTATGTATATATAAATGATAACGAAGAATTTGAAAAAAAAAATAAACATCTGATATATCCAAAGGAGTTAGAATTTAATTGCGAACACAGAAGAACACAAGCTACATTTCTGGATTTAGATATAAAAATTGAGGATGAATTATTTATAAATGTTTGATAAAAGGAATTCCGTTATTTTTCAAATAGTTCGTACATCGTATAGAAATTTCACACGCACTATGTATACGTTCTCCGGTAGCATTACGTCCGAGTTTTCGGGAATAGTTCGGATTACCTTAAAAGTAACAGATTTTATACCTGTAGTTTCTAATTTGATTAGAAGAGTGATTAAACAAAGTAAAATATTTAAACTGCTAAAAAAGCATTTGCTCGATATCCTGATTGTTTTGTGTAGCTTACTTGCTATAAATATTTTATATAATTAAATATGAATACTCTGGCATGTGACTTTCTATAAATATGCGTATATATGTGGATGCACTTGAATTTTAAGGAAAATTCATTTTTTTCTCGAAATTATTTTGCAATCGCTTAACGCATTTTAGAAAGCCTTTCAGTTTATTTGCCTCGCATGACACGAATTGTGTTTATATTCTCTGACCTGTCATCAAATCACGCTCGGCCGGAACGAGGTTGAAATATGTCGAGTTTGAGAATTTTCTTTAACTAATTTATTATCGGTAAACTCGTTAATCCCGGAAAGAAGGAAATGTAAGAGTAGAGAAAGGTGGAAGTTGAATAAGTGAAAGAAAGAAAAAAAGAAAGAAGAAAAGGAAACAATAATGAAAGAAAAACATGAAGAATGAAAAAAGAGAAAGTAAAGTTCACAGAAGGAACAAATGGCAAAGCAGAAATATAACAAAGGCGATGAAAAGAAAGAAAGAATGTCAGAATGGAAAGGGGGGAAGAAGGAGAATATATATATATATATATATATATATATATATATATATATATATATATGGATATATATATATGGATATATATATATATATATGGATATATATATATATATATGGGGGGTGTTTGTGTGTGTGTGTGTATATATAAATATATATATATATATATATATATATATAGAGAGAGAGAGAGAGAGAGAGAGAGAGAGAAACGAGACAAATAGGAGGGAAGAAAAAGACGAATAAAGAAAGGTAAGATTGAGGGAAAGTGAAAAGAAAGAAAAGTATGACTGAAAGAATAGGTGGTTGCAGAGGAAAAAAACGAAATAATTAATGGAGGAAGAAAGTTGAAATGAAAGAAGAAAGAAAGAAAGAGAAAGAAAATACGCAATTAAAAATAAAGATGAAGGAAAAAAAAAAGAAGAGAATCATAAAATTGCCAAATACATGTTTAGTTTATCTGCATATCAACTCCTTTTGGGGTTATTTAATAATGTCAAAACACAATCTCTTTTATAATTTATTTATCAAACACGAATGGGAGGAGGGTGAGTGTTCGTACTTTACGTAACAATATAGGAAATTCAATTAATTTTATAGATCAAACAAGATTTGAATATGGCTTGTTGATTCCAGAGTCTGCGTCCATATCGATTCAGCTACTCATTACAACCCTCAATAAAGGCGAATCTCAGAAAGAACGATTAAAACAAGCCAGAATTTGTTTTAAACAAACAAACAAACAAGCAAACGAACAAGCAAATAAACAAACAAGCAAGCAAACGAACAAACAAACAAACAAATAAACAACAAACAAACACACAAACAAACGAACAAACAAACAAGCAAATAAACAACAAACAAACAAACAAACGAACAAACAAACAAGCAAATAAACAACAAACAAACAAACGAACAAACAAACAAGCAAATAAACAACAAACAAACAAACAAGCAAATAAACAAACAAACAAGCAAATAAACAAACAAACAAACAAACAAGCAAGCAAACGAACAAACAAACAAACAAACAAACAAACGAACAAACAAACAAGCAAATAAACAACAAACAAGCAAAAAAGCAAATAAACAAACAAACAAACAAGCAGGCAAACAAACAAACAAACAAACAAACAAACAAAAGCAAGGGTTATGTTGTACAGTCTTAAATCTGGTACACCAGTTTCGAATAATATGAAATCTGTTTGTTCAAGTACGCACTAAAACATGGAAAGGAAATCAAGAAAGTCTAAATATGATAAAAACGAATTTAGCATGAAACGGCTGACATCACGATACAAACATTTGCAAAATATTGTTTAATTTTATATAAAATGTATAATGACTTTATGGATACCATTCAGATGTTTGGGCTTGTCATACAACTGACGTTATATGTAATTGATTATATATACGTATAATTTAATAAATAATCTGAATGTCAGGGGTGTGAGTTCCGCTATATAAGCGTTGATTTAATTTGAATAAAAAAATACGCATCAGGTGCGCTTGAGAGCCAAATCATAACTTGTTTGAAATGTACACTTTAAATATATTTCGGCGTCAAACTCCACCCTCAGTATTTTGTTTGTTTCTTTTTGCGAGATTAACGTCACATTAAAAATCACAATTAAAATCACACCCCTGGTGTTAATCTCGCGTAGCCAACGCACCGTTTCAGCATTTCAAAATACAACCGCCGAGAGGCAACGCGCGGGTCTTTACTAACTGACTTTTCTTTGTCCAACTTTACAACAGGGCAAGAAAGAAGAAAAAAAAATAGGAATAAGTATAAAATACTGAGAATGGATTTTGACGCCGAAATATATTTAAATTATGAATTTCAAACAAGTAAAATATTTGTTTATTTTCGTAATATTGCGTTGTGATTTGGCTTTTAAGCACGTGTTATGCGTATTTTATTTTATTGTTCCGAGTATCTTTTTAAAGACATATTTTTTAAAAGCACACACATATATATATATATATATATATATATATATATATATATATATATATATATATATATATATATATATATATATTCGGAAAAAAGAATTCTCGCAAAATTCCAAAAATAAAAGCGTATTATTTATATTTTTATTTTCAAAAAGTTTATATGTGGTAAGTCATCGGTACCGTCGGTTTCAAACCTGATAATAGGGAACTGTTTTAAGTCATCTCATCAAACTCTCTTCAACCGATACTAATCGGCTGAAGATAGCTTAAAATAGAGACTTAAAATAGTTCCAGTATTATTAGGTTTGAAACCGACGCAACTGATAACTGATGACTTATCTGAACTTTTGGATATATATATATATATATATATATATATATATATATATATATATATATATATAGTTTGCAGAATATTTACATCTTAAAAAATATAAAATAAATATAAGCCTTCATTTGATTTTGCCAGTCACATAATGTCCTGCAATCGCTGCATTCACTTTCCTTCAACGAATTCACACTAGTATTAATGTTATTTCAAGGATTATCAGTTGTTTACCACAACACTGTTTATATAAATATATATGTAGATATTTATATATATATATATATATATAGTAAGTAATGAAAATATACATGACAATTAAGATACTCAGAATATTCCGTGTTTCATTCTCGTGAGAATTCGTCAGTCTCATGCGAAAAGTTGTAGTTATCGCGCATACGCACATGCTATTGAATTTTCTAGTTAGCCGATAAACTTCCTAGTTGTCACTGTGCCAATCCTAATCAGCCAATGGACGGGCACTAACAGGACAAAGCCGCAGTTTACCTCCGGTTCACCCCTTCTCTTTGTGTGTTGTATGGGAAGGGTAGATATGCTTTTGTTGTAATAAGATGACCTACTTTCAGACTATGTGTAGTTAGATATGCTATTTTGTGTTTTAGTCTATATTTCGGATATTATGTTATATATATATACATACACACACACACATACACACACACATATATATATATATATATATATATATATATATATATAATGCAAGAAAGAAAAGGAAGAACAAAAAAGCGAAAGAATAATTAAGAGATGGAACAAATGGCAATGCAGGAATGTGAGAAATCTAGCTAGAGCGATGAAAAGAAAGTATGAATGTCAGAATCGAATGGGGGTTTATTATTATTATGAATGTTGATATATATATATATATATATATATATATATATATATATATATATATATATATATATGGGGACTTATTTATGAATATGTATGTTTATTTCATTTTATTTTTATTTCATTTATTTATTTTCTGTTGTTATTGTCAATTTCAAAAGTATTTTGTACCGCTATCCTAAATTAAAGTTTATCCATATGTTCGCTATTTCTCTACTACATTTTAATAGATGTTGGGGTTTTTTAAAGAATAGGATAGCGAATGTTTCATTTAGGCACAATCTACATGGATCTTCTAGTCTCTACATGTACTTACTTGTCTTACTATTTTTCCATACGACTATCAGTGAACGTTAGATTTCTTTGAGTTCTAATTATAGATTTGCTAGTGCTGTTTTCATTCTGTGTTTTTTTCTTGTTTGTTTTTTAATACTTTTATGGTCATAATACCTGGTTTTGAATTCTAAGGAGGTCATACCTATGTCATATTTCTTTGTTATCCGAGCTTTCTTTTGCAAATATTGTGGCTTGGTAAACTAAGCCTTTGGTTAGACATATATTTTTAAATGGACAGTGTGTGCGGCATCTATAGTAGCATACATCTTCTTCATTATTAGTATCATTATTGTTATTTCTATTAGCGTTGTTGGTGTTAGGATTTGGTTTATTATTATTATTATTATTATTATTATTATTATTATTATTATTATTATTATTTCTACTATTACATTTTTGTCCTTTGTTTTCATTTTTTTATATTTTGTTATAATGGTTTTCATTACTCTTATTTAATATTTTGCTATTATGTACTTTAATTATCATCTCTAAATTTTCGCAGCAGCTGTAGGATAACTTTAGATATTTTTTATCGAAGATTTTGTGAAGGAGATTGGCTACAGAGAAGTGCTTTTCGATGAGATCTAGAAATTTCTTGCCAAGTTTTGTTTTTAACACTTGATTGTATGGCGGCGTATACCAGATTATATTTTTTCTTCCATTTTTAATTTTATTATAGTTATCGGTGTTGTGTTGCTTATATTTAATATCAATATTTTTGTACCCACCGTTTTTTAAAGCTGTGCCGTAGATGTTGATTGACGTGTTAAATACGTTTTCATCACTTGAGTTATTGCTGAGTCTACTTACTATCAAGTTAGGAATCTGTTTTTAAATTGATGAGGGTGGGTAATTGGACTTGGGGAATTCCATATATTGGATTAGAGTTATCTTTTAAGTAAGGTTCATATGTATTTTTTATCTAAATTTAACGTGACTTCCAGAAACTTTGTTATTGTTATGTTAGCTAGTATATTTACTTTTAGGCCTAATTTTTTCCTTTCTTTGCGTATGGTTTTCTTAAAGTTTTCCCCCTTGACTTTGTTAGAATCTTTTGTTTTAGCTAATCCATCATCTCTACATAGGCCGATATCCGTAGTATCAAATATGCTTGTGAGGGTATATAGAATGAACAATCCCACAGGATCTGATGCCTCTGAAGAGTCTAAAGCACCCATTGCCAAGATAAAAAGGGTTTCTCGTTTTAGTCTTTATCCATTGGGTATTGTTATTTACTAGAACTGATTTTCTACATTTTTTGCCAAGGTATATACCGATATATCCTCAGAAGAAATCCATATCATTATGTGGATTTCTTCCGAGGATATATCGGTATATACATTGGCAAACTCCAGGGCAATGTTAAAAAGTTATTCGGATATCGAGTGATATATATATATATATATATATATATATATATATATATATATATATATATACATATATATATATATGTGTGTGTGTGTGTGTGTGTGTGTGTGTATTTGCAGCAATTGGATCTTTGCTTTTGAATGCGAAAAAACAACAAAAAAATTGTGCATTCCCTAGTTGGCATGCGTGTTTAAAATTTATGTTCGCTTTGTGGTCTGTCAGGTTATAATGCAACAGGCTGTCCGGTGCTGCCCAGTCATAAAATACACATAAATATTATATTTTAATTCATGCTGATTTCGTATTTATTATGATAAAGCCGATTCTCAATTGATTATTATATTGTAGCCAATATACAGTGATGAGTTCAAAAGTTATAAAATATATTAAAAATAAAGCAACTTTAAGCTATGAATGCTTTTACTGATGCGCAGCTTTGTTCGACTTACTCTCAAGGTTGACTGATTCTTTTTCAATTTTGACCCCTTAGCAGCTATTTTTACAGAGTAAAAGCAAAATCGAAATCAAAGCACATGTCCAAATTGTCTTTTATATCAAGTTTCAAGTCTGTAGACTAAATATTCAGAGGGTAGTTTGGTGAAGACATTTTGAACACACACACACACACACACACACACGAACAAAGCCACATATACATACATATATATATAAGTGGAATTGTGTTTGTATGTGTGTCTGTGTGTGTACATTTCCTTATCAAACTATATCAATTTTCAGTCTAGATTTGACATAAAGGGTATGGAGATTTGGGAAAACTGTTTTTAATTTGTGTTCGGCCAGAAATTTGGCTTTCAAGGGGTCAAAGTTCAAGGATTTGACCTTTAAAAACTCTACCAAACACCTCTGACAATTTTGAGTCACTTTTAGATGTAAGTTAATTTGATATGGATGAAACTTTTTAATTTTATTTGAGCCCAAAAAAATAAATGGTAAGGAGTAAAAACCGTGATCAAATTTTTAAAAAGTTGACGTCTGCGGTTTCTACCAAATTACTCAGCCAATTTTTGGTCTAAACATTTGAAATTTTACATAAAGTGTATTCAAACATGGGGCTAGCTTTTTAATTGGTTTTTAGTCGACGCTTTAGCTACCAATGGGTCAAAGTTCAAAAGATTTTACCTTTTCAGTCTATAGCAAACTATTCTGCCAATTTTGGGTCAAAACATTTGAAATTTTACATAAAGGTTATTCAGATATTCAAACAAGTTTTGGGGCGAAATTTTGGTTGCCCAGAGTTCAAAGTTGAAAGAGTTGACCTTTGCAGACTCTACCAAACTCATCCGCCAAGTTTGGGTCTAAGCACTTGAAATTTTAGATGGGTCACACTTTTTAATATATATATATATATATATATATATATATATATATATATATATATAGGTATTTAATTATTATAGTAAAAAAAATAATTATATATATATATATATATGCACATAAAGTTATGAATAGTAGATAGGGCTCAGCAAAGCGAGACTGAAGTGCTAGTATATATATAAACATATCCATGTGATAGAATATTTTCATCCGAAATTCTACGCAATTATGCAAATATAGAAACTATGCATGAACAGAATTACGCGTAATAGTTAAATGAAACTAATCACTTAATAAGAATTCATAAAAATGAATAATTAACGCTTGTTTTTCAAAGAAAAATGCAAATTAGTTTACCTTCATAAACTCGCTCGCATATTCATGACTGATTATGTTTATAAGTTCCTTTAATAATGTTTAAATAGAAAAAGTAGGCTTTTAATATCAATGTCAAAGCGAAAAAAAAAACTTTATATGTAAATAGTAGCAAATACTCTTAGCTGTGATTATTGTAAACGCGGCTAAGTTTCTTGAGATATGTTGATATGATTACCACTTTTAATGCCATTACTTTTCTGTTTATATAAGGAACAGTTAGTCCGCAGTTTTTTTTATTAAACAGGGACAGTACACATTGTTTCAGCAACACGAGAACAAGTTATTCATAGATCAACTGTGAGGTGGTGATGGATAGAATATCATACATCCTGTTTCATACAATTTTCTTTTCTTTTCTCTGGAACCCCTTTTTGCACAAAAATGTACGAGATTTTGTATTTATGAAAATGTATTTTCGAGGTATGTCTTTATTCCTGTTTGTTTTTCTTATTGGTTCAAAAGAATAGGAATTAGATCTCATAAGCTGTAAGCACATATTGAAGGAAATTAACCAATCGTAGGACATCACCAACATCGAGTCCATTAAATCAGTAAAATACCGAACGGAATATCAAACTATCACGATATGCATTGCAGAAGTTCGCGGGGAAGTATTGCCACAGAGCTAGGATGGCCAGGGAGTCGTCATTATAGGGAGCAACGTACTACAAACGGTGCAATCATTATATGTACCTGGCCTAATAATCATAACACATAAAACCTTTAAACTGATTTTATGTAAAAATCAACGTTTGTAAAGGAGGCAGATACTGATAGTATAAGTAGCACGAGAACTTTTTTCTTTTCTTTCCGTTTCTTGCATTCTTTCTTTTATTTCTTTCCCTTTTCAGTCTTTTTTCCTTTTTTTTAATTCTGCTTTTCTATCTTTCTCTCTTTCTTATTTTCTTTATTTATTTCTTTATTTTGTTTCGGCTTTCCTTCTTTTACCACTTTTTTCTTTCTGTCTTAATTTCTTTTTCTCCGTTTATTTAATTGTTCATTAATTGTCACCATTGTTGTTTATTTATTTGTTAAGTTGTTTCTGTTTTTCCTCGCTTTTTTATCCTTCTTTCTTTCCTTACATTCCGTTCTTTTTCATATGTCTTATTTTTTACTATTTACTTTCCTGATTGGTTCTTTCTATTCTCTTATTCTTTTATAACATCGTCGTTACCTGTAAACACTCGGGACCCATACGTTGTATTCAGACAGTCGCAAGGAAATAATGACAAGGAAAAAATTCGACTCACTTTTTTCCTGTTTAAACAACAGACATTTCTTTACAAGTATTTCAAGAATAACGCCCTGTCTCTTATTCAAAAGTCTTTCGTACTCCAAAGTGTTTCGAACACGTGGTACACTGTCTTTGTGCAGTCATGCTTAGGATACATCTTTCCCTGTCGCTCTCCAACCACGTGTGTAACACGTCTACTTCAGTTCTCCTCACTGTGACATCACCTTGCACACGACTAGGTCATTTACATAAGTTGCCTATCGTACTGTTACTTACCTTCATATGCTAAACAAATTCGTTACAAGAATTTAATAAAACCTGCTCTGGGATAAATAAAAAATACAAGACGAGGAAAAAACTCAAAAGTATACACAAAAACATGAATACCTAAATCCAAATCAAATGTCTTAGTGTTTAGTTTGTTCAACCACTTCTTACCACTTTTTCTTTTGCCCGTTAGAAATTAATTTCTTTCTTTATTCTTTTTCTTTTCTTTGTTTAGTTTAAAAAAAGGAATTTAAACGTATTTCTCTAAATGTTTAAAAGCCAACGATTTAATATGTGTAAAGGAGGGAAAACTTAGTTAAATGTTCATATAGGGTGAATGTTTTTATTTCTTAAATTGCCTAAATCAGTGTCGAAATGTTCCAGATTTGTTCACAAGAATAATGTATTAAATGTTAACAATATGTTACAAAGCCAGTTAACTTCAGAATCTGGTTTCTGTTGAACAGTATTTCATTTGTTGGTCCTCAATTCGTAAATTCCCCAAACTGAAACAGGATAATTTTTTATTTTAGTAATAAAATCAGTTTATTGTTTATTGGCAGTTTTCAGACCAAATGTGTTTTACTGTTTATTGTATTCCAAGATTTGTTTCGACTGAGTTTTTTTATCATACATTTTTCTCATTTTTTAAATAACCTTCAGATATCCTCTACCCATTATATCAGTCATATCATTAATATGTCTCTCTTTGTGCTTGATAGATTTTCACACCGACTGCCCAAATAGTATTCCTTTTGTTAAGATTCATCTCCGAAATTTTTGACTAAACTAGTTAGCATAACCTCTTGCCTTGTCCTACAACTTATTAGTCTCATAATTACAAGCTCCATATCAGGAGATTATTCACTAGTTAATTCAACTTTTTATTTAATCTACGGCCTCTTTTTTGCTTTTTAACTACTCATCTACTTTTGGTGAAATTATTCAAGATAATTACGGCCCATTTTTTTTCTCTTAATTGCCCAGTCACTTTTTGGAGAGATTATACGAAATAATTATGGTTGACACCTGACTCAACGGCATATTTCGTGTCCGCAACTTAATCGGATATCAAAAACGATTATTGCATTTTTCCCTATTTGTCACACGCCGCGGTACTAATATTAGCCTTTATTACTTATCTTCGGCAGTTATTCTATTTAACAAGAGTACTCTGTTTATTCACTAACTATTTCTCTAATTTCCGCCATTTTATAAACTACTTTGTTCGTCAACTTCACCATCAGATCTCCTGTCACAAACTTCTGATAGCGAAGTTACGTTCCATACCCTGGAGATTTGCTTTGTTGTCCGAATTCTTTTAGCAACGTTCATATTGTACATGAACAAATTCGTCGTTATCGATATCCTTCATTTTTGTATCCGAGAATTGTAAGTTCCTTAAATGCTTAGTGGACACGAATCTTTCTATCACAGCAGTAATACAACCGCTGCGTTTTTATTCTCATAAAGAGCTTTAGTTTTAGAATTAACGGATAATATTCCGTAAACGTCAAGTGTCTTACTTGACCGCCAAGCAATTTCGCTTGCCATTAGTTTTAAAATTAAAGATGACTTTAAATATACCTAGTTTTGTGTTCGGTATTATATTTATAAGAATCTAAGTAATAAAATACAGGAAAATAAAAGCCACTAAGCAAAGCCCGTGCTAAAAATTGGACGTGTCTATTTTATTTTAAAGCTGTATACGCCAGTAAAATAAAAGAAACTATATTCCCAGTATTTTCACCTGAGAGTTGAATATCATTTGTACGGCTCGAATACCAATTTACAAGAATAAAAATATGCTAATTTCTAAATGTTTATTTCTACATTCTTACATTCAACCTAATAAGCTATTTAATTCATGGAACTATGTCCCCTATAATATTATATAAGTCATAATACTAGAACTTTTGTCTGTAAAATTAAAGATAATATTTACGGTGACCAAAACAACTTTTAGCAGAGAAAACTATGACCAGTAAAACTGAAGAACATTCGGAAGTGAAAAAAGAAAAGAGAAAAGCAAAAACAAACTATATTACTTAGGCCCGGTGTGATTTTTCCAATTTTTTTTATTCTCGACTTCGTTCGTTCATAAGTTCCTCATTTGCGAAACATCTTTTTTTAATTTTGAACACTTTTGTGAAAAGGCCTGGCTGAACGGCGTCAAATAATATTTTGCAACGTAGTCGTTACCTGTCAACACTTGTATGCAGACAGTCGCAAAGAAATAAAGACAAAGAAAGACTTCGACTTATTTTTCCAGTTTAAACAACAGACCTTTATTTACAAGTACTTCCAGAATAACGCCTTGTCTTTTATCCAAATTTCTCCTTGTACGCCAATGTGCTTAACAAGACTGTTGTGTCGAACACGTGGTATTATATCTTTGTCCGACCATGTTTAGGATACGTCTTTCTTTACCTGTCGCTCTCTGGCCATGTGTGTAACATGTCTACTATTTTCCTAGCTGTGGCGTCACCTCGCACACAAAGAGGTAATTTGCCCACGTTGAGTGTCGTACAGTAGCTGCTACTATATGCGCTCTGGTACATATTCTTATTACTTATCCTTCTTCTGTGTAGATTTTTTTCCTGATTTGTTGTTTAATATTTTTTTTTCGTTTTTCTGTCTTGTCTTCACCTATCTTTTCTTATTTCTGTCTTTTTCGCTACATAGTTTTCTTTCACTTTCTGTCCCTTTTTATCACTAGCTTTTTTTCTTTTTTACTTTGATTAAAATCAATCAGTGCGTTCATGGCGAAAATTAATTAAACCCAGAAAATAAAATCAATCGCAAATATCCAATAATCGATTATTTTAAAATGTCTGTGTGTTTTTCGCGTCAATTACCATTCACGTCGCGGTGTGCATCGATGAGAATCAAAACATCATATTCATGTTCGTCAGAAGATCATAAAATAATAGAAATTGACAAAAATCAGTGAAAGACAAAATGTGATAAAAACATCTGCAAACAATATTATCTTTCTGCGATTATTAATTCAATTTCTGCATCATATTTTATAGTTTGAAAAAAAACTTATTGTCTTTCTGTGTAAACGAGTAAAAATGTCGATCTACCGAAATTATTAATTTTTAAATGTTGGTAAAAATGAAAACGATTTTACGGGATTTTTTTTTTATAAATCTTCAACATTCCAAAAACTACGGAAAATCGTCCGTTACCCTAATCATAGGGGGGGGGGGACGGTTGTCAAATTGTCAACGATACATACTGACTACATGGCCATTCCAAGTTCGAACCCAGTTCGTTACACAAAATCACTTTCACTCAGCGACTTTTACGTGATCTCTCACTTTCACGGGCTAGTTTTAAAACTATATCTACCTTTATATTTTCTTTAATTTTCTATTTTTGAGCAATTATCCTCCTAAGACGTGATCCTCTTATGTCGGACATTTTTTGTTCATGTTCTTATGTCGGAAATTTTTTGTTCATAAGTAACACTTTTAAAACTAAATAAAGTCTTTAAAATAAGTTGAAAGACCAAAAACTTTCAAAGCTAGGTAGAAAACGAAAACTGAAAAAAATTAATTTAATTTTTTTTAAATAACAGTAAACAAGTAAAAATATTTTTAAAAAATATTATGGGATGTGTATTCTCTTTTAAAGACAATATCTTCTTCAAGAACGGTCATAAAATGTGTTTTCAATCGATATTTATTCAATAAGGGACCAGTTTTCCTACCTAGCAAAAGGAGACGACTTTTTCGGGTACGAGTTTTCCGAAGACGGGTTTTCCGGAGACAAGTTTTTCTAAATTCATTTTTGATACTGCGCTGAAATAATACCGTTATTATTTCTAAAGCGATTTTTAACACGGGGAGATGAGAGTATTGTTAAAAAGTCATTTCAGAGTAACTTATGCATTATCCAGACGACGGCTATTGTTGGGGGCGATAACTCCAATTTCTTCTGGGTCAAATAGCGCAGCAAATAAGTAACAATCAAGATTTCTTCCGAACAGAAAAAATACTTGAAAACCAAAACATTTATTGCATCAAAATGTATCAATATATAATTGTAAAAACATTTATGCAAATGTCTACGTAAGAAAATACAATTTTAATAAAACAATTTTGTAATGAAAGCAACATTTGATTTTTATAAAGTAAAATATTTTTTTTTTCGAATAAATAAATAATTTAAATAAAATACTTTTTTTTAATCAAAGCAACTTTTAAGAGTCAACAAAATATAATACTTAAATGTTTTTGACCGAGAAGAGCCACCTGGCAACAGTTTAGGGAAACGCATTAATAAAATATGACCGTCGTCCGCATACCGCACAAGTGCCTTTTGTTGTTTCGCAAACACAAAAAGTGTTAAAACTAAATTAATTTTTCTAAATAAAATACTTATTTTATTATTTGATAATAGAAGAAGTGTATTCTTGTTTTTTGTTTGTTTCGTAATAACATAAGAAATGTTAAAAACTAAAGTCATTTTTTTAATAAATATATCGTTTTGTTTTTCGTGTCTTCCGTTCGGTTTCTTTACATAATCAATCGTATTCATTTTGGTAGCTTGATATTTTTCCGAGCAGTGATCTTGGACATTACCTAAAAATTTCTGTATAATAACGTGTTTATTTTTTAACTAGTAAAATCGTTTTGGTGCAAAAAAAATTAAAAGAGGTAGCCGCCAGCGATTAAATCTTTGAATTAAGTTTCCATTTTGCAGACTTCAAAAATAAATTGAATTTAGGTAAATATGGCGGCGGTAAAATTTTATTTAGACTTTTTTCAGATTATTTTGCATAAAAGAACAGTAAATAAGTATAAATATTAAAAAAATATATTATGCCGTCTGTAGTCTCATTTTTGGACTTAATAAACGCTTTAAAATAAGTGAAACCACTAACAACTATGCCAGTTAGGTAGAAAACGAACACTACGAAAATCGATTTTATCTTTTTTAAAACATCAGTAAACAAGGAAAAATATTTTAAAAATATATTATGGGGTATAGTATCTTTTAAAAACAAATTTAGGAAAACTCGTCCCCGGAAAACTCGTCCCCACAAAAATCATACCCTGAAAACTGGTGCCTAAAAAACTGGTACCCGGAAAACTCGTCCCTTTTTGCTAGGTAAGAAAACTGGTCCATTATTGCATAAATATCGATTGAAAACCCCTTTTATGACCGTTCTCAGAGAAGATATTGTCTTTAAAAGAGAATACACATCCCATAATATTTTTAAAAAATATTTTTACTTGTTTACTGTTGTTTAAAAAAATAAATTGATTTTTCTAAGTGTTCGTTTTCTACCTAACCTTGTAAATCTTTAGTCATTCAACTTTTGAGAAAAAGTATACGGGGAAATTTCCCAGGTGTTTATGTCATAATTTGAAAATTTACAAAAAAAAAAAAAAAACAAAAAAAAAAAAAACAAATATCTAATTAAACATCTATAAAATATAAAAGAATCGGAATCGGAAATCGAATCGGAATCGGAAATTTAGAACAAAATCGGTAATTGGATCAGAATCGGGGAAAATTTTGGAATCGTCCCATCACTAAAACATACCTTAGACGATTTCGGCAGAATCTCTTACAACGTTGTTTTTCAGTTCTCGACACTCGATTGTGGAGCAAGCTATCGAAAAATTGGAATTGCAACAAAAATAATTTCTCTTTCACTGTCCGAGACAAAATATTTAAATATAGTATCAAAACAGATACTGCACTTTGCTCCTAGCCAAAAAAGGCCAATCAATGGACAATTATTATAAAGCAATTCAAAACATTGAAAAAAGTAAGCAGAACTTATTTGTAGTTCTGGCCGCCTATGGTGTCAATCTGTTTATAGCCTTTTCCGTCGTCCAAGGCGCGAACAACTTTCCATAAATAGCAGTTGGCGTAGTCGCTTTGCAAATATCCTCCCCCGGAAATCTAGATGCATTCGAAGAGATATATATCGTTTACGTCTATATAAGGACTATATGGACTTTGATCATTTTAATTATGGTCATTCATCATTAATAGATGGTTGCTAGAAGGTTTAGTTTATAACAGAAGTTTGTTGGATTATCTGCTGTTATATTGCCCTTCATCGCAATTATAGTAACGTTCTCTCTTTTTAGTATAGGTTAAATTGATGTTTTTGTTTACAGTAAAGTAGTTGGAACATCTTTATATACGAAGAATAAAAAGATGAAGTCTAGTATTAAACGTAAAAGTAAAACCTCGTTGTAGTTTTGGTCGCCTACGTTGACAATCTGTTTACAGCCTTTTAATATATATATATATGCTCTTCATAAAAATTAGACACTTTTTGCTTAGATAGAAAAATGCATGACAATATATATATACATATATATATATACATATATATTGTCATGCATTTTTTCTATCTAAACAAAATATTTCTAATTTTTATGAGGAAAATATGCACGAAATGTGATTATATTGATTAATAAGAACCGTTTGTTTCTGCATAACGAAACGGATCTGTAAAAAACGTACCGATATTTTAACATGCTGGAGCAACTCTCTTGCATGAAAAATAAATATTTGAATCTTAAAATGTAATTATACTGTTATTCTTATCTCTTTCTCTCTCTCTCTCTCCTTTTTTCTTTCTCCCCCTCCCTATTTGTGTGTGTGTTATGTATGTTAAGAAAAAGAGTTTGACCATAAGAACACAAGGGTTAAATTAGGGCTAAAATACAAATTATTTGTTCAAATACAATACGTTTAAAAATTGTAATGTATAATTTTAGCAATCTTCAATTTAAGTACACTCTATTAAAACTTATCTTTGGATGTATCAAATTTCCTTTAATTTAGAGTTTCAGAGAGTGTGACGATGAATCAAAAGCCTGTGTGTAACAAGGTATTACAGTATCAAACGTTTTCTCTCAAACTTATACTGGAATCTTCCTGCAAACCTTTCTAGTGTAACCGAACGTGTATGAGCGTGTGGGAAAAATCAGCAGGAGTAAGATACCTGGCTTGCGAGGAAAAGTACATATGTAAATTAGAATGTGTGTGCGAGCTGGAGCAACAAGAAAAAGAAAAAAGCACACAGATGGTCGGGAGAAGAAAAGTGCGGTTGAAAAAGATGGACGTGTAAAGTCGAAGACGAGAAATGGTTGTCCATGGCTGGCGTGTTGTGGAGCAGAAAGAGAAACGCGCGACGGGCAAGATGGACATGTAGCAGCGAGCGACTTTTAAGCTGACGTTGTGACGCGGAGAAAGAACAACGGTAATAAACGACTTGTATTTAAAAAAAAAAGAAAAAAAGTCGAGTCGAATTTATTTATTTTTGTTTGTTTGTTCCTTTCTGACAGTGCTGGGCGGCGTGGGAGTCCAAGAGAGGTTTGAACTGTAACGAGCACGGTTCGAGCGTAATGGCTACGTTACACTGGCCACATGATACAAACTAACCAAGCAAATGTTACACTCTCATACCGAACAATAAGTGAACCTAAAGTCACCCCCCTTCAGTAATGCTTCTGATTAAAAAAAACTAAAATTATACTAACTGCTTCTAAACAAATTTACCGGCTGTCAGCATGTTTATTTATACATTTTTTCTTACATCCGTTTTAAATTTCCGTTTCCACGTTTGTAAATAATAAAGTCCGCTGGTGACTTAACATAGCAGGAAACTAAGCAGATTGATTTGCCGTAAAACAAAACAACTCAATCAAACTGTTATCGGTTGAGAAAGACAGAAATTGCTTTTGAATGAAGTATCCAATCTCATCATTTTCCTGTCAAAGTGTTTACACTATTCGCCCTGGGAAGTAGTAACACATCGTAAACAACCAGGAAAATATCATCTGTCCAGAGAACGTTTCTCTCGTTTTCGCGCCTAATAATTCCACGCCGATCGATGTTTCAGTCATTATGAATGGCAAGATTAATAGCCAACGTTCGTTTGCGGCTATTTTGCCGCATCTTTCCCCATGCGAGTCAACGAAACGATGGCGAGGAGGGAGAGTTGGAGAAGTGGACGATTTATCCGGAGTCAAAAGGGACTCATGCATTAAACTCGCTTGCGATTTGGGTTTATGCGCAAACATGAAGTCGGAATTTGTCACTCCTTATCGATGGCTATATGATTTGATTCAAAGCAGAATTGCAGGAGCAAATGTACCTTCAGTTCCCTCTACTGTGTCATGCGTGGGATGTGGATATAAAAACTTCAAACTCCGTTCATCTCTCCATTAGTAATTCATATATTACTGTATTGGAATAGACGCATTAAGATTATATATATATATATATATATATATATACATATATATATGTATATATATACAAATATATACATATATATGTGTGTGTGTGTGTGTGTGTGTGTGTATGGAGTTTGTTTATTATGCAAACATTATTGGTTACATATGTGCATACATGCTGCTATCCTTGCATTGGGATTCCACTGAAACATGTATGCACATATGTAACTAATAATGTTTGTATAACTAACAGACTATATACCAGCTCTGTCCCGCATTGAGCACTCTTAAAGAATCACGCGAGTTTCCATGGATTTACATCTAGAAAATCGATCGATACAATCATTATATGCATATATATATATATATATATATATATATATATATATATATATATATATATACAGGGTGTCCCAGAAGTCGCGCACCATATATTTATATTTATATTTTTTTTGTTTCAGTACATCGTATCCTTAAAACACAGAAATTTCACCCGTACAAAGGGCATCTTGTGAAGGTGAACAATTTTAGCATCTATTGTGATTTTGATTAATAAAATTGATATTCATTGATATTCATATTTGTCTTTATATAAATCTACATGGTGCGCGACTTCTGGGACACCCTTATATATATATATATATATATATATATATATATATATATATATATATATATATATATATATATGTGTGTGTGTGTGTGTGTGTGTGTATATATATATATATAAATTTGGAACCCTTAAAACATTATATATATTTGTGTAGATAAATGTATATATATATACGCTTTTTTAATCATGTTTACATAAACATTTAAAGATTTTTAGTTAATTTGCATAATTTAATTTTCTCATGTTTGTTCTCTATCTCGGATACTGAGTATTTTTTTCAAGATACAATTAAATCTGCAAACAACTGATATTAATATTTGCATTATAACTTTGATATATATATATATATATATATATATGTATATGTATATATTATTCTTTATGTAAATACAGTCATATCTTGCTACGATGTGCAGACCATTTATTTGATTTTATTAGGCAAGAAGAATTAAAATACAAGAATTAAAAATTATTTTCTATCCTCAAAATTTGAAAATGGTCTTGAACTTTTTACATTTTTATATTTTAATTCTTCTTGCCTGATGAGATCAAATATGACTGAAACGACCTCCACACACTAGCAAGATATGACTGTATTTACATAAAGATTAATAAAAAATATTATTTGCTGTCTTTAATTTAGCACTATCACCGACCTTTGTTGAAATTCAACCATTGTTAATTTTTGGATATCTTTCTTCCTAGAATATATATATATATATATATATATATATATATATATATATATATATATATATAATGTTTATTATATAAACATTATTGGTTACATATGTGCATACATGTGTTAGTGTTATCCCAATTTAGAGAGACCCACCTCATCAGACCGGAAAAAGGAGCGACACTCTAACTAAAATTAAAATTAATTCATTTTTTTATATATGCAAAGATATCTGAGTGTTATTTATATCCTGGAGAAGAAATGGTTGTTCATGAGGTGGAGTTAGGTGTAAAGATGTGGGACAGAAAGGAATAGGGAGTGAAACGGGAGGCGAGAAAGGGAAATACACTCCAGACTGGCCAAAGTATCTTAGCGGAGGAGGGTTATGGTTGTACTTTGGTTTTAGGACAGAAGCGTTTATACTTTGATCTGAAGTATATCCAGGATCGTTTTTTTAATTCTCATCAGGGCTCTTTCTTGTGGACTTTCTGTCTTTTTCATGTGTTAATAGATTTACTTTAACGCATTATTTATTTCTTTATAACTTAATTCTTTTATAACATGCGTCTATATAATAAAATCAACAACGTAGAACATACAATTCCAAGGCAATGGCAGAAACTCAATATGAAGACCTCAAGTCTGTAGGAACAAAAATGATGGTCAGATTCAATGCTGGCAAGACTAAGTTTCTTTCCCTTAATAATTGCAAGAAACCGTTCCAAACACCAATAGCTATGGCTGATGATACATTACCCGAAAGTACTTCTTTCAAACTCTTCGGTGTAATGTTCACAGGGAACATGAGTTTGCCGTGGCTACTGCGAGGAAGGTGGGCTCTTTCTACCATGCTAGAAACTTACGCCTGAAATTATCGTGTACATCTACAAGGTCACCATTCGCTCATGTATGGAGTATTGTTGTCACATTTGGGCTGGTGCATCTGCTACTATTCTCTCACTCCTGGACAGGATTCAAAAGAGAGTCTCCAACCTAATAGGTCCTGAACTGTAATCTAGGCTTTGGCCTCTATCTCATCAACTAAATGCCGCATCCCTCTGCCTGTTCTACAAGTATTTTAACAGTAGATGCTCTGACAAACTACAAGCTCTTGTACTTCTCGACGTAAATACTCCCGAAAACCCCGACAAGCAGCAAAATCCCACTCCTACACAGTAGAAATCCCTAGATGCCAGAAAGCCTTCTACTCTAATAGTGTCTTCCCAAGAACTGCTAGATTTTTTAATTTCCTTCCGGGTTCCTGCTTCCCTGGATGTACTGACATGCAGACGTTCAAGTGTAATGTAAAGAGACATTTTGCGGCTCAACTCCCTACATACTTTTTTTACACAGTGATCACCACTTATCAAGGCCCGGACGCCACTCAGGGATAAGGGTTATTGCAAGTACATTACGTTAGCGTTGAAATTTGATGAAGTGTTTACTTAAGGGGGCGGTTCATAAGGAATTTGTTAACATTGGACTTGAAGACATCCAAGTTGTAGTCCGGTGGGAAGCAGGCAGACGGAACAGAGTTCCACAGGCGTGCAGTTCTAAGAAAGAAGCTTTGTTCATGGAATCCGCGTTTTGATTTAGGCACAGATATAGAGTGGGGGAAATTTTTCACAGTGGATTCAGCTCGACGGGTGTGTTTCGTGAAAGATTAGCGAGGGGGGGGACCAGAGATTGGAGTTCAGACGAGCACCTGCCATGTAAATAACGATAAAACAAGGATAGGCTCGCAACGTCCCTTCTGTGGGGGGAGGTTGCAGGGTAGAGAAAAGGGCATCCCCCACTAAGCCACAAAGTCTATTTTGTACTCTGTCAAGGCAGGATAGGCTTTTTTAGCAGCTCCTGCCCATATATGGTAACAGTATTCCATCTTTGAACGTACTTGGCTTTTATATACATAGAGAATTGCATCAGTAGTGAGATATCTCCTGGAGCGGTAGAAGGATCCCACAATCTTTCCAGCGACCTTGGCAACAGACTTGATGTACGTGTTCCATTTCAGATCAGGAGTAAAGGTCAAATCCAGAAGCTTGTCAAAACACGGGGCCTCACCCAGACGAGAGCCATCCACCACAATTGATGCCAGATGGGGATCAGAGCGTTGATGATGTAAGGATAGGATTTTGGTTTGGGATGCATTAAAGGAAACCAGCCTCATCTTCCCCCACTGAACCACGCGCTCGAGATCAGAGGAGAGAGAATCAGAGAGAACTTTGTCATTTACAGCCTTTGATGTATTGCCGTAGATGGTCGTGTCATCAGCATAGATGTCAACGAATGATTCAAGTATGTGTTTAGGGAGGTCATTGATGTAGATCAGGAAGAGAGTTGGGCCTAGGATTGACTCCTGAGGGACTCCAGCATTTATATTGCAGGCCTCCGATTTTTGTCCATCTACCACTACTCTTATGAGCCTATGGGAGAGAAATGATTTAATGATTGAGAAAACATTTCCAGTTATACCGTAGCTGGAAATCTTGTGAAGTAGACCCTTATGCCATACCTTGTCGAAGGCCTTTGATATGTCAAGAGCAATTGCCCTAGAAAGGAAGCCTTTGTCAAGAGATTCACTAATCCTGTGGGATATAACCGTCAGCACATCTGCGGTAGATCTTGCAGAGCGTAAACCATATTGTGTGTCACTAAGAAGGTTATTCCTGCTGAGGTGGTTGACTATTTCTCTATTTAATATGGATTCCAGCAACTTACTCATAACACACAGGAGACTTATTGGTCTGTACTGAGAGGGAGATGACTTATCACCTGAATTCTTAAATACTGATGAGGTCTTCCAGGGAGTCGGAAAGCACTTCTCCTTAAGGCAGCGCTTAAACGGTTTCGTAAGTATGGGAGCAAGTTCTGGTTGTAGCTTTTTTAACACTATAATTGGGATGCAATTAGGGCCAGTTGCTTTACTGGAATCTAGGTTCTTGATTAGCTTGGCGACCTCATGCACGGATATTTGTATGTTACCTAGCTTGTTCTGTATTATAGGAGGACATATGGGGAGTTGATGGCCTTCGTCGCATAGGGTAGAATTAGCTGCAAAGTTCTTTGCAAATAGTTTGGCCTTGTCCAACGCTGACGAGATGACCTCTGGTCCATTGATAATGGTTGGGATAGAACGCACACTTCTGTTCAGAATCCTATTTGTTATTTGCCAAAACTGGTGGGAACCAAGCCGCTGATCAGCTACCTTGGATTTAACAGACTGGGCATATAGCTCTCTTGCATTTTTGATTACTCTTTTACAGTGGCAGTCCTGAAAGCAGCTTTAGTCTCAGTGCATCTATTACGCTGGTAGCTACGGAAAAAGCGATTTCTGTGCGCGATGACAGCAGCACATTCTGGGGAGAACCATGGCTGGCTGTTAGGTTTTTGTTGGAATTTTTTAGATGGTATGAATTGGTCTATGCCTACTATTAACCATTCGGTCAGATCTGATACTATAGAGGACACTTCCTTTTTAAACATGGAGTGCAGAGGTAAATCAGATATGAATGTACGGAAGCTATCCCAGTCAGCCATAGAGTATCGGTATACAGTGCGGTGGAGGGGTACGTCTGGGGGCTTCTTACATTTCGTTTTTATCTTAACTGATACGACGGAGTGGTCGGAGGATCCTAGAGGAGAATGAACGAAACATGAAAATAGCTCAGGGGAAGTTGAGAGAAAAAGTTCTAGGAGGCTTGCATATTGACGGGGTTTATCGGGCACACGGGTGGGTTCGCGAACAATCTGAGTGAGGTCATAAGCCATGGCAAGAACATGAGAAAACCTCCCCTCATCATCTGTCTTATTTGAATGGGTCAGCCATTCCACGTTCTGGACGTTGAAGTCACCACAGATGTGGATGTTAGCCGAGGGATGTGAAGACAGTATGTGGTCTATTGTGCTGATATTGTGTCAAAGATTAAGACAGGCGTTTATGAGATTTTGTTTTAATGGCGGAAAAAAAGAGATAAGTCTGAAAATGGGAATTTCGAACAAAGAGATTATTTTTCTAGTTGGATCTTGGTGAGAATGAGTTTTAACTAACGTAATTGTGAACTCATCTAGGGAAGTGGTCGGCCCTATTCCAGTTTCACTTAGAAATAATATGTCCGGTTTCGTTTCCTGTAATTGGGTTTCAACCTCTGGAAGGTTGGAACGTAGACCCCTGATGTTGGAGAAGGAGACCTGGTAGTAGGGGTCAACGTTGGAAGATGGGGTTCTAGGTTTAATCGAGTTTTTATTCTGGAGATATTTCATGTTGAGGTTTTGGGATTTGTGGAATAGGTCAGCATACTTGGTTAGAGCAGTACAGAGAGGGAAAGTGAGAGAGAAAAGACAGGAATTTTTTTTTCTTTTTGTAGCACACGAAAAGGTAAAGCCGTAACAATTACCCACTAGTATGGCATCGAGAGGCCCCACCAGAGACTACTGCATGGTCCAGATCCACTCACCAAATGGCAATACAGCAGTCCCAGTACTTTGCGCCTGCTGATAGGACAGCCTCCTTAGTGGTTAATCCAAGGTTCGGGTCCCTGACTATCAGTCGGATAACGTCAGCCCAGACAAAACGTTTACCTCCAGCACCCTTACTAGTGACATGGCCACAAGGACAGACAGAGACAGAAAAATTTCCGACATCTCAGACTACAGCTCACCAAGTATTGCCGACCTTTAAGCAGCTTTTTCTTCACCCTTTGTCAGAAAAATCACTCATTGAATGAGGACTGAGGGACAAAATAGGAGAAGCGAGAGTTACTGGAGCTGCCGATAACACATCCACTGTATTATCTACTCTCCATTAAAAAAAAAGAAAGAAAAAAAGGGGGAGGAGGGGAATGGGTACAAGTGACTTCTTTGTATCTAAGTAGTAAGTCCGGTGCTAAGTTAACAATTCAGGACATTTGATGATAATCTCCCCTCCCATATTAATGGGTGGAAGTTTGTCGTTATCTATCGACTTTGAATCATTAGAGTTTCACCTTATAATTAATTAAAATCCAATAATTAACTGTTATCAATTTGTAAAGTCGGCTTAATATTAATTTACATTCGAGTTTAGATAATTTTTCAAGGTTTTACTTTAGGAGGTTCGTTTTTATGAGTAACTGTTTCTTTGCACTGTATTATATTTCGAATGTACTTGAACATAAGGCTAACTATATTAGATGGTTTGATTGGCCAGCAAGGAAGCAAGCATTTTCAATACAGGCAAGCTTGCAGTAATAGTATATGTTAAGTATACTTCTTAAATAAAGTCCTAAGTTTATCTACTCTAATAGAGAATAATTTCCGGCATTTTTTTTATCGTTAGTTCCGGCATTTTCTTTGTTATTTTTTGTTTACTTTGTAGCAAGGGGGTGACGGATAAGACAGGAGAATACAGACAAGAAGACAGGAGAATACAGATAAAATGCATAAATAAAACACGAAAAACAAGTTTAAACAAGGTAACATAAAAAAACATTTAGGATTAGTTTTAAAAAATACTTAACGTTTTTGCCACAGTGTTCCGTCCGCCGTCCGCGTACTATCCATGCATTTATGTCCCAGATAGTAGCACTTACATTAAAGTGGCACTGTATCTTGTTTTGGGTGAAAATGCAATAGAAAAAATACGATGGTATCATGAGCGTTGCATTCCTTATATAAACGTGCATATAGTAATTAAACCTTAAAAAATTGATGTAAACATTGAAGCATATGCATGTATATGTGTTTATATCTGTAAAAGCATTTTTCAATGGTTGTTATTCTTTCAGTTAGACCAAATTTGGAGTTTAAAGCGTTTGTAATTCATTCTAAGAATCTATAAATTTATGAACCAGTTTGTATTTCATTTTCCTCTATTTTATTCATCTCTTATTTAGTACTAGAGTATATTTTATAAATGTATATATTCCCTTATAAAGATAAAATTTATATATTCCCTTATAAAGATAAAATTTATATATTCCCTTATAAAGATAAAATTTATATATTCCCTTATAAAGATAAAATTTATATATTCCCTTATAAAGATAAAATTTATATATTCCCTTATAAAGATAAAATTTATATATTCCCTTATAAAGATAAAATTTATATATTCCCTTATAAAGATAAAATTTCCTGAGTGTATACATACAATTAAATACATACTAGTATAGATGCGTCCATATCGGTAGACCACTCAGTTCATATAAAACATCAAATTAAAGCACTCAGTTATTGTTATCACTCAAAATGAATTATGTGTTTGCCTTTATTATATGACACGGTTTCGTTGTAATAATTTTCGCAGGTATATATAAACATTCTATTTATAAACATGTTAGCCACATAGATTATTTTACTTAATTGTTTTCGTGTATTTTATTTGTAAGTATGTAAAGTGCACTCACTTTCTTCCAGGTAGTATGAATTGGTACAGCTTAAAATGGTCTTATAAGACATCTAGAGGGTGGTTTCTTCATTCACGTTGACTAAATTATTAATGTTAGTCTGTTCTTCAACGTTTGTAGATTAGTGTAGTTATTAATTAAAGGTGTACTGGAACCACCTCATACCCTTTCAACTTTCTACTTTATTAATAAATTTGTTAATTCAGATATTCTTTAGGAGTATGGGGAAAGAGGGGGTTAGGGATTGGAATATAATTCAAATGAAGGAAATAGTTGTTTGTTTTAATGCTTATCATCTTATGAGCTTGTAGCTTATAGCCGATTCTACTTTATCATTTATTAACTTTTCGCGATTCTTGAACCTAATAATTGTTATATTATATGCAGAGGAAATTTAATAAACTACATGCTATCACCTTTCTAAGTATCTTCCATTCGACTGTGGGTGTTTTGTTCGTTTCGATTAAATTCCAGTAATACACAAAGAGTACTATCTGCTATATTATTCATTGAAAGTGTATGGCCATAGAATCTGCTTTTAAAAGTCATTAAGATACTACCTATATAGAATTTTTATATTTCCAGGATTTCCTTCGTGTATATTTTAGCTTGCTATACCACTGAATATGGTTGGCCTTTATTTTTTAGTGGGCATTCAGTCGATCTTTGGCAATGGTAGTTGTTATTAATATCATTGGATTATTTCTCTTAATATTTTATAATTGTGTTTTTTATGATTCTTTCTAGGTTTTCACTACAACTGTAGCTCAGTTTTAAAGTTAAAGATTTTATGTAATATACTGCCTGGGGGAAAGTGCTTATTTATAAGATGTAGAAACTTGTTTTCAAGTCTTTGTTTTAGTACCAGGTTAAAGAGAGGAGTGAACCAGATTAGCTTTCTTCCTCGATTTCTAGATCTATTTCTACTTATATTGCTTATATTGTATTTAATGTCTGCGATTTTTAAATGTATTATTATAGATATTTTTGTATTTATTGAATGTTTCTTCATTGGAGAAGTTATTATTTATTCTACATTCAATTGATTTTGATATAATTCTGATAATAGAAGGTGGGTAGTTAGATAGTAGGTCAATATATATGCGGTTAGAATTTTCCTTAATGCACAGTTTTTAAGTGCCGGCTTCTAAATCAAAACTAACTTCCAGGATGTGTACTTGCCTATTGTTGCTATTTATTTCGAGCTTTTGGACCCAAAGTCTCAAAATAATAGGTTGTTTCCAGAAGGAAATGGCACCGATGAGAATAAAAAAGACGATAATGGAACCACTTCAGATAAAATTATAGACACTTACGTCCTAAAACCAAAGTATAGCCATAACCCCGCTCCGTTAACATGTTTAACAAGTTTGAAATGTATTTCCCCTTCTCTCCTCCTCGTTTCAACCCTTATTCATTTTTTTCTACAATATTTACCCTCTAACCACACCTACCCATCATCACGAACAAAACCAGCTTTTCAAGGGTTTAAATATCCAAAAATATACAAAATGAATAAATCTTTATTTTGGCTCCAGTGTCACTTATTTGTCGGTCTGTTTCTCAAAATTGAGATTAAACATGTAGATTAAAACATGTATGCACATATGTAACCAATAATGTTTGTATAATAAACAGACTATATACGAGCTTTTTCCCCCATCAAGTGCTTTTTAATAAACACAGGGGTTTAAATGGATCTGCATATGGACATCAAGCTATACAACCATTATATATATATATATATATATATATATATATATATATATATATATATATATATATATATATATATCAAGCTATACAACCATTATATATATATTATGTACAGAAAGTTTTTAGATGAGACAAGTCATTGGTACCGTCGGTTTCAAGCCTGATAGTTAGGACCGTTTAAGATATCCATATCAAACTCTATTCAGCCAATACTCGTCTCTAAACGGTCCTACCTAGCAGGATTGAAACCGACGGTACCAATGAATGGTCTCATCTAACAACTTTCTGTACACAAAATATAAATACGCTCTTATATTTCGGATTTTCCTTTTAATTGAGCACTCTGCTGGCTTTCTTAAAAAAAATAATCATATATATATATATATATATATATATATATATATATATATATATAATAGTATAGAAGTTCAGAAAAACATCGGTACCGTCAGTTTGAAGCCCAACATAAAGGGGACCAGTTAATGGTAAAACGTAAATGATGTTAGGCTCTCGTCAGCCATGTTGTTTCTGTCTGAGGAAAAAAGCTTAAACCCGCATTTATTTTTTTTATAATGATGTTCATTTTTATTTAACTATAGCTTATTCCTATCTCTGTATATTTTATTTTATTCTAATAGGAATTTTCTAATTTTTTAATTTTTATTATCTAATGCATTTTAGTAAATAAGTACTGTTCTGTTTTTGCATGGTTTCTGGTCTGCCTTCTGTTAATTTTAGCTGGTGCAAGGGAGATAATTACTTTATCTTATTAATGTTCCTTCTTTATTTCAGTTAAGAGGAGATAATCCAGGTTTCAGTTGGTCCAAGGGAGGTAATTAATCTATCTTATTTTTTAACCTTTTTTTATTTTATTTTATTTTATTTTATTTTAAATAGTTGAGGGAGGTATTCAGGCTATTTGATTTCTAAGTCTTTTATATATGTGTATTGTATTCTTTAAGGGAGCCATAATTTTCATACTTAATTTTTATACTAAATATCTATACGTACAATTGTCTCCTATGTAAACAGGCTTTGAGGGTCTCACTGCGTACGTTCAAACAAGTCTTTTGAGGGTCATTAATAGTCTTTATAATGTGGTACTTCTCCGCATCACAAAAGTGTAAGTCATTTTGAGTTTCAGAACAGTTTCAGATGGTTCGCTGTTACACACAAGTCCTGGGAGGTGACTTGTTTGTAGTAAACAGTTCCACAGAACAAAATATTCTTACCGTGTCGAAACCCGGGAAAGAACATGTGAAATTGCTCCAGAAAAGGTTTAATATTTAAGAAGCAATTCTGGTTTCTGATTGGTTGGTAGCAGGACGTGAATTAATTTGATTCGTAAGTTCTTAGCAGCATCGTTTATAGACAGAATCGTCCGACTGTGTGGGATCATACCCCATTATACACCCAAAATATTGCAACACTGGTCTTCTCTCTATGATCCTCCATTTAATGTTCCGTTATCTTTTAGCTGCCATACTCGGGTGGCTAGTGCTACTTTATCCTTGTTTTTGCCCTGAAGGAAATGTTGTGCATACAAAATCTCTGTTTAAACGTCCCTTTCGTCATGTCTATGTATATTTCTGGTGTATCGTTAGCCTGAGTGTCGCTTCATATACGAGGGATTTCACTCTGCATCGGTGGCATAATTTCAGCATTAAAATCATGTATACGTTCCATTACTTCCTACATTCCTTTGCGGTTCATTTCTTCATCCGCGTGGTCTTTGGTTTGTGATGATCATATCTATTACCTTCACTTGGTGTAGTTTATTCTGTTAACGGAAATAAGGAGGGTCAAGAATTGAATGAAGCGGACTGAGTTCTCTATGTTTTCCAATCCTAACGCTTAGATCATTATTTTGTGGCTCAAGGTTTCGATATTTGTTTGGTATCAGTTTTGTTGATGCATGCGTTAATATTAGGTGTAGGCTTATTTTTTTGCGATTATGTGAGAAAAACCATCCCAGTAAAAATGGCGCACATTGCATATGTTAGATGTTCCCAATAAAGAACGTTATTGAATGACCGATAACTCGGAAATCCAAAGTTTATGAATTAAAGTTCATGAAAACTTTTTCCATTATTTACACACACATTTACCTACATAGAAATACCACATTTTCTGTGTGTATGTGCGTGTAAGTCTATTCCCGTTTCAAGATGGCCCCTCACTGCCTCTTTAACACGGTAAGTATGGGAAAAGGTGTTATAAATAAAAAACTAGAAAAAATACTATTAAAAACCCGCGGAATATATGTCAAGCTATGTCACGGTAACATATATTGAGCGAGTTTTTAACAGTATTTTATCCAGTTTTTTATTTATAACACCTTTTCCCAAACTTACCGTGTTAAATAGGGAGTCAGACGCCATCTTAAATTTTCCAATACATCGGTAAACACAGTATGGTTTTCGAGCTGAATAAACATGTTACATTGAATAAAAATACGAAAAATATATCCAGTTTGGTAGAAAAGTAACTTATCTTGCCTTTGATAACATTTATTTGTTATATATTTGTTTTTTGACAACTTTTTCGAATCTATGTGTACAGTAATACAAACCCATTAAAAAATATTCATTTTGATTAAAAAAACATTCATTTTGATTTAAAAAAAAAAATATTGTTCATTTCGATTAAAAAACATTTTGATTTAAAAAAAAATCATTTTGATTAAAAAAATAGTTTAATTTTAATATTTGTTTATTGTCTTAACTCATATCAAATGTTTTGCTTGTGTTCTGCTTCAAATATTCATAATCTTACATGCATAACTTTCATTTAATTATATTAAATAAACTTCAAGTTTACTACAAATCAAATCGTGTTCCTTCACTTTTTTAAAATGTAATTTATAAGTAATTAAAGGACGCATTCTAATCTTTAAAATCTATAATACAACGAAATATTCAATTGCTTAAACAAACAACTTGTGTTTTATTATTATTTTTTTATTATTAATATTAGATGAGTTTCAGTATAAATCATCGTGTTCTTTATTTAAATCCAATTTTGAAGTTTTGTAACGCTGTCTGTAAAAATTACTGTTCATTATTGACAGTCTAAGAGTTCCACATATCTTGCTTGTTGGGACCTCGGCGATGACGTCATTTTTTCAGCTGGCCGGCCATCTTTATAACGAAGGCCACGCCACCATCCCCCACCAAAAGGGGAAGCCTGGCATTTTCTCACCCGAAAGGGGGGAGCTTGGCAGTTCCCCCCCCAAAGGAGGGAGCCGGTGTCCCCCCAAGGGTGGGGGGGCGAAGAGGCCAGGAGGAGGTGACTTTTTTCTTTGGGGGGGGGGGAGAAGCCCCCAGGCACCCTCCTCCCTGAAGGTGGGGTTGGGGATTATCTCTCCCTGAAGGGGGGAGGCCGGCACCAAGCATGTAAATCCAGAGGGGTGACTTTTTTGTTACCCCTCGGAGTGGGAAGGGGGGCGATCACCCAGGCAACGCCGGGTAACCCCTGCTAGTTTTTAATATAATGACAAAGCGATTCTGATATATTTGAATTTTAAAATAAGAGATTGTGCCTATATTACGCACACTAAAAAACATTTTAAATACCCCATACAAACTATAATTTCGGGAATATATAATTAATGACGTATAACAGTCATTGTTAAAATTTCGCAAAGATCTAAGCTATCTGGATTTTACAAAGGGATTACAATCCCTTTGTATCTCATTTTCGTAAACTTAAATGAAACTAAAAATAACTAACATATGGATACCTTACGCCATCAGCTTGGTTCGAAAATTTAGAATGATCGGTTAATTGGTTTAAGAGTGAAGCCTGTACATACAAATATCTAAACGTAAAAATATACCTAATTTTACACACATATAGACACACACATACATGTATGTGTGCGTGTTTGCGTGTGTTTATATATAATGGAGAGGATTATATATATATATATATATATATATATATATATATATATATAAAGAGAGAGAGAGAGAAACGGTAAGATATTAATAATTATGAACTTATAAATCAAGTTTTCATAGAAGGAAATATAACAAAATCAAATTTATATGTACGATCGTTTCGGAAATGATATTTATTCGATATTTACAAATAAAACCATCGATCAATATGGTTTTATTTGTAAATATCGAATTAATAAAATGATATCTCTCACCCTTTTTATTTATATTGTTCTAGGTAATTACACCTATCGAACTTATCATAATAGCAATACTCCGAGTACAGCACCTTTAAATATATTTTACTAAAGCTTTGCTCATTTAAACCCTGCCTATTACAATATATATATATATATATATATATATATATATATATATATATATATAAATATATATATACAGGGTGACCCCAAAAAAACGGCCCCCAAATTTAATTAGGCCCCCGTTTCTTAGTGTTTTGTCCGAATGAAATGAAACTTTGGTCATAACTAGTTTATTATATTAAAAACATCACATCAAAACACTAGGTTCTTTGGCCTTTTTTTTCTCCGTTCTACAGCATATGTTCTAGATGGCCTCCATTTAGCTTTTGTTTTTGTTTTTTTGGTCACCCTGTATATATATATATATATATATATATATATATATATATATATATATTATATATATATGAATGCTTGGAGGTACAAAATTTGTATAAAGCTTTAAATAAAATACGCGGAAGTTTCTCTAAAGCTCTTTCGGCTATCATCTCATCAGGAGGAAGGAAAATCGATAGAGTAACAAAATATTATTATCTCGAAAGTTTAAAGAGTTCTAATGGGGAACTATTGAATGTGCCAAAAGTACGGGGGCAAACTAAAATTAAATTTATTGTCGTTTAAAAATCATTAAAATATTGGCACAACGAGGGGAGAAAAAAAAGCGGGAGAAAAGATTCAAAGTTCCCCAAAGAGAAACAATGCGTTCGCTGTTTCTTTTTGCCGGCACAAAGAAGGTTTACGCACCGCGATAAAGGCAAACTCCAAAACCTTTAAATGGTTTCTGGCATCCGCTCTATGTAGCACCTCGAACCATTCTATTTTATATCTATCGGCACAGCATGGATTGTCAACCAAATGCTGGCTAATAGCAGAGTCCAAGGCTGTAGAAGAAGGGAGACTATCAGATCCCATCCTCCCTTGTCTGATTTTGGATGGAACGTGTTGGTTTATACGAGTCAAAAGTGCAAGGATGTTCGCCCAACATAACCAGCATCGCACTAGCATTTAAATTGATACACAATATTGCTATTTTGGATGTAAGGCAAACTATCCTTGCGAAAAGAAGGAAAATCAGGTCTCGTAGTGTATACTACACGCAAGAACACAGAATAGTAGCAGTCGTAAATAGAAACCTGACATTTACTGGCCTTTATGGGAACTGGTTGTCTTTTGTACCAAAATCATGTAAGGTCGGCTTAATTAATACTTTGGTATATATAGCCCTTATAATTTGTTCACCTAATAAATTAGACGCCGAACTATCCTGTTGACCTTATTGATGACTGTATTTTCAAAGAGGTTGCGGATTTTAAATCCCCTAAAAAGTTTGAACCTTTGAAATGCCCGATTTATTTAAAACTACCGTCGATTGGGGATAAGAGTAATAGACTTTCCAAACAGATTCGCAGAAGTATTTACGACTGCTGCTAAACATCTTATTAAACCCAATTTAACTTTATGATTTTATTCTAATTTTTATTCTCAATTTATCTTACTTTGATTATTAACATAAAAAAGTAACTATTTTCTTAATATTAAAATATTTTCCAGATACATCTGCCTTACTTAAAAAAATGCTAAGTTTATTTTTGGTGCCTTTAAAAAAACCTACCCAATATCTTTGCTGATGAGGAGACTGTTTCAAAAAACTATATGTTTAAATTATTGTCCATTGCTTAGTGTTTATCTCAATAAAAACATCGTTTCCGAAACGATCCTACAATTTATTGATTTTGTTTTGTTCCTCCTTATGAAACCGAATTTTCATTTTTAATTTTAATTATAAATTATACATTCTTCTTACTACACACACACACACACACACACACACACACACACACACACACACACACACACACACATATATATATATATATATATATATATATATATATAATGAATTTGTCTCAGTATGTGAGTTCGTTTCCCAATAAATCAAAAACAGCTGGGCCGATTTTTATGAAAAATGTACTTTATGAGCCTGCTAATCTTTTTAGATGCGTTTTGTATCGGAATGTCTTCGATAAGTATTGATAATCGATAATCGAAATAATGTGAGTAAAGAAGAAACAGGCGATTTTGACCAAAGTTAACACCTTACACAGCCTAACATCACAAATATATTTGAGAAGATTTATTACCACACAAGCCGAAAGGCTTGACATATAAAATCAACAATAGAATCTTTGATATGATAGGAGTGCGTTCGAAATGAATGTTTCTGTTTAAAGCAGAATTGCACCATGATACTTGATTTTTTCATTTTAAATTTAGATTCAATCCATTTCACCGCACGAGCAGTAAGGTCAGGTATATAAAATCAACAGTATGTTCTTTCATATGACAGGGGTGCTTTTGAAATGAATGTTTCTGTTCAGAGCACAATTGAAGCATTGTACTTGATTTTTTTAGTCTAAACTTTAATTCAAGCTTATTATATATTTATATAATTTTATAAAATCAACAGTAGGTTCTCTACAGTGCAATTTAAATACAATGTATTGTGGACCAAGTAACTGTTAGTGCACATCGATATTTCATCAACTAGAGCAGGCAATAAATCGATTTTATTGAAAAAAGATAGGCGATTATATCGATTTCGATAACAATAAAAAATATGATAGGATGAAACATTCGTGCATAATCATTCAATTCTGGCTAACGTCGGGTCTTTCTGCTAGTATATATATATATATATATATATATATATATATATATATATATAATTCAATAATTCAAGTAAGATTTATATCCAAAAGGTAAAGTATAGTGTTGCTATATATCCAGAAGATGTTTTAATTTAAGCTTTTAAAAGTTCGATATCATCAGGCCAACTAGTCCGAAGCAATTAATATTTGTAAGATTCACGTGACTAAATTCAAATTATTTTATGAACAGACCGTTAAGTCTTCATATATTTCAATTTCAGAAGTCGTCAGATTGAGATTAAGTCAGTTAACCTGACATTTGCCGGACCTCAGCAGACCAGACATTGTACAGTTCACAAAATAACTTGATATGTGAAATTATATCCTTATCTAATAAAGTCACACACAAGTAATACGCATCTCCTATCGCCAAGTACGCATATATATATATATATATATATATATATATATATATATATATATATAAACATCATACATTTCTCATTAAAATGGAAAATATAAAGAAAATTTAAATTGCTCCCTTCCCCCACTGACCTCTAGCACAATCTCTAATCCCCACCCCTACTCAGCTCTTTTGACCTATTCCCCATCAGCTTTCGACTTTTCTAATCATCTATTTAAAGACCCGACCTTATTTTTCACTCGAAGCCTCGATTTGTCTCCATCGAAGACCTACTCCTGCAAATAACCATTTTCTTCACTCATCTCGTTTTTTATATGCGCAAGAAAGACACAGGAAACATCTGCACAAGCTAGCAGGGATAACTTATTTCAAATTCCGGGAATGACAAATGCGGAAACATCAATACACACCTTGGAATTAACGGACACTTCAAATCCTTTGTGCTCATAAAAAAGACAGAGGTAAATCGTCTTCCTTCTATATTTTCGTCCGAACTCGATTACCCAAAAATATAACTTGCAGACGTTGTACAACAAATAGTAAAGCGCTTCTTTGAATCGCTATCTAAACCATACGAAGGCAATTTCCTCACAAAGAAACCTGCATACATATATATTTATATATTTATCTGTATTTCTCTGCATCCAATAAGACCCGTTTTAAAGGCTTGTCAATTTACATTCCTACATCTGGCTTTAGCGAACTGTCTCCAACTGGATAATTTCTCATTTATCGAACTTTCATTTCATTTGATATCTTTCTATATATTTTTGATTTGATTTTATATGCTACATATTTTTCTATATTTCTTTTATTTCTACATCTTCATCTCTTCATCCATGTTTACTTCTTTCTTTCTATCACTTGACTTGTTACATCCTAATTAGTTTTGTATTTTCCATCCACTTCTATCCACCTTATTCCCCTATTTTTTTTTTTATTTTTTACTAGTCTTCGTACCCGGAGTTGCCCGGGTGTTTGGATGTGTCTATTGAACAAAGAAAAGTAGTAGTAGGCAGGCAGACTCAAACCCGTACCGCCGAGGAAAAGAACACGAAAAAAACGTGACGTCTTTGCCGTTGCGTCCATCGCCAAACCGAAACGCTAGTCAATCAAAAAGAGGAGATTACTTTAAAAAATATCAGCGAAAAAAAAGAGACTCTTCCTTGTAAAATATTTCTCAGTTGAGGATGAAGGAATTAATGTTTTAAGTTAATTTTTCAATATTTATCGTCCAAAGGCCCGAACTTCAAAACGATACAGATCTCGTGAAAACCGTCGCCTCTGTCGAAAGTTTTAGACAAACATACATACATACATACATACATACATACATACATTTAAACAGACAGGTAAGATTTATATGATAGATTATCGTAATTTTCTAACCTCTCTTATAATTAGTAACCACGCATCCCTTAGAACTATTATTATATATTATTATTCGTTAATAATTATTATTGTTTAACAATATCCACCCTATAACTCCTGG
>NC_136503.1:34258252-34263252 GCF_053919585.1 Euprymna scolopes
GTTCGAAGTGAATGTTTCTTTTTAAACCACAATTGAACTATTATGCTTTTCTTTTGTACGTTTAACGCCCGGTGCCAACGGAAACTCACCGATATCATTATACCATCTTTAGACAGAACAGATACTACTCTTGGATCCTATCCAGAAGACCAAGAAGGTATATTTTAGTTTTACGTACAATCCAAAAGCGATATCATTTTTTATTTAATTATTTTTTTTTCTTTTTATACATTGTGTCTCAGATAATCGGGAAATCATATTTATAAAAAAATGGAAGATAGAAGATGATAACATACTACGAACATTAAATTAGGAATCTATATACTAATTTAATGTTCGTAGTACTTTATCACCTATCCTTTTTAATAAATAAGATCTCCTGATCGAATAATTTATAATCTGGAAAACGTGACACACGTAGTACGTACGTTAAGGGTACTACCGTATTAATATATAAAGCTAGTTGAACGCTATGATATTTTAATTTATGCAGATTGCGTATATATTATAGAATCTGTCCTTTATTGATTATTATATATTACAAGGAATAATTTGCACGGTGAACTAATTCTCAAAAAGAAAAAAGAAAAAATAAATAAAAATAACAGAAAATAAGTAAATGAAAATAATGTTTTGTTTGGTAGAAAGAAATCCAAGTGTTCAATTATCTCTATTATTATACAAAGGTGACTTCGTGTGTGTGTGTGTGTGTGTGTGTGTGTGTGTGTGTGTGTGTGTGTGTGTGTGTGTGTGTGTGTGTGTGTGTGTGAGAGAGAGAGAGCTGACTACAATATGGTTGTGTTCAAGTCTAAGGTAAATAAGTTCTTGATGAGCCGTTCCATATAAGTTATTAAATTTACCAAATTTTCATTACTAATGATTACTATATTGACCAACTTCTATTGTACACTCTTTAACCCTTATCCTTGAGTGGCCTCTGGGCCTTGATAATGTGGTGATGCCTTTGTAAAAAAAAAAAAAAAAAAAAAAATGATAATGTTGTTCATCAAATTCCATCTGTATTTGTTTACAATATCACGTTTGCTGATGTTTAGGTTTGATGATGAATTCCCTTGAAAAGTACCTTCTGGTGAATGTTTAGTTTTAAAATATGTTAGCGAAGAAATGATGTGATTTTAATGATTTTTTTGATGTTCGATACTTATCGGATGAATTTCTATAAAAAAAGAAAACATATTCAGGACCACTGCCAGACATATAAATTATCTTTATGTGAAATTTGCAAAAGATAGGCCCAGTCGTTTCAGAACCTATGAGGAACTCTCTCTCTCTCTCTCTCACACACACACACACACACACACACACACACACACACGAAGTCACCTTTGTATAATAATAGAGATAATTGAACACTTGGATTTCTTTCTACCAAACAAAACAAAATATTATATACGTGTGTGCGTATATTTCTGTTTATTATTCTAGTTTTTCTTTAAAACACTTAAACATTGTAGACTTCATTAATAGAATGTGATAAAAAAGAGATGTTTATTTTTAATCGGCGTCAGATGATCATTTCTTGCCCATTAACCACGATTTGACACGTTCTGTTTATTTTTTTAATTCACTTTGACGTTTTTTCTTATTTTATTCCTCCAACTCCTTTGTCAAGCAATTCTGCAATTATACTTTCTTATAGTATTAACCTAACACGTCGTAAAAATTTCAGAGCGCCGTTCATTTTGCTAACATATATTTTACGACATAACCATTATTGTTCTAAGCAACACTTTATGTTTAAGCAGGATCAGCAGCCAGAACGACACAAGCCCAAGATTTACACACAGGCTCTTTACTACTAGTAGATGTAGGAATATGCTAGGGCCCCTCATTTTGCATTATCACTAGCGTAGACAATTAAACAAAAATCAGAAATGATTAAAGGCTATTAATATATATTCTTATCGGCCAGCAGGTTCACATATTTATGATGGCTCTCTTGATTTTCGAGGTTGAGAAGTCTTAGTTACGCGAAAGACTCATAATAATGGAAAAACAATTATCTATGTGGAATAAACTACCAAATATATATATATATATATATATATATATATATATATATATATATATATATATATATATAGGCTCGCTGTTTGTTTGTGAGTAAACAAGCAGCTCGATCACTGTAAAAGCAGTGAGCGAGTGTTTATTTAAATGGACATTTTTAGAGGTTATTCCTGAGCACCGATCCCATGGGTCGGTCCGTAGAACTGCCGATTATCATGGGCATGGTTGTAGGTGTAATCCTTGCCAAGAGAAAGGCGCTACTCTAGTCGCACTGATGAGTTGTTATACAACGAAACAGTACTTATGTGGATGACTATATATATATATATATATATATATATATATATATATATATAGTAATTTATAAGATATATATGGCGATTAAGATACACTGAATATTCGGCGTTTCATTCACTCTAGGATTCCTCAGGCTTAAGTGCCGTTAGCTTAAATTGTAACTACAACAGTAAGATATCATATAAGTACTGTGTTTAAACACTCACTTATGCATTAGTTACGACATTGAATCCGACGATTCTTCTTGTGGTGTCTTCTCTTGGTTTCAGTACGATTATATATATATATATATATATATATATATATATATATATATACTGATGCTTCTCAAGAGATAATGGATAGCCCTGTAGGATAGTTGCGCGTGTAACTGTAAGGCAAGGGTTGCGGTATCTCCAACCACACCTGGCTGGCTGGGATAGCTTCCATACATTTATATCTGATCTACCTCTCCATTCCATGTTTAAAAAGGATGTGTCCTCTATAGTATCAGACCTGACCGAATGTTTAATTGTAGGCATAAACCAATTCATACCATCCAAAACATTCATCGAAAAAAAACTATCAGCCAGCCATGGTTCTCTCCAGAATGCACTGCTGTCATCGCGCACAGAAATCACTTTTTCCATAGCTACCAACGTAATAAATGTACTGAGACTGAAGCTGCTTTCAGGACTGCCAGCAACCACTGTAAAAGAGTAATAAAAAATGCAAAAGAGCTATATGCTCAGTCCGTTAAATCTAAAGTAGCTGAGCAGCGGTTTGGTTCCTACCAGTTTTCGCAAATAGCAAACAGAATCCTGAACAGAAACGTGCATTCTATCCCAACCATCATCAATGGACCTGAGGTCATTTCGTCAGCATCAGACAAGGCCAAACTATTTGCCAAGAACTTTGCAGCTAATTCTACCCTATGCGACGAAGGCCATCAACTCGCCGTATTTCCTCCTATAACAGATAACACGCTATGCAACATACAAATATCTGTGCGTGAGGTCGCCAAGCTAATCAAGAACCTTGATTCCAGTAAAGCAACTGGCCCTTACGGCATTCCAATGTTGAAAAAGCTTCAACCAGAACTTGCCCCCATACTTACAAAACTATTTAAGCGTTGTCTTAAGAAGCGCTTCCAAAAAACCCTGGAAAACCTCATCAGTATGCCCTGTATTTAAGAATTCAGGTGATAAGTAATCTCTCTCAGTAGAGATCAAGAAGTCTCCTGTGTTTCATGAATAAGTTGCTGGAATCTGTATTAAATAAAGAAGTAATCAACCATCTCAGCAGAAATAACCTTCTTAGTGACATGCAATATGGTTTCCGTTCAGCTAGATCTACAGCAGATGTGCTAACGGTTATAGCTCATAGGATTAGTAAATCTCTCGACAGAGGCAACCTTTCTAGGGCTATTGCTTTTGACATATCAAAGGTGTTCGATAAGGTATGACATAAAGGCCTACTTCACAAGATTTCTAGTGACGGTATAACTGGAAATGTTTTCTCATTTATTTAATCATTTCTCTCTGATAGGCTCATAAGAGTAGTCGTTGATGGGCAAAAATCAAAGGCCCAGAGTGTTACTGCTGGAGTCCCTCAGGGGTACATCCTGGGCCCAACTCTCTTCCTGATCTACATCAATGATCTCCCAAAACACATACTTAAATCATTCGTTGACATCTATGCTGATGACACGACCATCTATGGCAACACATCAAAGGCCGTAAACGACAAAGGTCTTTCTGATTCTCTCTCCTCTGATCTTGAGCGCGTGGTACAGTGGGGTAAGTGGTGGCTTGTCATTTTTAATGCATCTAAAACCAAGCTTCTATCTTTACATCATCGACGCTTTGATCCCCATCTGGCATCAATTGAAATGGATGGCTCTCATCTAGGGGAGGCTCCATGTTTTGATAAGCTTCTGGGTTTGACCTTTACTCCTTACCTGAAATAGAACAGGTACATCAAGTTTCTTGCCAAGGTCGCTGGAAAAATGGTAGGATCCTTCTACCGCTCCAGAAGATATCTCACTGATGATGCAATTCTCTATATATCTATCTCTATCAAGTATGTCCAAGGATTGAGTACTGCTGCCACATATTGGCAGGAGCTACTAAAAACAACCTATCCTGCATTGACAGAGTACAAAATAGACTTCGTGGCTTAGTGGGGGATGTCATTTACTCTTCCCTGCAACCTCTCTCCCACAGAAGAGACGTTGCGAGTCTGTCTTTGTTTTATCGTTATTTCCATAGCAAGTGCTCGTCTGAGCTCAAATCTCTGACCCCACTCGCTAATCTTTCACGATAAACACCCGTCTAGCTGAAATCACTGTCAATAATTTCCCCCACTCTTTATCTCTGCTTTAATCAAAACGTAGATTCCATGAACAAAGCTTCTTTCTTAGAAGTGCACGCCTTCCGTTTACCTGTTTCTACAAGTCTAACATAAAAGAATTCCTGATAAACCGCCCTCTTAAGTTAGACACTTTATAAAATCTCCATTACTAACGATTACTACGATAGTATCCTATTGATTACTGTACACGCAATAACCATTATCCCCGAGTGGCTTCCGGGTCTTGATAAGTGGTGACTACCATGTAAAAAAAAAATCAAAAAGCCACACTTCTCCTGGATCGGCACTGCTTCGGTCCAGTGGTAATGGAGAGGCCAAACACT
>NC_136503.1:34268252-34303252 GCF_053919585.1 Euprymna scolopes
TGTTACTTTACTTGAACTACTCGCCTTGGACGTTCGACATTCTGCTTTTTAAGGAACACCGACTATTAGTGTTTTTTTTACTTATCAAGGCTCGGAGGCCACTTAGGGATAAGTGCTATTGTGTGTACAGTAATCAATGAGATAGTAATCATTAGTATTGGAAATTTGATAGAGTGTCTTACTTAAGATGGCAGTTTATCAGGAATTTGTTTATGTTGGACTTGAAGACATCCAAGTTGTAGTCAGGTGGGAAACAGGCAAACGGAAGAGAGTTTCACAGTCGTGCACTTCTGAGAAGTCACCGAAAATGTGAATGTTAGCCGAAGGATGAGCAGACAGGATGTTGTTGCATAAAACGTAGATTCCATGAACATAGCTTTTTTCTGAGAAGTGCACGCCTGTGGAATTCTCTTCCGTTTGCCTGCTTCCCACCTGACGACAACTTGGACGTCTTCAAGTATAATATAAACAAATTCCTGATTAATCGCCCCTTTAAGTAAGACGCTTTATCAAATCTCCAATACCAACTATTACTACGATATTATCCCATTGATTAATGTACACAGAATAACCCTTATCAATGAGTGGCTTCCGGGCCTTGATAAGTGGTGATCCCCATGTAAAAAAAACAAACAAACAAAAAACGCACTTGTCCATGCTGCTGTTGACCCATCGTTCGTTTATTGCATATTCAGGTTGGTTTTTGGCTCAATTTGAGTTGCCTTTATTGACTAGGCACGCTATGTCAAGAGTACGGACAAAATGATCAGAAGAAAAAAATATGTTGGATGCTGCAACCAATGAAGTTAGCATTATAAAAAGAAACAAATCTTTTCCGTATTAAAAAGCAAATAGACTACATGTCCCGAATGAATTTGTAAAACCATTTACACGCAATTCTGTTCTTTTTTGTTTTTCTCTGATGTCTTATTGTTGATTTTAATCATCCCCCCCTCTCTCTCTCTCTCTCTCTCTCTCTCTTTCTCTCTCTTGGTGTTCTGTCTTTAGGAGGGAGAGAGAGAGAGAGAGAGAGAGAGAGAGAGAGAAAGAGAGGAGAGAGGAGAGAGAGATCGTTTTTAACCTGGATGTCCTTTTCAACTGTTAATGTGTTTCGAACAAATAAACCCCGCATGTCGTGACTTACATAAGAATCTTATTGGAAGAGAAATCTTATGGCTATTCAAAAGATGTGTCCTTTGAACAATGACAAACCGACCAAAATGCTATTTAAAAAAACATGACTGGCCAAAGAAGATATAATTTCGTACTTAAACTTAAAAAAAATACTAGTTGAAATTGAAGCGCGACAGATCGACTAAAATAAGAGTTAACAATCATAAATGGCCAAAGATTGATTAAAGCAGTATTTCAAACGTAAACTGGCGGACCAATGAAATTGCTATTAAAAACTGAATCATAAAAGGCCCGACGAAAATGGTATTTTTACAGAGAGAAAGAAAAAGAAAGAGGTATTAGAAAAAGAGATAGTAAAGGGGAGAGAGAGTAATAGAAAGAAGGGGTGAAAGAAAGAGAAAAGAGAGAAAGAAAAGAAAGAAAGAAAAAGTGAGAGCGGGGAGGGAAAGATACTATTATTTTAAAATCTAACTGGACCTTGCAACTATCAGGTTGACAAGAAAGTTTTTGCGGTTTTTAACTTTTAAATTCAGATGGATATATCTCAGCTCAAACAAAAATTTTATTCATCGAAATAAGCACCATCAGAATCAACACACTTTTGTCAACGCAAAACAAGTTTATTTATGACAGTAATGTAAAAATCTTGCGTTCTGGTGGCGATGAAGTCGCTGAAAGCGTTTTTGATAGAGAAAGAGTAGAATTTTATATTTTTTGAAAAAGAAAAGATAAAATAGACTGTGAGAAAGAGAGAACAAAAAAAAGAGAAAGAAATGGAGAAATGTGAAAGAAAGAGCGAGAGAAAAAGAGAAAAAATAGAAAGATACAAAGAACGAGAAAGAGAGATAGAAATATATAAATTGGTAAATAAACTAATATATTGATGCCTGGGTGTATCTCAAATATGATGCGTCCATTTAATCCGTGCATTTGTCCATAAACATGTATTTGAAACGAAAGTTCAACAAACCAACAAACAAAGAAATTTGCGATAGGTTATCACTGCCCTTTGATATCTAAAATTAATAAATAATCTATAATTAACAAATTAATTGGAAAGCCTTCTATTCAAATAGTTTTTCCCATCGAACTGCTAGACTGTGGAATTCCCACCCTGTTTCCTACTTCTTTGACTATCGTAATCATCAAAAGCTTACATGTCATCTGAACAGACATCTTGTTGCTCAACTCTCCACAATCGCCTGTTGAACACGATCCCAAATAGTAGCCCCTTACGTTCAAGGTGGCAATATACAGTGTTTTGGGTAAAAAGGGATAAAAAAAAATATATAATACGCAGATAAAAACATCAGGTAAAATGTTTATGTAGACAAAGGCAGGATAGTGTAGTGTTTCTTTTTTTTTTACATGGATGACAATAATAAGTTTGCCTTGATGATCTAGTTATTGAGTCCTCTTCTGAATCAACGTTTACTATGAATATGAATCGCAAATACAGAGGAAAGAACATGAATAGCTACTAGACACTCTCTCCGAATGTCTCAAGTTCTCTGTACAGAGGTTTTCGAGGACAACTTGTCAAGAGTAGGCTTTTTCCACAAAAACTCTGACTGAACATTCAAAATCACATAGTATTCGCAACCCAAATAAGATCTCCTCGTTATGGGCATTAGCTAACCCACACTGGTTTTTATAAGGCATGGTTCACTTTTTCTAAGTGATATTACTTTAAATAACGCGAAACTAGACACTCCACTAGACTAGATAAATCCTTGTCCAGTAAAACCAAGAAACTACAAAATATATACTATACCATATTAAAATGGGGAAGGAGAAAATTATGCTCTCAACTATTTTATTAACTCAGTATTAAAGAGGAAAAGGAGAACTTTAATGGAATATTCGAATATGTGCCTCATATTAAGATAAAATATTAGACCTACGAAGGGCGTTCCTTAATTCTTAAGAACTTTGGTGAAGTAAAATAAAACAAAAATATGCACAAAATCGTTGTGCCGATTGCAACACTGGATGTAAGAGGTAGACTCATATTTTGGTTTTGTCATTCGACCTTCTTTTTCTGTCTTTATTTATTTATCTATTTCTTCGTCTCTCTATCTACCGATCTATAGGTACCATAAGTTTTTTTTATTAGATGATTAAAATCATAATATAGAATGTGACCAAACCCCATCCATTTAAAATTTGTTTTTACACACATCGATGTCAAACTTTCAAGCAACCATCAACAACATCGGATTTATACTTTTCTCTTTCCACTAGGGATGACCCCCTCAGGGGTAATAACACCATCACAATGTGTTTTTTCAAAAAAAAAAAAAAAGGTGTGCTACATTGAAAGTCTCATAAAAAATATTTTAATCATTAAATGAAAAAAATAACATTTCTTTGTGTTCTTAACTTTTCATATATATATATATATATATATATATATATATATATATATATATATATGCATATGTATATATGTTTATGAGAAAAATATGCTTATTTAATTATATTTCACACTTTTTTATTCCATTCCTTAAAAAAAAGAGCTGTCATCATGGCTTGGCTTCACGAACGAAGATCTAGGATAGCGCTTGTCCACGTTTTCTGCAGACAGGCTCGTGTCTGACGTATCCAATACGGGGTAAGCAGGCCCGCCCGTAACAGCTGCAGGCGAAAGTCTGGGTTAGTCTATAGTTATACCACAAAAGTGGTATACGGCCCCAGCTACCGTTCTCTGACCCCCCTTCGGTCTAAGGATGGGCTCACGCTGCTGAAAGGAAAGGGAGAAATAACAAATAGATGGAAAGAGCATTACGAGGATCTTCTGAACAGGAACACCACTCCAGAGATGGAGGCCCTTGAAAAACTCCTCCAACAGCCCATAATTGAGAGCATGGGAGAACCACCCAGTCTGGAAGAGGTGCGGGATGCAATTAGGAAGATGAAAAACAATAAGGCGGCTGGTTCTGACGGCATCCCAGCAGAAATCCTGAAGAAAGGCGGGCCTGATCTTCTCAGACACATCCATGCCCTGCTGCTCAAAATATGGGAACAAGAGAAAATCCCTGCACAACTTAGAGATGCCCTAGTTGTCTCCATCTTTAAGAAGGGAGACAAGGCAAACTGTGGGAACTACCGGGGCATTTCTCTCCTCTCTACCACAGGGAAAACCCTAGCTCGGGTTTTGGCCAACAGGCTTACACCCCTTGCAGAAACCATCCTTCCCGAGTCCCAAAGTGGCTTTCGACCAAATAGAGGCACGATGGACATGATCTTCACTGCTCGTCAACTCCAAGAAAAGTGCAGGGAGCAAAACTTACCATTATACATGGCTTTTATATACCTTACTAAAGCCTTTGACTCTGTGAACCGTCAAGCCCTTTGGCTGGTTCTTGCAAGGTTTGTATGCCCAGAGAGGTACATTCGGGTACTGAGACTGCTACATGACAATATGTCAGCTACAGTCCTCAGTAGTAGTGGAGATGAAACAGAGACCTTCAGGGTTGACACGGGAGTGAAACAGGGATGTGTCATTGCCCCAACCCTGTTCTCCATCTTCATTACTGCTATCCTCCATCTCACGGACAAACATCTTCCCCATGGAGTTCGGATTATGTACAGAACTGACGGGCGACTTTTTAACATCAACAGATTTAGGGCCAAAGGTCGAACGAACACCATATCCATTATGGAGCTACAGTATGCAGACGATAACGCCCTTGTAGCCCTCTCAGAAGAGGACCTACAGTGTACACTGGTTGCCTTCACGAGGGCGTACAAACAGCTAGGACTAACAATTAATATAAAAAAAACCAAATCCTCCATCAATCACCACCAAACAGTACTCCAGTCTCACCCCCAAACATCTCCATCGACAACGCTAGACTGGAAAATGTGGACCACTTCCCATACCTAGGCAGCATCCTATCATCAAAAGCCAACATAGATGATGAAATACAACACCGTCTCAGCTGTGCCAGTGGGGCTTTCTCAAGGCTAAGGAAGAGAGTATTTGAGAACCGTGACCTTCTGGCAAAGACCAAAATCATGGTATATAAAGCTGTCTTGCTGCCCACTCTTCTCTATGGATCGGAGACCTGGACCACATACAGGAGGCACGTAAAAACCCTGGAGACGTACCACCAAAGATGCCTCCGAAAAATCCTCAGACTTAGTTGGAAGGACCGACGCACCAACACCAGCGTCCTGAGTGAGGCTGACATTCCCACTATCACCGCTACTGTTGCTCAACGCCAGCTCAGATGGACTGGTCATGTTGTCCGAATGCCAGATCTCCGCCTCCCAAAACAGATTTTCTACTCTCAGCTTGTTGAGGGAAAGCGTGCCCAGGGTGGCCAAAAGATGAGGTATAAGGACAACATCAAAGCAAATCTAAAGCGGTTTCACATGGACCTTGAGACATGGGAGGACGTGGCTGGGAGCAGGTTGGCATGGAGGAGCGCTGTCCACAAAGGTGCTGCGCTTTATAGTAGTGACCTAAATCAAGCTGCTGAGGATAAACGCAATCACAGAAAGGACAGATTATCAACCAGACACACCCAACCCCACCCCACCACCACTACCTTTATCTGCCCAAATTGCACAAGACAAATTAGGTCTAGGATTGGGCTCTATGCTCACCTGAGGACCCACAGAAGCCACAACGGAGGACAGTCTTACTCGGACACGAGTGACCGCCGATGATGATGATGATGATATGTATAGTCATCCACTGACATACTGTTTCGCAGTATCACAGCTCTTCAGTGTGGTTAGGTTCCGAAATATTAAAATTGCTGTAAGAATTGACATTTTACTATTAATTCCGTAAACATAAGAAAAAGATTTTATTTTATATACGAAAAATGGTAGGCTAAGTATGAATATATATATATTCATACTTATATATATATATATATATATATATATATATATATATATATATATATATATATATATATATATATATATATTGTTATATTGGTAGAGAGGCTGGTTGATATGGGTTGATAAATTAAGAAATAATCATAACGGAATAAGAAATAGTTTTTTATCTCTTAGAGAACGCCTACGGCGGACGGTGAATTTAAATTCAAATATAAATATGAAAGCATGCACCCCCCTCGCCTTCGGCCAGCGTGAATTTAAATTTAATAAAAAAATAAATAAATAATAATAACAAATAAACGCACTAGCATTCGAGGCGTACACACACACCCCTCCCTCCCTCTTAAAATGCAATGCGCGAGAAAGCCCACAATCAGCGAAGCTGATGAAAAGAGAAAGGGAGAGAAAGAAAAAGTGAAATCGACGCGGACAAATAAAGAAAGCAGTTTTTGAACTGAGCGTTTTATCAACGGTGAAAAACGATAGCGTTCGTATAAAAAAATTGAGAGGCAAAAAAAAGATAGAAAAGAAAATGAGACTGGGTAGAGCAATGAACGGTGTCAAATGGACTGGTTGTTTTGTTTACGTTTGAGCGAATAATGAATCAAAAAAAAACAAAACCTGCTATGAGTCGGTGGTGCTCAGGAATGCCCAAAGCGCAGCATAAACAGATTTCCCTAAAATAAACAGGAGTTGAATTCTTTTGGTCGAGAATAGATATCATGGAAAGTTCACGTCGAAGACGTTAAAGATGAATAAGAAGAGGTTGCAACGAACAAAAATATCGTCAAGTCGACGAGCGTCCCCATCCAAGAAGAAACCAAACAGGAAAAATCTCGCGAATGATGAACTTTGCGGAGACATTATGAAATACGAAAGTCCACTTGGATAAAGTTAAATGACTATTATGATTTCTCCATCCCAATATCCCCGCTCCTTGTCCTTGGCCGAACTATCATACCATAATGGAAATATGATATATATTTTTTCTATTATATTATTTTTTGTCACCTTGTTTTCTTTTCTTTCTCTTATTTTTTTATCGTCCGACCTCACCCCAACCTATTGCGGTGTGATATTAAATTTAAGGATGTTGAATAAAATTCGTGTTTTAAGATTCTAGCGTTATGTCATTCTTGCTTTGAGTTTGAATCGTTTGAAACAAAATGTGCTAATGAGAACCTCAGACAACGTGTCAAGTAGGTCACAAATCGTGGCCGACACTTTACTTGTCATTATTTTATTTTTATTTTTATATTGTGTTACGGACAATGTAAGGTGAAGCGCTGACCTAGAGTCATAAGATTCTTATCAGGGGACATCCGCCCCAACTCAGCTTCATACCAGTCCGTAACAATATATATATATAAATTCATACACACACACACACACACACACACACACACACACACACACACACACACACACACACACACACACACACACACACACACATATATATATATATATATATATATATATATATATATATATATATAAACTAGTATTAGCTTTTGATTGCGTTTTGTTTTCTCATTACCAAGAAAGAGGTGATTAACGACACTTTAGTGTCCTAAGTTCGAATCCAAATAGTTCCACAAAAATCTCTTTCACTCAAGATGTTAGCAAGCCTCTCGTAGTACATTCCGTAAGAACATGATGTATGCCAAGAAATAATTCTGGCTAGAAATATATCCGGGAACCCAATGCGATAGAGTTATCTGATCCATACGCTGATGATGATGTTGGTGACGATTTTCAAGAATTTATCAACAGATTTTTACAACAAAAAACGTCCTGCTAACCTAAAAAAAACTATAACTACTTTATTCAGCTTGCATTAAAGTCAGCGTTTCTGCCCTCCAGACAAGCCCACCGAGTGTTCTCAATCAAGAAGATTGCTTGATGAACGGTGTGCTGCCAAACACCTCGGCCCCTTGCAAAGATTGATCACTGGCAGTAGTTGATGTGACAGGCACCAAAAGAGTTCTCCAGGCAGTCTTGGTACAGTTTCTTTGGTAGTTCCTTGTGGCAGTGGAATGTTCGCAATACAAGGTGATTTTGAAAAGGCGGTAGTCTTTCATTCTGGCGAGGCCGCCAGCCCAGCATAGTTGTGATTTCAGCAACATGACCTCAATATTGCGGATTTTGGCCTGTTATAGCACTTCAACGTTGGTGAAAAAGTCACACTAGCAAATGTTGAAGATAGTAGGAAGGCAGCACTAATGGAAACGCTCAAGGTGATGACGATAGGCGACCCACAACCCCGATCCGTACAAAATGGTAGTCACGCGACGACTCTGTACATACTTATATTGGTAGACTTCTTCAGGTCATTGTTGCTCCACAGTCGCCAAAAACATTAAAAATAAACAAGATTAAACATAACCTTTGGATTTCCTCTGAAGAAATGATAAGCTGTTTTAGTATATTACATCAAGGAGGTCCTGGATATGACCTTAAACTATATCCAGTGGTGAGGCCCAAGTTTGCGTGCTTTGGGGAGTGTGAAGCCACCCTTTAATTACCATTGCTCCCAGGTCCCGGAGTGGTAGTACATGTTAGGTTCCCAACTATGGGTTAAATAGAAACCGACTTGAAAACAACAAATATATTCTATTAAAAAAATGTTCTTCAAATTTGGATTTGGCATTAAATAACCCGAAAAGGGCTGCTTTGCCGTAAAACAAAAACAACCAACCAACCAACACCAAGGAATGGCCCAGAAAATTTATAATATTTGACATAGACTCATAATAACTATCTATTTTCTTTAGCTTATTTGAATAAGCATTAAACTGGCAATAAAGGAAACAAACATAACTGTATTAGAAATTAATATAGTGAAACCTATATATGACAGATATGACAATAACACCCAAGATGAGAATAATAATCCGATTAATCAACATAGCACAAGCATTCACATCTCATCTAAAAAATTCAGAATTACACATTCATTTAGGTTTATGAGCTTATTAAAGGGAGATAATGGACTAGCATAAATAGAAATCTCAACTTTGACATCACGATGAGGTATCCGGACTCTGTACAGCTAATTGATCTAGTGGGATAATACATTCTGAGTCAACTAAATAATAAAATTCCAGGTTAAATGGGGGTTTATATCGAGATAATGCACTACTTTTTGTGAATTAAGTAATAGAATATCAGAGAAAACTAAACAAAATTTTAAGCAGTTCATTAGTGGATTAAACCTAAAAATGATAATAGACATAATTTACAAAATAGTAAAATGGTTCAAACAAAGTTTTACTATAAATCAAACCAAACCAAATTCTATACTATATAAACTACAATTCAAATCATACAAAATCCATGGAAAAAAGTCATCATCCCTAGCATTTCAAAAAGAATTTCTAAATAATCGCAAAGCAAGCAAGTCTTGAATAGAAATAAAAAAAAAATACTAGAACCAAGCATTAGTAAGACGCGGATACGACGAAAAAATTAGTTATTTGAAAAACGTTCAAAATAGAAACAAAAATAGGAAAACATTAATAAACCGTCGAATGTATTATCATATAATATGGCTATAAATGGAACTAATAAAGAAAAAAGTAAAAGAAAATATAAAATAGTAAAAACACTACAAAACGAAATAATGAGAGAGGGGCTCCAAAAATAAGGACAACACAGACGAAAGAACCAGATCTGGTTTAATCTACCGTGCAGTGACCACATTAAAAATAATATTCTGAAAAAAATTTACAATATTATTGATAAAAACTTCTCCCCAAAATGTAAGCTAAGCAACATAGTTAATAAAAATATAGTTAAAATTTCCTTTTTAACTTCATCTAACTAAACCAAAAGTATAATAAGTTTCAGCAATGCAAAATTAAACAAGACCAGGTAGGATAGTAATAAGGAAGCCCAGGAAAATATAGTGAAAATAGCTGCAATTGTAGAGACCCAGATGAATGTCCACTTGAAAGGAAATGCTTAACTTTAGATATTGTCTATTAATGTGAGCTCCAAGTGAAAACAATAGTAAGGTATACTTAGGGTCGACAGGTGATACTTCACAGATAGATTCGGTGACCACTTACCATCCTTCAAATTAATAATAAGTAATGAAACACCAATAACAAAAAGAATGGCATAGAAATAAAACTGAATATAAATTAAAATGGTCCATATTAGGGAGAGCTAGTAAGTATAAGCCAAATAAATCGAAAAGATGTAATATTTGTATCCTTGAATTATATAACATGAATTCATCAACGGAATTAAATAAGCGCCTGGATGTAGTGCAGGGACGCCCGCACAAGGATAAATTCTTGTTATTTTCAGTAGACCAGACTAAACAAAAATTGAAGATATATAAACGAGTAATATAATATACATAAGCGTAGGGATGATAAAAAAGAAATATAAAAGAGATTAGAGCATAACTTATGCTTAATATAGAAAATATGAATCAAACATAAATTATGGGGAAACCTACTCTAGAAATATCAACAAACTAAAGCCGAAGCAAAGAATAAGGCGTATAAAACATATAAACTATAATAATGGATCCATTAGTATAATGGAAACTATCCTATTAACTATATCATTGTAATTATAATGTTACAAATGCCGAATTAAGTGAAGAGTATTATGATATATGTTGTCATTAACTTACTCCCTAAGTATCAACATTTGCAACGAGCTAGGGTAATGCATGCATGTTCTTTCACATTAAGCATACTTCCAAGCATTACCTCATTTTTTAGGCGTAGTATAGTATATGCTCTGGTGTCATGACAATAATCCAAGACATTTTCTCATTAGTTTAGTACGAGTATATGCTCTTCTTTTTATGTTCGCTCATAATAATATCGTCATCCCAAGTATTACCTTTTCCTTTTTTGGGGAAGTATAGTATTTTTTTCTGTGCTGCTGATACCACCCACTCAGTGATTGTCTTTTCTTTGTTATTAGTGAGGTTGTGTTATATCAACAATAATAATTCCTAGTGATTGTAATGTAAACAGTTCCTATATTATTTTATAGGGACTTCAATGTTTAATCTGTGTTGTACTACTTCTTGACTTCCGTCAAACTTGGTATCGCCATTGAATGTTGAATCTAATCATTTATTAGAGCATTGTGATTGCAATTATCTCATTCCATACACCAAACATAGCTAGAATGTTACGATAAACTTGTGTTAGCATCTTGCTATCTTATCTGAACTCCAAACCTCAATAAAACCGGCACACTTTAACCAATCAAGGTTTTAGTCATCTCTGCTTTATCTCTCCGAGAAGGACACTGGGTAGACATGATTGTATGCTGGATCTACTTATTTCTGTTTTTATTCGTTTTAACAAAAGTGTCGTTTCTTTTATGATATAAGTTTGCTTTGTAATAGTTATTTTATAGCAGACAGTTAGAGAATCATTTATTTTCTATTGAAGACAGACCGATTGTACGAATTACTGGATAATGTCATCGCCAAATCTTTAGAGACATTTTGGAAATCTTACTTTGATGTTTTTACTTTGTGTTCAAATAGCAACAGTTCCCGTTAGGTTTTGTATATGTTGTACCATAACATCGTGTAACTTTTATGAAATCTCTCTTTCTTTCTATCTCTCTCGCTCCCTCTCTCTCTTACTATATATATATATATATATATATATATATATATATATATATATATATATATATATATATATAATTCATGTATCCGCAAAAAATATTATGAAGAGATATCGTATTATATGTACCGATTTTCAGTATTTGCTTCACCAGTATTCAATAAATGAATAGAGTTTTATTTTCCTGTCTTTAACTGCCCCCTATTCTTTGCTGATGAAGCGATTTTGTTAATAAGGGACAAAACTTTTATCAAATAATTGTCAATATTCATTGTCAATTTAAATAAAATGAACATCCTTTCTGAAACGGTCGTACAATCTAATGGATTTTTTTTGTTTTCCTTTTGAAATTAATTTTGAATTCAAAATTATGAATTGTTTTACTCAATATTAAAATAGCTCTGTGATAACTATACCTATTGAGCTTATTATATATCTACAGTACAAGTAGCACTGTTTTCTTTTAATAGTAATAATATATTTACTAGTACATTAAAATAAACTTTGCTCTTTAGACTCCAGGTCTAATCCCCTCAATATATATATATATATATATATATATATATATATATATATATATATATATATATATATATATAAAGCTGAACGTCTGTGTGTGTGTGTGTCTGGTCACGAAGAGGTTCCTATATGGTTGACTATTATAGAAAACTGATCACATATAATGATAGATGTATAGAGACACAGGAATGGGTATGTTTGATCTGGCATAATGATGATTCATTAAAATTGGTGGGTCTGAGTACGCGCCTGGTCCACAAAGTATGGAAATAAAAAATTTAAAAATTTAAAAAAAAGTTTACAAGTGTTTTTGATATAGATGCACATAATAATACCTTGATAAGTATGTTTTAACTTAAATAGGATGGTATGATAAAATTGTGGGGTCTGCGTTCGCGCCTGGCCCCCATAGAATGGAAATAGACACAAACTTTAATAAAGACTTTTCATATCTATCTGCGTAAGTATTCTTTGATAATTATGTTTCAGATTGAAGAAATATGGTATAATAAAATTATGGGGTGTTCATTCGCGCTTGAACTCCATAGAATGGAAATATGTCACAAAGTTTAACAAGGTTTTTTAATATAGATCCACAGAATATTGTGATACGTGTTTCAGTGTGAACAGGTATGGTATAATAAATTATGGGGTTTATCTATTTCATTTTTACTTTCATCATATCTTGCTTTGGTTTTAATACCCCCAAATTCGAAGCTATCTCTTTATTCTTTTTCATAAGCTATCATACTTTCATAAATCATACTTTCCTAAATCTTTACATCATCAACGCTCTGATCCCATCTGGCATCAATTGAAATGGATGGCTCTCGTCTTGGAGAGGCTCTATGTTTTGACAAGCTTCTGGGTTTGACCTTTACTCCTGATCTAAAATGGAACACGTACATCAAATCTGTTGCCAGGGACCCTGGGAAAATGGTGGTATCCTTCTACCGCTCCAGAAGATATCTCACTACTGATGCAATTCTCTATCTTCATAAAAGCCAAATACGTCCAAAGATGGAGTACTGCTGCCACATCTGGGCAGGAGCTACTAAAAACAGCCTATCCTACCTTGACAGAGTACAAAATAGATTTCGTGGTTTAGTGGGGGATACCCGTTTCTCTTCCCTGCAACCTCTCTCCCACAGAAGAGACGTTGCAAGCCTGTCTTTGTTTTATCGCTATTTCCATGGCAGGTGCTCGTCTGAGCGCCAATCCCTCGTCCCCCCCTCGCTAATCTTTCATGAGAAACCCCCGTCTGGCTAAAACTACTGTCAATAATTTTCCCCACTCTTTATCTGTGCCTAAATCCAAACGTAGATTCCATGAGCAAAGCTTCTTTCTTAGAACTGCACGGCAGTGGAACTTTCTGCCGCTTGCCTTTTTCCCACCTGACTACAACTTGTTTATGTAGGTGGTGCAGTATCAAAACTGCTCGTGAACTATGGATTAAAATAATGTTTAGTTACCCCATCTCCCAACAATTTTTCATTATAAACAACTGATGAGTCTTGCAATAATATTAATACTAATACACTTGTCTTACTATTATTACATAGGAACAAACTAGTGATTTCAAGAGAATAAGTGACTTATAAGCTAAGGAGATTTCAAACTTGAGAATAATTCTTTCTAGTCATATAATTTTAAAGGTCGTAATTCTCTAAAAATCATATATGTATCTATGTCTGTTTGTCTCTCCCTCTCTCTCTCTCTCTCTCTCTCTCTCTCTCTCTCTCTCTCTCTTCATATATATATATATATATATATATATATATATATATATATTAATATGTAGGTATTTAATTATTATAGTAAAAAATAATTATGACAGCCCCTTTAAGAAATTCGTTTCTTATCGTTGAGCACTTTAAGTTGAATTAAAGTCGGCCAATTTAGCTCTAATGCATAGATCATCGTATAACGATTAGATCACTGTCTGACTGACGTAAATGAATATTTAAAACTAAAATGTTTAAATTTCAACGTTATTTCACGCGGTTAATGGTAGCTGAATTGATACGGTCTTCGCTAATCGAGCCAGAGATGTCTCATGTTGCGGGGTTCGAATCGTTCGACTGGTGTTAATCGTGACATCCTGCACTGAAGATTCCCGAAAGGATGAAACACTAGTGTCTGTAGGTATTTAATTATTATAGTAAAAAATGATTATATATATATATATATATATATATATATATATATATATATATATATATAGAGAGAGAGAGAGAGAGAGTAAGTTCTGAAAATATAAATGGCAATTAAGCTACACAGAATATTCTGCGTGTCATACTAGCCTGACGAATTCTCACGAGGGTGAAACACGGAATATTCTGTGTAGCTTAATTGCCATATATATTTTAATAACTTACGACCTAGCTCTACTTATGTATTGAGCACTGTTGAAGTAAATACTGAAAATGTATGCATAAATTATATTTTCTTATATTAATTTTTGTGATTAAATAAAATATATAATGCATTGTCCGGGCTTAAAATACGTTTAAATATGATATTTTAATTTGTCCAGATTTCGTATATATTATTATTTAGGCGTGATTTCAGAAGTTAAAAAGAAGATTTGGGTGCCTTCAGGTAGAATCGCTATCGAAACCGTAGCATTAAAAGCTGGTGGCGTTAACACTCTACTAACGTAACACGCATATGAACTGATTAAAATTTAAAAATTAAAAGTAAACTAAGAGAAATGTACAAAATGTATAAAACTTCTTTCCATTTTGACCAATTTTTGACCCTTAAAACTATTTTAACTAAAGACCCATAAATGAATGGTCTGTAAAAAACTTCAATCATTTTAGGCCCTTGCTCTATGACTTTTAGTTTCGGCTGAGATAGAGTTCGAAAATATAGAGACAAACAGACAGGGAGAGCCATATATATATATATATATATATATATATATATATATATATATATATATATATATATTCAGCCACTCTGAGGAGTCGTGGACGACGAAACACGTGTCAGTGGATAATTATATTTTAAAAATAATATATATGCCGCTCCCCATTAAAGGGGGTACCAGATTGGTCAATGGGAAAATTATTCCCAACAAGCATTTAGGTAAAAATGCACTTTCGTATAAATACTTATGCATTCAAGAAAGTATCGCTAACAAAAACAAATAAAAACATATATATATATGCATATAAATACACCTTTCACGATAAAGATAGAACCCAAAATTAGATAGAATCGAGCAATTGCATCGACAACGGACAACGCCAGACCCAAAGTGGGTTTCAATGTACTGCAGCTCATCAGTGACGTGCTCCGACATAGGCTCGAACCCAGGTCGACGCACTCATGAAGTGTGCAATACTAACGACCTAACCATATGGGCCATTGTCGACGCAATTGATCGATTCTCTCTAATTCTAGGTTCTATCTTTATCGTGAAAGGTGTATGTGAACATGTATTTATATATCTATCTATAATATCCTCTCAATGTCTAATATATATTAAAATGTTTAAAATTCAACGCTATTTCACACGGTTTATAGTAGCCGAATGGATACGGCCTCCGCTAATCGAGCCAGAGATGTCTTTTGTCGCGGGGTTCGAATCGTTCGACCGGTAGTAATCGTGACACCCTGCACTGAAGAATCCCGAAAGGATGAAACACTAGTGTCTGTAGGTATTTAATTATTATAGTAAAAAAATAATTATGACAGCCCCTTTAAGAAATTCGTTTCTTATCGTTGAGCACTTTCCGTTGAATTAAAAGTCGGTCAATTTAGCTCTTATGCGTAGATCATCGTATAACGATTTGATCACTGTCTGTCTGACGTAATGAACATTTAAAATTAAAATGTTTAAAATTCAACGCTATTTCACACGGTTAATAGTAGCCGAATGGATACGGCCTCCGCTAATCGAGCCAGAGATGTCTCGTGTCGCGGGGTTCGAATCGTTCGACTGGTAGTAATCGTGACACCCTGCACTGAAGAATCCCGAAAGGATGAAACACTAGTGTCTGTAGGTATCTAATTATTATAGTAAAAAAATAATTATATATATATATATCATGGCCTCTCCCGTCTACACGATGTATAAGGTTCTGACAACTAACATTTTTAAATTCATTTAGGTTTTTGCCTCTGATGACTTTTCAGTCCAGCAAGAGACCTGCATATAGAACATGAGTATAGATTGGCAGCTGCTGATAGCGGTGTCGCTGCCAATTGTTTTGCTTTTTCTCTGTTTTCTCTCAACTTGGGCTATCAAATTAAACTTTTCGGATTCCTTCAAAACACCGCGATCTCCATTCCTTACGATCACTCGCTCCTTTTTCAAGACTCTCATATGGTATGTTTGCTGCGGATAGATTACCTTTCAACTTGTCTTTGTACCTAATCCAAGGCTGTCCAACACTTGTTTTCCCATCTGCCAGCTGACTGTACATCACAATTTTTGGTATTCTGTTATCAGGCATCATTTTTTGTTTACATGGGGGTCACCACTTATCAAGACCCGGATGCCACTTAGTGATAAGGTTTATTACGTGTACAGTAATCAATGAGATAGTATTGTAGTAACCATTAGTATTGGAGATTTGATAGAGTGTCTTACTTAAGGGGGCGGTTTTTCAGGAATTTGTTTATGTTGGACTTGAAGACATCTAAGTTGTAGGTCAGCTGGGAAACAGGCAAACAGAAGAGAGTTCAACAGTCGTGCACTTCTGAGAATGAAGCTCTGCTCATGGAATCTACGTTTGGATTTATGCACAGATAAGGAGTGGGGAAAATTATTGACAGTAATTTCAGCCAGACGGGTGTTTCTCGTGAAAGATTGGCGAGGTGGAACCTGATGTACTTGTTCCATTTCAGATTAGGAGTAAAGGTCAAACCCAGAAGCTTGTCAAAACATGGAGCCTCCCCAAGACGAGAGCCATCCATTTCAATTGATGCCAGATGGGGATCAGAGCGTTGATGATGTAAAGATTGGAGCTTGGTTTTGGATGCATTAAAAGTGACCAGCCACCTCTTCCCCCACTGTATCACGCGCTCGAGATCAGAGGAGAGAGAATCAGAGAGAACTTTGTCATTTACGGCCTTCGATGTGCTGCCATAGATGGTCGTGTCATCAGCATAGATGTCAACGAATTATTTAAGTATGTGTTTTGGGAGATCATTGATGTAGATCAGGAAGAGAGTTGGGCCCAGGATGGACCCTTGAGGGACTCCAGCATTAATACTCTGGGCCTCTGATTTCTGCTCATCACCAGTACTCTTCTGAACCTATCGGAGAGAAATGATTTAATGATTGAGTAAACATTTCCAGTGACACCGTAGCTGGAAATCTTGTGAAGTAGGCCCTTATGCCATACCTTCGATATGTCAAAAACAATTGCCCTGGAAAGGAAGCCTTTGTCAAGAGATTCACTAATCCTATGAAATATAATCGTTAGCACATCTGCTGTAGATCTTGCAGAGCGGAAACCATATTGCATATCACTAAGAAGGTTTTTTCTGTTGAGATGGTTGACTACTTCTTGTTTTAATATGGATTCCAACAACTTACTCATGACACACATGAGACTTATTGGTCTGTACTGAGAGGAAGATGATTTTTCACCTGAATTCTTAAGTACAGGGCATGTTAATGATGATTTCCAGGGTGTTGGAAATCACTTCTCCTTAATGCAACGCTTAAACAGTTTTGTAAGTATGGGGGCAAGTTCTGATTGGAGCTTTTTCAGCACTATAATTGGAATGCCGTCAGGGCCAGTTGCTTTACTGGAATAAAGGTTGTTTATTAGCTTGGCGACCTCATGCACAGATATGTGTATGTTGCATAGCGTGTTGTCTGTTATAGGAGGAAATACGGGGAGTTGATGGCCTTTGTCGCATAGGCTAGAGTTAGCTGCAAAGTTCTTGGCAAATAGTTTGGCCTTGTCTGATGCTGACGAGATGACCTCAGATCCATTGATGATGGTTGGGATAGAACGCACGCTTCTGTTCGGAATCCTGTTTGCTATTTGCGAAAACTGGTGGGAACCAAGCCGCTGCTCAGCTACTTTGGATTTAACGGACTGAGCATATAGCTCTCTTGCATTTTTTATTACTCTTTTACAGTGGTTGCTGGTAGTACTGAAAGAAGCTTTAGTCTCAGTACATCTATTACGTTGGTAGCTATGGAAAAAGTGATTTCTGTGCGCGATGGCAGCAGTACATTCCGGGGAGAACCATTGCTGGCTGTTAGGTATTTGTTGGAATTTTTTGGATGGTATGAATCGGTCTATACCTACAATTTACTATTCGGTCAGGTTTGATACTATAGAGGACACATCCTTTTTAAACATGGAATGCAGATGTAGGTCAGATATGAATGTACGGAAGCTATCACAGTCAGCCATAGAGTATCGATATACACTACGGTGGGGAGATACGTCTGAAGACTTATTACATTTCATTTTTATCTTAACTGTTACAACGGAGTGGTCGAAGGATCCCAGAGGAGATAGAATGGATCATGAACATAGCTCAGGGGAAGTTGTGAGGAAAAGGTCTAGAAGGCTTGCATACTGACCGGTAGTATCGGTAACTGTGCGACTTTGTACACGTAATGAAAGCTTACTTCTAAGGACGGCATGGTCCGAAAGATAGCAAGAAGTGTGGAAGAAACGTGCGATATTAAAATCCTTAATTTCCGTCTGTTTGGTTATGACAAAATCAATAAGATGTCATCCATGTGGTCTTGCAGTGGTTAGACTATTGGAACAGGGTATTGGTAACGCAGAGGTCAAACTCTCTACAAATTGTAAGAAGTCGAAAACCATTTGCATTTACCTTGCCTACGCCATACACACCAGGAACCCCTGTCCAAGAGAGATTATCAACCACAACACGAGCATTGAAGTCACCGGCAAGAATGAGCTTATAATGATTGCGAACTTTTGTGATGACATCACGAAGGAGATCACAGAATCGCCCTTCTCTTGAACTGTTGGTGTTGCTCTCTAAAGAAAGCGTCATCACATCGTAGGTAAAGACGGTAATGAATTTGCGAGATTAGATTCGATGGCAAAATCAACTCCAGATTGACGGGGTTCATTTTCACCCTTTCACGACCCGCCCTTTTCTTCTCGAATTGCCGGCCAATCTTTTGAGAATTTCCGGCAAAGCGAATTTCAGATAGAACAGCAATGTCAATGTCGTATTTCTGCAACTCAAGCGAAACAAGAGCTATTTTACGTTCCCGTGCAGAAACATTGTCTTGTAGGTTACAGACATTCCAGCACCTTAAATTGAGATTCCTATTTAAATTGTTTCGTTGTGTTCCATTGGATATCCAGACAGCTGCAGTGGACTGCCAAGTTTTGTAGTGAACAAGCAATGTTTAGAGCTCATTTTATCGCCTCCTCCTTGGCATGTGAAAAGCAGGATTGCTTTGTCATTGATGAAGGACACGGAGAGCCAAATTTGCTTACAAGTGTATGCTTGAACAGCCCGTGTGCAAAGATCCAGCTAAGGACTTCCAGTAATACCTTTTACGTGTTGCTGTCGCCTTGATTCCATCGCTAGTGTACTTCTCGCATGCAAAGTGTGAAGTTATTCATAAAGAAACTATTACAAGTTGCCAGAAACCCACACAAATGATTGGATTAGAGTGGTGAAGGTTTGTATAGGACCATCCATACTTTTTGGAACAATTGGTTAACTCATACGGTGTAGAACTGCCAGAGAACGGGCAGACAACAGCCCTCAGGTTCGAATTCAGAGTTTCTCTCACCTAGATGCGTACCTTAATAAAGTCTAAAGGGTACATCTCTCCAAAGACCAGGGTGGGAATTTCTAAGTCCTGGAGCATATATATATATATATATATATATATATATATATATATATATATATATATATATATATAATAGCATTTCAGCCCGGCGTTGCCCGGGTGTTTGGAGGTGTATGCTGAGCAAAAAAAAAAAAAGCAAAAAGAAAAAGTCAATTTTTTTAACTTTGACACATATTATTGCCCTTAAAATTTATTGTTTTGAGCTCAAATCAAGTTATTAAGTAGATCCATGCCAAGGAACCTATATCTATAATTTCAAGTGTTTAGACCCAAAATTGTCGGAGGAGTTTGGTAGAGTTCTCAAAGGTCAAATCGTTGAACTTTACCCCCTTAACAGCGAAATTTATGGCCGAAAACCGATCACGTAGATTTTCCCAAATCTCAGTAACCTGTATATCAAATTTCGAGTCTGTATACTTAAAATTAACAGAGTTATTGCGTAGGGAAATGTCCACAAACAGACACACAGAAACACAGACAGACAGACACTTTCACTTTTATAGATATACTAGCATGGGTGCCCGGGGTTGCCCGGGTGTTTGGAGGTGTATGCTGAGCAAAAAAATGGTAATTTTTTTAAAGATTTGACCCCTGTTGTTACCCCTTAACATTTATTGTTTTGGACTCAAATCAAGTTATTAAGTTAGATCCATGTCCAAGGAACCTATATCTATAATTTCTCGTGTTTAGACCCCAAATTGTCGCAGAAGTTTGGTAGAGTTCTCAAAGGTCAAATCGTTGAACTTTGACCCCGAAAACCGATCACGTAGATTTTCGCAAATTTCAGTACACTGTATATCAAATTTATAGTTTACAGACTATAAATTGACAGAGTTACGTACGCAGACACACACACAGACACTTTCACTTTTATAGATATATAGATATATATTACTAAATATTATTTTACGTGCATAAATGTATAAAAGTATAAAATAATATTAAATAATATAAATAAATAAAAACGTCCCATAAAAAATAAGGGCGATCCATTCATATGTATATATGAATAACAATAATAGCTTTTCGAAACCTCTAAGGTAGCGAAAAATAATTAAAATAACAGCGTTTCTAAGTTTATATATATATATATATATATATATATATATGTGTGTGTGTGTGTGCATATATATATGTACGGGCGCATATATATATATATATATATATATATATATATATATATATATATGTGTGTGTGTGTGTGTGTGTGTGTGCATATATATATGTACGGGCGCATATATATATATATATATATATATATATATATATATATATATATGTGTGTGTGTGTGTGTGTGTGCATATATATATGTACGGGCGCATATATATATATATATATATATACATATATACACGCACACACATCTCTCTCTTTCTCCCACTCTCTCTCTCTCTCTCTCTCTATATATATATATATATATATATATATATATATATATATATATATATAGCGGCATTGTTGCCTGCTCATAAAATACGCTTAAATACGATATTTTAATTTCTGCGGGGTTCGTATTTATTATAATATAATCGATTCTCTATAGATTATTTTATTGTACTTGCCGCTCGGCATTGCCGGTTCGTAAAATATACTAATTATAGAGCCAATCTTTATTGATTATTATATTCTAGCTAATATAAAGAATTCAAAGGTTAAAAAAATATAACTTTGATATCATCAGCATGAATAAAAAAAAAATAGAAAACATTTAGGTCACCAATGATTTTGGTTACTATAATACCTAAGGACAAATGGATATCAAATCTTTGCGAAATAACGCAGTTTAACGTATAAATGTATATTCGCGTATGCGTAGAGGAGCAGTTTAAGTCGGTTTACGCCTGCAAAGTTTTAAATTTGCAATTTTGACTTATTAGCAGCAATTTTTACCGACTAAAATTAAACTGAATTTGTTTTTCATGTCCGAAGCCCCTATATATGAAGTCTCAAATCTGTAGACTAAGATTGGCAGAGTCTTTTGGTAGAGGTTATTCCTCTCTCTCACACACGCACAGACAAGCTCATTTATGTATATGGAAATACACGTATATATAGTAACTTTTTTTTTTAAATTTAGAATTAGTGCTAAATTGATGGTTGAATATGGTCAAATTTGTACCCCTTTTTGCATTAACTACTAATCTCTATTAAACTTTATTAATCCCTAGGTGTGCCTAGAACATATACTATAAAACTTTGTTCGCTGCATCTTTTCATAAAAAAAAGCTAAATACAAAATTTAAGCGTAATAAATCTAGTATTTTCTAAGATAAAATGGAACGAACTGACAGACAAGCAAACGAACAGACATAGAAAATATGATATATATGGCCGTCTATTTTTAAAACCATATGAGGTGATTGCGACTTATTTCTTTTTATGGCTTTAACTTCGAAGCGAACAAAACTTTCCTAATATCATTTTATTCTCTTTGATCCAAATTTTAATATACTCCGTTAACATAGTTTCAGAATATATATATATATATATATATATATATATATATATATTTGTGTGTATATATATATATGTCTATATATATATGTATGTGTATATATGTGCGTGTATATGTGTGTGTAAGTGTTTATATATATGTGTGTGTGCGTGTGGTGTATGTATGTGTGCGTGTGTATATATATGTGTGTGTATATGTGTGTATATATGCATATATATATATGTATATATATATATGTATATATAAATATGTACGTGTGTATATATATATATATCATTCAAACACAGTAGTGTTTGAATATATGGTTAAGTGGCAGTTTTAGTCATTTAGGGCTGCTTTAGAGCTTCACTGCTTATTCATTTTTCGACCAAATTTCACACAATTATTACGGTATATAGACCACCTTCTTGGCTATATTGTGAAAAAATGTTTAATTTTCGTTCAGTAAAACAAAAGTTATGATGAATTTTATGGTGTTCAAATCATACAAATATGTAAGGAGGTGAGCGACGCTTTTTATGACTGGTTTCCATAGCAACCACGTCGCTTCAGTGACAATTGTTGCTACTAATTCACTGCAGCCGCTTTAAGAGAAGTATCAAGTGAAACAGAGAGAATGAAAGCATGAAAGGAAGATAATTGGGGGGATTATTTTTAAAGCAGACGAGTGTCGTACATTGTTATTACATATGTGTTTTGGGGGGCAAAAAAATAAAATTGAAATTAAACAAAGAACAAGTGAACTTATTGGAAGCCAGGAAAAATCATGGATTACAATAGAAAAAAGCGAGCATGAAAAGTAATATGGTTAAGCTTAAACATGGAAAAGTACAGGACTAGTTGTTAAAACTGGAAAAGAAAAGGACAAGATATTCTAGTAAAAAATAATAAATTTATAACTTAAAATATTGCATTAAGAATTTTTTCATTCAATTTATAAAAATTATATGATAAATTCTTAATGCTGCAATATTTTCAGTTAGAAATTTCTTATATTTTTTACAAGAATATCTTGTCCTTTTCTTTTCCAGATTCAACAACTAGTCCTTTACTTTTCCATGTCTACGCTTAACCATATTACTTTTCATGCTCGCATTTTTGTGTTGTGATATATAATTATTATCACTATAATAACTTTTAAATACCTACAGACACCAGTGTTCCATCCTTTCGGGAATCATCAGTGCAGGGTGACACAATTACTGCCGGTCAGGAGATTCGAACCCGGCCAGGAAAGCATCTTTGACTTCCTTAGCAATAAACAAACCACATGATCAACATTAACTCGCGGTTAAGGTTGACAATATATATATATATATATATATATATATATATATATATATATATATATATATATATATATATATATATATATATATATGTATGTATGTATGCATGTATTCATGTATTGATTTAAAAGTTATGAGGGTTTTTTGAAGCATGAAAAACGATGTTACTTTTTGTATTTAATATTTTTATTGTTATTTTTTTATATTTCAAGCGGACCACCGCTCTTGGTCACAAAAAAGTATGGAAAAAGTTTCAATACTTTTTTGTGACCAAGAGCGGAGGTCCGCTTGAGATATAAAAAATAACAATAAAATATTAATTACAAAAAGTAACATCGTTTTTCACGCTTCAAAAACCCTCATAACCTTTAAATCACTATCCTAGAAGCATACGTGGACTTTTAACATTATATATATATATATATATATATATATATATATATATAATTACTATAATAATTATAAAATACATACAGAAACTAGTGTTTCATCCTTTCAGAAATTATCTGTGCAAGGTGTCACGATTACCGCCGATCGGGAGATTCGAACCCGGCAACAAAGCCATCTTTGATTCCATTAGCAAGGAACAAATCCACACGACCACCGTCAACCGAGAAAAATATCGTTGAAATTCAAACATTTATTTTTAAATGTCTTAACGTCTGTCAGAGTGGTCAAATGATTATAATATGATCTGACCATGCCAGATAAAGTGACCGACTTTATTTAAACTGTAAAGTGCTCAACGATAAGAAACGAGTTTCTTAAAATGGCTGACATAATTATGTACTATATATTATGTGGACATCACTTTCCAAACTACTGCGACATTTTCTTATTTTTGACGCTCGAAAACATAAAAATGAAAATTGAATACGTCTGGTTCAGGGGTAGAAGCTTGAGGTGACAAGGATAACTAATTCTTTAGAAAGTCAAATAGTTTATTATATAAATGTGGTGTCTTTCTGTGTTCCGTCGTTCATTCTGAAGATTCAGTTGAAAACAAATATCTACACAAAGATTAAAAACCGCAGCTCTTGTCCAATATTAATTTTATATTGAGTTTCTATTATAACTAAACCGCGCGAAAACTCAAAAATAAAATAACAACATTGGGTTTCATGGCGGATATCAGAAGTAACCCTGAATCTTCAACAATTCGCAAGCCGTACTGAGTGTGCCTGGTAGTATACGATTAAAAATATTCTCTTTAATTTTGACGTTCTTACTTCCAGGGCAACGTTTAGTTTCTCTTACTAATAGAATACATGCAACACAAGAAATTACTTCTCTTATAAAAATTGGAAATAAGAATGTAAAAAATGCGAACCATTTCTGCTGTTTGACGAATCATATTTTATCGAGTGTTGCTTATACTTTTTTGTCAACTTTCAACCGATATTGTCAAACGGTTAATGAAAGAGATTTGATTGTCAACGAAACGAAGACACACATTTTCACACCTGCGATTTCATTGTTGTCATCTTTTTTATCGTTCTTTCGAAATCTTTCTTGTTTCTATTTATGTCGAAAATTGATTGAGATCGAATAAGATATAAAAAATTGAAAATATAAAGGCATTGATCAGTGTCAGTTTTAAAATGCTTCTAAAGCACCTCCAAACTTTTTTTCTGATTGTTAAATCCTGTTAATTTAAATTTCGCTTGGACTTTTCGTTTTTTTACTCTTATTTCTTTAGAGGTTCTGTCCGTCCGTCCGTCTGTTTGTCACGCTTCAGTTGTAAATAGTATCGTCATTGCTAAATGCGTAGATTGAATAGTCGAATTTTTTTAAAGATGCGCATATCTCTATTCACGCAAAGTTTTTTATGTTTCTGAATTTTTTGAAATAAGGATTGATAATTTGCATTATTTAGATTCTTCGGACTACTATTCTCAAGGTTTCCGAAAGTCATGCTAGAAGTTTCTGCAAGGAGTCCTGGTGTAATGATTAAAGTACTTGGTACAATTCAGTTATAAAGTTACACTTTTTTGAGGTTGAAGGTTCAATTCGCATTACGGATGACACAAAATACTATCGTGAATTACTTTAACTTTCTACCCAGTCATGGCTGACGGAACGAAGGCATGCTATACCATTGGATTAAATAAAGGGTTCCGTTTGAAATTCCGTGCAAATTCTCGAGTTCAAGAAAAAGATTTCCGAGTTCGACAGAAAGATTCCAAAGTTTGACCAAATACACCTAAAGAAGGTCGAAGGTTACAAGTGCGAAGAAACTAATAGAGTAGACGGTTTTTCGGAATCTAGGGGCCTCAGTAGTGAAGAGGTGGAGTTTAGCTGCTTGTCGAGTTAGTCGGAAAGTATTTACGTCCAGAGGGCACAACCGCTACGAGTTCGTCAGAGCACATTCAATTAAAGTACTTGTAAAACATGACAAGCGATGCACAATTATGTATATTAGACAGATGGTAGGAGTTTGGTTGATAGTGCGGGGCTTATTAGATTGGAGCTTTTTTTCTATGATTTCATAAAGATAATGGGATATCGGGTTGAGGCATAGTTATAATTACTATCAATGAGCATGTATCATGCGGTTAAAATTCTACATATTATATTATTTTACAAGTGCTTACAATGTTAAACTGTTTCGTTATTTTTTTTTTTTACATCCAGTAAACTGATCTGTCATGCTTAAGTTTGAAATAATACTTTCCTCAATCTTTCATGTTTGTGTATTAACAGCATTTGAATCGCGGTCACATCTTAAGAATATTTGCTTTCCTTCTTTATTTGAACGCGTTTCGTTATTTTTATTTTTATTTATTTATTTATTTTGCTGTCTTTATTTCTATCCTTGGTTCTTCGTGCATTATTTTCTTTCCATAGTTATCATTGTTTAATAGTTTTTCTTGTCCTTTCAACAATGTATCCAGCGATGCTATTAATGAGTATTAGCATCATGCCCAGTTGTTCGTGACAGGAGAGAGACACACGTGCCTACTCAAAATAAAAGTAAAATAAAGCATCAATTATCGAAACGAAATGTACGGATACAAATAAATGTAAAAAATAAACGCTACTCTCGTTACATATTACGTAGCAGTAATATGCTTTTAAAGTTAAGTATAAATATGGTTGGTCAAATGCATTCTGTTACCTAGTTACGATTTGTAGGATTTCATCCATCGTTCTCTTCTTACCTAGTACAAGGATAGACATTGAATTGTATCATTTAATCATGTAACATTGAGGGGTTTGAAATTTGTGTAGTTGTAATACATCTCGCACCGTCGGCCAAACTCTAACCTCTGCATCGCTGCAATGTTGCATCCCTATGCCTGTTGTACAAGTGGTTTAATGGAATGTGTTGTAAAGAACTCATATCATTTATTCCCCCTAACGTACATATTTATGAAGAACATTACATAAAAAAGCCCCAAGAAAATAGCTTCCACGTGGACATAGGAAAGACAAAAGAATAACATAAATATCTCCATCATCTGCTGTATGCCGTTCTGACTTAAATTACATGTGAAAGAAGCACAGAGATGCAGCATTGCAGCGACGGGATAGGGGTTGGAGATTGGTTAACAGCCCGGAACCTCTTCGATTTGGTTCTCTTTCCAATAGATAGATACAATTAGTTGATACACCGGCTTAGATGTGGCAACCATATTCCATGTATCAGTTAATGGTGGATTTGTAGAGATATATGATACTTGGGTGCATATGTTCATCGATCTGTTCTGTACAGCTATTCGATAATGATGATGATGCATCATCAAAAAATAACGAATATTGAAGTCTAGGATCAAATAACACTGACATCGTGTCTAGAAGTGAGGAAGAGGCGAGACTCACCCTTTATTCCCATCATCTTACAAAGACTTATTCAGATGACAGTGCGTCCAACAGTTCAACCAAAGAAATCTATGTGCCTGTTTCGCTGTGGTTTTGATTTGTTTTACTGCATATTAACCATTTTCGTGAAAGGTTTTATTGTCCACATTAAATAGGCCATGTTAACCATCTGCTAGTGGGTTTTGGTATCGGATTTTCTAATCATTTTTTCACAGATTTTAATTCACAAAAAAAAACACTATCTTTTAGACCTCTATAATTCTTTGGTGCGCTTTGCAGTTGATGGTAACCTATTGCTTTGAAGGCAACTGTGGGCCAAGAATGTCAGTTGAATTATTTACTAAATACGTCATGTTAACAATTTCATAGTCGGTTTTGGCATCAGATTTTTCGTAATTTTTACACAGATTTAAATTCACAAGCTACATTATCTATTAAGCCGCATTAATGCGTTGATGCACTGGGAAAATGCTGGTAAAGTATCGCTTTGCAGGTAACTGACCAAGAACGTCAAAAGTGGTGGAGCCAAAAAGCTTCTACTGAGTTGCATTATTTATTGCACTTTATCTTGATCTATGTAATCTAACAGATCTCAATTGAGGGTTTGTGTCAAAGGTGATTCAGGACTTGAAACGCTTGCTTTGTGGTTTCCCAACGATGATCTTGTGTTGATAATAAAATTCACGCACGCAATGGTGCTCAGAAGGAGGTGCCGATGGTGCGATGCCTCAGGGAATTCAAATTAAAGTGAGACATCAGATCATGTTCAAACTATTTTAGCTCGTAATATATCTTAGGACCAGGATCTACACTCGCGCCTTTAAGTAATATAAAATAAAATAAAAAACATCAGTTTTTTTCACGCCATATTTTTACTTTCATTGTTTTTTCGCTTTTTTATCTTTGTATTTTGTTTCTGTTTTATTTCGTTTCGAGCAACCATGGGCTAATTGAAACAATATAAAAAAATCTCTCCGCACCGTAAATGTATACGTATATATATATATATATATATATATATATATATATATATATATATATATATAAATGCATATCTATATATAATGGGTAATTTCATTCTAATTTTCAAAGAAAGTAACACCCCACAATCTTAATTATTTACTTTTATTTCTTATCGTGAAAATGCCTATATTTTTTGCTTTCTGCCTTACAAACGTTCCGCAACCCGTAATATATAATTTTAAGGAATTGGCTTTGTATTTTCTGAAAACGAATTATTATAAAACAAAGTTTTTATTCTGACATCATTCGATGTGATGATTCTATTTATTGTAAAATGCATTTATTTTTAAGGGTCGAACGTCTTTTTCTGACGTCTTTATCTGATCAGTAAATGCAACACAAAAAAATTAACACCAATGTTGAAAACGACACGCACAAATTAGAAGGAAGTCCCTGAAGGAAAGCATGATTCAAAAGAAAGCCGCTCTAGAAACGAGAGGAAAGACAAATGATTGAGCTTTAAAAGCAAACGTTTTATAATATAATTCAATAAACGTTAGGAGGAATGACACAAAATGTCGATAAATAATGAACGAAAGATTGAAAACTACTAAAATGATGGATAATGAAGAGAATATTCATAAAAACATTAGAAACATTAAAATATGATCGTACAATATATTAAAAAAATAACAATTTAAGATAAAGAAGAAAAAAAGAAAGTGGTAGAAGTAAGAGGTAAAAACGATTGAAAGGGCATTATCAAATTAAATGGAAATAATATCGAGAAGAAAATTAAAAAAGGAAGAAAAGAAAAGAAAATTAAAGAATTGTTATAAACATGTAAACCGTTGGATCATCTATTAAGATCTTGTTAAATTATATAGATTAAGAAGAAGTTATGTTGTCAAAGACACTTAAACATAAGGCAATTTCAAATTAGACATGTCCTGTTCCATACATGTGTACATGAATAAAAATAGCTAAAATTAAACCGACTTTAACGTGTAAATGTATATTTACGCATGCGGAAAAGAGCAATGTATGTCGACTTATGCCTGGCAAGTCGCAACTCTTATTTCAATTTTGACCCCTTAAAAGCTATTGTTCCCGGCTAAATACCAAATCAGATTTGTTCCACGGGTTGAAATAATCTATATACTAATTTCCAAGTCTCTAAACCAAATATTGAGTATTTTGATAGAGATCGTAGAGCTCGTTCCTTAGACGAACAGACAAGGTCACTTGTATATATATATATATATATATATATATATATATATATATATATATATATGACTTGCGTGCCATCAGCTAGAACGAAATAAAAACATATAGCTTTATTATTTGTTACCACCTGTACCATGTCCTTACACATGGAAAACTTAAAAGTACGCTATTAATTTAACAACACACTTTCTATAAATATAACAGAAATAGAAAAATAAAATAAAAACTTGTACGTAACAAAATAAAAACAAATGAGGTGGGAATAAAATAAATAATAAAATATAATTCAATTGTTATACTGCAGACTTCCGCCTGACAACGTAAGGATGAATCAAAGTTTTATCTGAGTCTTACTGTTTCATCTAATATATAAAAGGTTATATGTCTACCTGTCTCCCCATATTTTCAAACTCTATCTCCTCCGAAATTAAAAGTCACAGAGCGGCGCTAGGGATACCACATGATTGGATTTTTTATATACCGTCCTTTTCATGGGTCTTCCACCGGTTAAAATAATTTTTAAGGGATTAAAAATGGCTCAAAATTTAAACAATCGTTACACGTTCATCTTAGTTTATTATTAATTTTAATTAATTCATACGTGTGTCACGTTGGTACAGTGGTAACGTCATTAGCTTTGAATGTTACAGTTTCGGTTTCGATTCTAACTGATCCCATCCAAATTCTTTTTTGGACTTTTGAAATCACGACTCTATAATAATATATACGAAATCTGGAAAAATTAAAATATCAAATTTAATCGTATTTTATGCCCGACAAAGCCGGGCACGCACGTCCCACGCTAGTATTGTATAAAGTATTCCAGAAATCACCTCATAGAAACACTGATAACTAAAACACTATTAATCTGATCAGACTGAAATTTTGCATGGTTGTTATTATTATCAAAAAGCACCAGATACACACACCAAATTTAGAAAAGTTAGATCTTGACCTTGAGTAAACTTAAAGTCAAGATCAAGGTCATATAAGATTCAGGACTTCATTAGCCAAGAAGAGAATAATTACAATGAACACAATTGGAGTGAGATTTTCACCTTTTTTATCGTAATCTTTAATCCAGATGTGTAAAAATCAAATCATTTCCAGGTTAAGTTATACCTAATATTTTGTACTAAGTTTAGTGATGATAGATGAAGCGATGTAGTCTCTAGACTGCGCGCACGGGCACACACACACTCACACACACACACATACAATAACATAATGACAAACCAATAAACAAACCCGATTGAAAACACAACGTCCTTGGTGGAAATAATAAACATGGAAATAAATAAATATTAATATGATTGGAAAGTATGCAAAAAAAAAAAAACATAGGAACAAAATGGAAGAACAAAGAAACGAAATAAAAGAACAACTACAAATGAAAATACGAAAAAAAACTAATACCAAATCAAAGAATGGAGGCATTTACACGAAATAAATTTAGAAATAAAAAAGAAAGAACTACACGCAAAAACTATAATGAAAAACAAAAAGGAAATAGAATGTTCAAACATGCACAGAATAGACGTTGCAAGCCGTTACTTCTACGTGCTCGTCTGAACTTCATTCAATGGTCCCGCCTTCAAAGTTTCACAAAAAGTACTCGTCAAACAACAGCAGCTACCATAATCATATATATCAGTGTTTAAACGTCGCCACCGGGAGACAAGGCCGGTTAACTGACCTATGACGTCACATTTAAATACCGGCTAGTAGGCAACAGTCGAGACAACCGGAAGTCTCGCAGTAGGTCATATTTTCGTCGGTTTAACCTACCAACTCGATACTAGTTATTTTTCGAACCGAATAAAAACGTTAAAATATGTTAAAATACACAAAAATTATCCAGGTACATAGAAGAGTAACTTATCTTGATTTTGGTAACGTTTATTTGTCATAATTTGTTACCTGTTTTTTCGTTTGTTGGCTTCTCTGGTAAATCCCCAAATTTTCACATATGTCTATCGAAAGAAAAGTTAAAAATGTCATATTATTTTTGTTTGTTTTTAAAATAGTATTCTCGATCGTAATAGCTTCAGCTTCATTTGTTTCGTTGAAATATATTAAAATCTGTTAATTTCTTGGTTTGTTTGTTATCACACTTTAGCTGTAAAATAATTTACGTGATTAATTAATTGTAGAAGACATGCCCTATTCCATCGGAGAAGTTGAAAATTTAATGTTATTTTTTTCTTTGTTTTTAAAATTATAAATGCAGATATTTTTTTACATGAATGATTTTTTTTCAGTCTTAACTTTAATTTAATATTAAGATTTCATTGAGTATTTCAAATATTTGAAAGTTATGTACATTTTTTCCAAGACATAATGCATTGAGAACGAAACGTACTTGTGATTTTTCTCCAAGTTTGAATTTAAAAAAGCAAATGGAAAATATACATAATTGAAATAAAGCTGCGTTGCGTTATTTACGGGTAAAAAAGGAAAATGAAAATACAATAACGCAGCTTTGTTTCAATCGTTTTCCTTTTCTTTATCCGTAAATATAACGCAACTCAGCTTTATTTTAATTATGTATATTTTTCATTGTTTTTTTTCATTTCTAATCGCAAATCCATTGATTTAGCTTTGTAAAAGTGAGGGAGAAACCAATCAGCTGCCCCTCCTTTTTTTCTTCCTCTCTCCTCCACGTTTTTCATTAAAAAAAATGTACGTAAATTTTAATATGTATATATATATATATATATATATATATTATAGTATATATATCATATATAATTTATAGTATTTATATACTTTATACGAGGACTAAAATGGATGGTCACATTCAATATTATCAAGATAAGGCTTCTTTCCTTTAATAACCACAAGAAACCTGCTAAACCACTAATAACCATGGCTAATGATACATTACCCGAAAGTACTTCGTTCAAACTCCTCGACTTAGCGTTCACAAGTTGAAACAGATACATTTAGAGCATTGCCAAGGCTGCTGCACATAAGGTTAGCTCTCTCTACCGTGCTACAAATTTACATATGCATGAGAGTATCATGTTCCTCTACAAGGCCACAATTCGTCCAAGTATGGAGTATTGTTACAACATTTGGGCTGGTGAACCTGCTACTAGTCTCTCCCTTTTAGACTAGATCCCAAAGAGAGTTTCCAATCTAATAGGTCCCGCATTATCAGTTAGGTTTCAACCACTGTCCCATCGTCGAAATGTTGCATCACTCTGTTTGTTTTACAAGTATTTTAATGGTAGGTGCTTCGCTGATCTGACAAACTACAACCCTTGCACCTCTTCGACGTAAATCCCCCCGACAAAGCCGACGGGCAGCAAAATCCCACACCTACACAGCAGAAAGCCCTAAATATAAGAAAGCCTTCTACTCCCAAAGAATTGCTAGATTTTGGAATTCCCTTCCGGGTTCCTGCTTTTCAGACTGTTCTTACATGCAGAAGTTCAAGTTTAATGAAAACAGACATCTTGCTGCGTTACTCCCTTCATAGTATCCCCGTAAATTATGCCCCAGATAGTAGCCCCCTAGATCAAAGTGGCACTGTGTCTTGTTTGGAGTGAAATTGCAATTAAAATAAAAATAAAAATAATTTTAAAAAAATTGCCAATACTTGATTTTTTTTTCGGTTTATTTTTATTTGAATAAATATGTAAAAATTGTTTTTAAATTATTCGCAATAAAAAAAAATAAACGAATCTTAGTCTTCGGAATCCATGAGAAACCGTAATGTTTATCTTTTAACGCAGGGACAACGTAGAACTCTTCGTTTTGAATTAATTTATTATTAAATCAATATTAAATAAAGTTACATTTAAGTATGAATCTAACTGTTTTCTTCCTTTTTCTTCAATATATTTAAAAATACTTTTTTCATCCTTTTTACAAAGATCTGCTATTCATTATTGAAGTCTGCATGCTCGACAGATCTTGATGTTTTGCCTACTATGCGTGACGTAATTTTTCAGTTAACAGGTATTGTCTCTCGGTGGTTACAGCCTACTTCTAAACGCAAATTTCATAAACAATGCTTCTTTCTTAAAACTACCTACTTGTGGAACTCTGTTCCATTGATCTGCTTCCCAGATGACTACAACATGGTTGTCTTTAAGTCTAGTGTGAACAAGTTCTTGCTATCCTATCCTCTTAAATAGTATAATTCTGTCCAATTCCTGCCAAAAATGACCACTGAGCTGTTGTCTCCCTGACCACTTTACACTCATTAACTCTTATCCTTGGGTAGCTTCCGAGCCTTGATGAGTGGTAACTCTCTTGTAAAAATAATTTGAAAATATTGGAAGAAATCTCCGTTCAGTCTTGAAAGACAAAGTATACCTCCTGTAAGGGTAGTTGCGCGTATAATTATGAGGCAAGGTTTGCGCAATTTCAATCACACCTCTTCTGAATCGGCACTGCTTGGGTCTAGTGGTAAAGAGATATCCAGGACGACTAGATACAATGCCGAGGTGAACAGAAAGCACGCACAGCACCTAGAATTCCCGAATGGTCATACATTTTAATACTGGCCAAGCTCAACTTTGGTGATCTAATGGAAACCGGTGTGTCAACGAGATTATGCCGTTTTTCTATGTATTATGTATTAAAAGAACAAATAAAGAGAATGAAATCTAAAAGTACAGAATAGTTAACACTTTAAAACTCGTGAAACAAAAAACATAATTTATATAAAACACATCAGAATGATATTCTCTACAAAATCTGTATCGTTTAAACATGTAGAAATTTTTTTGCAAGATTGTTTTAAACGTTAAAAGTACGAAATAGTTAACATATAATAATTTGCAAGCCAAAGAAATGGCGGAACTCGCGTAGTTTTTAAAATGCGTAAACGATCTGTAAGAAGTTTTAGTCAGCATACAAACATTTATAAATAATTTTCACACATTAAAACTATGCTGGTTACTAAAGAATATCATTATAACACGTTTTTTTATGAATAATATATTTTTAATGAATAATATTTTTTTAATTAATAATGTTTTTTTAATGAATAATGTTTTTCTTTAGTTTTTTTTATTACTAGCGTCCACGTATTTGGTATTTTGTACTTTTATCCAGTTCTGTAAATGAATAGTTCGAATTCAAAACGTGATAAACGCTAATTTATAAGTTACGAAGCTATAACTATAAAATTTCTTGTCCAACTGCACACTCAAATCATATTTGACATCATGTAATATTGACATAATATGTTCTTTGTTTTCAACAAGATAGGCTTTTTATTGACATTTAGATTGTATATGTCCACCATTTTACTTTTTAATGTCGCAGTTTA
>NC_136503.1:34305752-34583252 GCF_053919585.1 Euprymna scolopes
TATTTTGGATCATCTTCCAATTCCACGATTTCCTTGGATTTTACTTGTGCGAATGGAAGTTCAATTAACTTTCTTGGATTTATATGTTTTGATTTTACTGTCATTGGATTATTTACCTTTCACCAGACTATCCATTCACGTGTAATCACCTTTTTCCTCACCATATTCCGTCTTGCTTCACTTTTTGTTATCAAGTAAGATCTTTGACTTACTTGCAGTTTCATCAAATACTTTTGTATGCAAAATCCAATCTCGCATTTTGCCAATTCCTACCCTCTGATGAGAAGGAAAATATTCGAAACTCCACGGATTAAAGACTATCCACTTACCAAGTGTTTCCTTTTCAGATTAAACATGTTTTTAATTCTTTTTCAAAGTGTTTTTAACATATTTTATTAACTGTTTGCTCCTGTATATATATATATATATATATATATGTATATATATATATATATATATATATATATATATATATATATATATATATATATATATATATATATATTTATAAAGTTATAAAATATATATGGCGATTAAGCTACACTGAATATTCCGCGTTTCATCCACTCTAGGACTCTTCATGCATATATATTTTGTAACTTACTAACTAGCTCTACCTACGTATTGAGCACTTTTGAAGTAAATACTTAAAGTTTTCGCATAAATTTATACTTTCGTATATTAATTTTATGTGAGTAAATGAAGTATATGTATGTATATATATATATATATATATATATATATATATATATATGACTACTTCGTTTAATCACGTAAATTAATATACGAAGATTTAATTTTGTGCGTAAATTTTCAGTATTTACTTCAATAGTGCTCAATACTTAGATGGAACTAGGGAGTAAGTTATGAAAATATATATGGCAATTAAGCTAGACAGAATAATCCGCGTTTCATTCTCGCATAAGCCTGACGAATTCTCACGAGAATGAAATGCGGAATATTCTGTATAGCTTAATTGGCATATATATTTTCATAACTTCCTATATATATGTGTGTCTATTTGTGTGTTTGTGTGTGTATGTGTGTGTGTGCATGCAAGTTTAATTAAATAGAAACAGGAGTTTTTGTTTAGGTCTTTTCTGGTCATATCTTTCTCGACGATGGACCAACGATGTAATGCGATGTAGCATTGTATACAGGAACTTGCCAACCTTGCAAATAATTTTGTCTTGTATGAGTCGTTCTTAAAAATGGTGACATTTAGAGTTTTTCACAAATGTCGGAATGGACGAAACTATTAATATAATCATATATATATATATATATATATATATATATATATATATATATATATATAGTAATTTATAAAATATATATGGCGATTAAGCTACACTGAATATTCTGCGTTTCATCCACTGTAGGATTCGTCAGGCTTATGCGCGAATTCTGTTGTTGCTTCTTGTTTTATATATGTTGAGGATTTCTAGTTAGCCAATCAGCTTTCTCGTATCCACCACGCCCCTTCCTATCAGCCAATGGGCATGCATTTTATCGAACAAAGGATCTGTTTTTGAACTAGGTTAGTGGTTTTAGGTAGATCTTTTCCCTCCTTTTTTTTATACATATAAATATACCTATGTGTACACACATACATGTATATAATTATAAAACTCAAATGACCTTGTCACGAGTGTTGTAACCCAACATCCGGTTTACGACTTCTGGTTGCGCATGTGTACATAAACATAAACCCATAACAGCGTAAACAAATAAGCATAAATCGCTACTTTTGCAGAATTTGACCTGCGCACTGAAATATTAACGTTATTATTTAGAAATTATTATTTAATATAGGAAGAGTGAGGATGTTTTGCAACTATTCTGTATTACAAGTATACTATCGCAATTTTCTTACAAATAAACCAACTTTGACCCGTTGACAACGTATTGTTTTACTGTGTATGTTTTCAGTGTCCCATTTTTTTCGCGTTTAAATTATCTAAATAATTGTTAATACTTTCTGCATTTTTATATCGTTCATTTCCGTATTACGTTTATTTTCTTGCAAATAAATCTACTTTAACCTCTGACAACCGTAAGAGCATTTTACAACGTATTGTTTTACTGTGTACGTTTTCAGCGTCCAAATTGTTTATTTTTTCGCGTTTAAATTAAACGATATATCAAAATTTGAATAGTGCAGATTTACCTATAAGTATGGCAAACCACTTATAATTCAATGGCTATAAGTTTTTTTTTCAAAAATAAGCAATTATAAACAGGACGACTCATAGAAATCTATCTATATTCTTTTTTTCATTTTTAATATACTTTCATAGAAATGTTTCTGTTATGTCACAAAAACTATTTTCTTTACGTCACAAGTGTCACGCTCATACATTAATTCCATAGCTAATATAACACACTGACCCAACGAGTCACGGGTAGTCTAGTCTAGTATATATATATATATATATATATATATATATATATATATATATGTGTGTGTGTGTGTGTGTGTGTGTGTGTGTGTGTGCGTGTGTACTTTGGCAGCAAGTAATTATCATGACACATTTAATTAAATACAAAGTCTTCTTTATTTTTTTGTTGATTTTCTCGATTTGCCGAGCATCTCTTTTCGTTTCACTCGCTAAGCTATAAATTAGGTTACCGAGTGATTTTTGTCAGCCATTTTCCTCGAACGCTATTGATCCTTGATCGTAGTGGTATATATATATATATATATATATATATATATATATATATATATATATATATAGATATAGATATAGATATAGATATATATATATAAATATATATATATAGATAGATATTTATACATATAGATAGATAGATAGATGTAACCAAATTTGCGTTCAATGGAATCAATAAATTGACATTACATTTTCTTATTTAAGTTTCTAAAAATTGTTGATATTATAACAATTATAATCTCATCTCATTCTGTCTTATTATTAACCAGTTTGACGGCTTCGTGTAACACTTTTTCTTTAAAATTAACAAAACAGCCAAAGCGTTTTATTGCGTTTTAATCTCGACTTGATTGCATCATTACTTCCTCTCGTTTCTTCTCAATAAACTTGCAAGTAAGCCGATAATAATGGGAATCATGCCTGAACACTTTGTCCTGAAATTACGAGCCCGTGATCGGTACGATCCAAAGAAAGCGTTTCCCCCAAACTCAGAATAATTGGCACTGTTAAGTGTCACGCCTTCACCGCGTTTAAATAGTCGAATAATGGTTCTGTCAACAATTATATTTTATATCACTCTGTCCTCACATTTCTCTTTCTTTGCTTCTCATCGTCACGGAATCTTATTCGTATGACAAAATCCACCTTTCAGCTCACTCATCTGCGTCATCCACAATGACTCGTGACTGTTCATTCATCAGTGAACATGACTTTTGTGATATCGGGTTTCGATTAGTTCCCTGATCAATTTAAACGTTTATTAAAATTATGAGCAGAAAGTTCGTGCAGAATTTTCTATTTTGATGTATGTATTTTATATTTTGATGATCAATTTTTTATTTTGATGATGTTTTTTCAAAAATGTTTTCGTTATAATACCTTTACTTTATATATCATTTTGAAGAGCGTTGTTCGTTCTATCTACCCGCTTAAATTACATTCATTTTAAAACAATTATGTCTTCTTTTCAGAACTTGAATACAATATTGAAAAAAGCAAATTCGCACAAGTTTCATAATTTTAATAAACGTTTAAATTGATCAGGGAACTAATCGAAACCCGATATCACAAAAGTCATGTTCAAAACGCGGATTTCATGAACAAAGCTTCTTTCTTAGAGCTGCACGCCTGTGGAATTCTGTTCCGTCTGCCTGCTTCCCTCCGGACTACAACTTGGATGTCTTCAAGTCTAATGTTAACAAATTCCTAATGAACCGCCCCCTTAAGTAAACACTTCATCAAATCTCCTCACTAACGTAATGTACTTGCAATAACCCTTATCCCTGAGTGGCTTCCGGGCCTTGATAAGTGGTGATCTCTGTGTAAAAAAAAAAAAAAAAAAGTTTCTCATTTCAATTCAGACAAATCTGAAAAGCTAATGAAACAGCTTGCAATATCAACGAAGCATTTGACTCAGGAACCACTACTGAAAACACAATACAATGGTGGTTTAAGAAGTTTCGTGGCAGCCACGAGAGTCTTGAAAATGGTGAGTGTAGTGGTCGGCAATCGGATGTTGACAAATTAAGAGCTTTAATCGAAGCCAATCCAAGTAAAACTGTTCGAGGACTTGTTACTGAATTAGATGTAACGTATACGATGATTTCCAAATAACGTGAGCGTGATTGAAAAGACAAAAAACTTGATAAATGGGTGCCCCACGAATTGAACGACAACCAAAAAAAAAACGCCGTTATGAAGTGTCGTCTTCCCTTCTTTTACGCCACAGCCCGTTTTTCGACCGGGCTGTAACTTGCGATGAAAAGTGGATTATTTAGGTGACGCTCAGTTAGACGCCGACAAAGCTCCACAACACTTTCTGAAACCAGAGTTGCACCAAACGAACATCATTACTTAATATAGAGTTAGAAAAATTAAAGTATGAAGACAGATCAGCAGTGAGCCGCAGGAAAGTAGCTTTTAACTCCAGCCAAACTCAGGCATTCTTTGGCACAAATGGTGCAGACATAAGTGCCATTAGCAGCACGCGGTGGACGGTCACTTCTATGAACATTCATATGCTGTTTCAAACCGCCTAGTCTTGCACGTCTGCCCGCACCTAACACAAGTTATTTTGTGCCATATAGGATTGCTTTGTGGGCCATTGCGCTGATGAGAAGTCTGTTGGCATATCAGCACAGCTCTGTTCAGACATAGTATTCCGCACGCCTCACACTCCAGACCAATTTGGCGGCCCCGCTCATCAACTACTTCTTGCACTTTCCCTTTCCGAATATCACGCTTCAGTCAGTTGATGGGTTCGGTCAGTTTCAAACTTGCCCACAGATCCTCACAAGAGACACTGCTCTACTCTCCACGATCCAAAGCCAGGCTCTCCCAGGTTTTATCACCCATCTCACATTTTTTCAATGTAGACCTCAAACTTTTGAATCTTTGAACCTCATTTTAGGCTTTTGAGCCAGATGCCTCCGTCGGCAAGCTCGCCATAAAGAAGTTATTTGAGAAGTCGGCTGTCTCTCTCTCTCTTTCTCTTTCTCTCTCGCTTTCTCTCTCTCCCGCTCCCTCTCTCTCTCTCTCTCTATCTATATATATATATATATATATATATATATATGTACACACACAGTGGTGGTGGTGGTGGTGGTGATGATGATGATGATGATGATGATGATGATGATGAAAGAGACAGTTAGAGATTGTATATATGTGTATATGCACTATATTTTTAAGTTGTAGGATGAGCCCCTTACTGCTTCGGTTGCTTGGAGAGTGGGTCGAAAGTACCATTCAAGTATCTGTCCTTGACGATCAGCCCGAATGAGCGTGGCCAGGAACTGGCTCAGTACCTATTGAATTGACATACGACTCATGGGTATTACTTAGAAGGTTCACCCTCTCAGGCCTTGCCAACCGACTTTCGAGTGGGGCAAGTTGATTGCCTGAGGCACCCCTACCGTGGAACGTCGATGGAGATGCCGATCAGTTTTTTGCTAGGCCAGAGTGTCTCTCCTTTAGATGCGCTGACTCGACATCTCCACGTTCTAACTGTGTATCACATCTTGCTGAGGTGGGCAACAAGTGAATTTCTACCCACTATATATATATATATATATATATATATATATATATATATATATATATATATTTAATTATTTTTATATTTATCGAATACTAGCGGCTCAGCACGGCTTTTCTCAGACTCTATGTACTGTTCATAACTTTATGCGTATATATATATATATATATATATATATATATATATATATATATATATATATATATATATATTAAAACGTTTGACTCATGTCCAGGTAACCTATATCTAAAATTTCAAGTGTTCAGACCCAAAATTGGCGGATGAGTTTGATAGAGTCTGCAAAGGTCAACTCTATCAACTTTGACCTCTCGCCAGGCAAACTTTCGCCCAAAACCTGATTAAAAAGCTTGCTGCATGTCTGAATACCCTTTATATAAAATCGCAAATGTTTAGACAAAATTTGGCTGAATAGTTTGCTAGAGACCACAAAGGTAAAATCTTTTGAATTTTAACCCCCTAGCAGCCAACTTTCGGCCAAAACTGATTAAAAAGCCCTATGTCTGAATACACTTTATGTATATTTCAAATGTTTAGACCAAAAATTGGCTGAGTAATTTAGTAGTAACCGCGGAGGTCATTTTTTAAAACTTTTACCCCAATTTTGAGCTCATAACATTTATTGTTTTGAGTTCAAATCAAAGTAAAACTTTTGATCCCTGTCCAAGTAAGCTACATTTAAAATTTCAAGTGTTTATACCCAAAATTTACGGAGGAGTTTGGTAGAGTTTTCACAGGTTAAATCGTTGAGCTTGGACCCTTTGACAGACAAATTTCTGGTCGAAAACCGATTTAAAAGATTCTCCTAAATCTTAATACCCCTTATGTGAAATCTCGAGTCTGTAGACTGAAATTTGACAGAGCAGTTTGTAGGGAAATGTACACACACAGACAGAATGTTCACTTTTATAGATATAGAGATTTATTTTTAGCAGTCATTAGCAGATTGTAATAGTTACAATTCATATATTCACACTCTATACTATTGCATATCGTAAAAATGGCAAGACTCTATCAAATGTGGAATACTCACATACATACACATATACACCTATACACACATATACACATACATATACATGCATACATACAGGCTTCCGTCAGTTTTGACAGACTATGGATACCCACTGTAACGGTGCCTGCGCGTTAAATTGTTGTGGCAAGAGTTGCGTAAAGCTCCAACCACAGCTCTCCTGAGTCGACCTTGTTAAATACCGGTATCAATGGAGGTTCAGGAGGACTGGAAACAATCCTGAGATAAGCGAAAAGCACATACAGTGCCTAGAATTCCCAAATGGTCACCCATTTGGTACTAGCCAGGCTCAACGTTGCTTAACTTCGGTGATCTAATGAGAACCGATGGGTCAGTGTAATTATGCCGTACTTTACTATAACTCAGAGCTCTTATGCTATTTACTACCATATATATATATATATATATATATATATATATATATATATATATATATATATATATATATATATATATATATATATATATATATATATATATATATATATATATATATATATATATATATATATATATATATATATATATATATATATATAACGGACATTTCAAAATTAAAGACTCCTATTTTTTTTGTCCGCTCGAATGAATCAGAGGACATTGTAAATGTCATTGTTATGATAGCAGAATTTATGCTTTCATGAACTGAAAGTTTTTGTTATAGATAGTGATGGTGTGAAACTAACAAAATAACTCTTGTCATGGACTTGCGTCATTAAATTTCCCTATGCAGAAAAAATTGAACTGATCAATATTCACTGGAACCTGTTTAACGTTAACCAAGCCGATGCAGTTTATTTCAGCACAATTAAGAGGTGGGTTCGTCGATTTCAAAGTGGTGCAAAAATGTTAGTGACAAAACAAGTCACGGACTTTACCAACCTAGGCATCAAAAGAAGTTGGAAAAGCTCCTAAAAAATGTAGTGACTGTGTAGAAAACTACATTCTAGAAAACAACATGTCGCTCCTTTAAATGGTACTACTACCGTAGCTCTTCAATGTTTTTGTATTAGACAAAATGAAAAATAATTCATGTAATAGGGGAGATAAGCAAGTCAACATGTTAGTAGAAATAATGACACAAACACATAGCCATAAAGCTGAACAAAGATATTTCGGTTGATTAATTTGACCATAATCATTAAGCAAAAATGAAAAATATTGGTACAGCTAACATCTCTATGCCAATTTTCTTACTGTTCTGCTGTCTTACACATCAATTCTCTCAATTCTCTCTCTCTCTCTCTCTCTCTCTCTCTCTCTTTCTCTGTATATATATATATATATATATAAATAATATTTATATATATATATATATATATATATATATCCAGAATTAAAAATTAAGTTAAAAAGCCAAAAGCTTCTGCAAACTTAAAGAGAATCCTGTTGAACAATAAATTCTTGTTGATTATAATTTACAGTCTCTAATTGTGTTCTTATATATATATATATATATATATATATATATATATATATATATATATATATATATATATATAATATGCAAAATCGATCGATCAGAAATTCTCAAGAAGTTATTGAAAACGTACACACACACACACACATATATATGTGTGTGTGTGTGTGTGTGTGTGTGTGTGTGTGTACGTTTTCAATAACTTCTTGAGAATTTCTGATCGATCGATTTTGCATATTTATGTCATTACTTTTAAAATCAACGACCATGTTTTACAATGTACTAATAAATTTCAATTTACTTTTGATTTATTTGAAATTTTACATTTTACCATAATTGCATTTTCATGTTTGGACGATAGAATACAAGAAATATAATCCAAACAAACCACAGACAAAGCACACAGACACATAAAAATACACACGAACACACACACACACATATATATATATGTGTGTGTGTGTGTGTGGATATGCACATATTCATATTAAGATATTGATATATATGTGTATGTTCTTATCATATGATTTTGTTTAAACAATTGTTTAAAGATGCGTCGTAAAAGTTCATTAAACATTTTTTATCGTTATTAAGATATATTGTTTTCCAATAATAATAAATCTGGAAAAATTGATTATCATAAAACTATCTTTTAAAAATCTCTCAAATCTCTTGGTAAATGGCTGTTGCAATAATGCATAGAGATTTGAAGCAGTTACCAAAAGAAACAGAGAGAAGTGGACTTGTCTGAAGATTTGTTGTAACTCGGGTTCCATGGCAACACCATCTGCCTCTGTGCGTAATAACTATAGTGAAGAACGGAATAAATATTAACGAAAACATGGCGACTAAAACTGACAGCTGGAGGTCAATATGTGGGAAGGATAAGAATACAGAGAAACATTTTCCTATGAGACTCGTTATTCCCACTATTAATCATAGTTCATATATTATTTATCGACATATTAAGGAAATGCAGAATTAAATTTATGAATACAAATTTAAAATATGTATATGAATGATTTGAAATTACCTGCAAAAAGACATAAAAGAGCTAGAAACACTAAAAATAGAATATTTAGTCAGGCTATAAGAAAGGGAAAATATGCATCACTACAGATATAGAAGGGAAAACTCGAAACAACAAAAAATTGAAACAATCGGGAGGTGATGAGAGATGTTGGTGAACTCAATGGTATAAATATCTGGTCATTCTGGAAACGGGGGCCATAAAATCAGCATATATCACAGAGCTACTTATAAGTTAATATGTCGGGAAGAACCAGTCAGCTTCTAAAAACTAAATTATATAGGGTAAACTTTAACAAAAATAATAGACACATGGGCAATATTCATAATATAATACTCTAGACTCTTCATAATCTGGACGGAAGAAGTTAGATAAAAGACCCAGTAAACTAATGACCATGCATACTTACCGATTCTATTTAAAGAGTAAAGAAGAAGATGCGACTGTTCAGTATTGGAAATTGCGTAAATTATGTAATTATAGGATTGGAGAAATACACAAGAAAAATACAAAACGACTATATATGTATATATGTATGCTCCTACATATATTTCTATGTATGTGCGTGTGTATATGTGTATATGCCTGCGTACGTATGCGAAATTAACTCTGACCGGACACTACCAACACTTACTATTGGAGACAGAATGTCTGAGACTACATCACCCTGAAAAACACAGTATTAGCAGATGTAAAAATAATATTTCAAACTCCCATTTAAAAAAAACCTTTTCACGAAAATATCTGAAGAAAGCGAACCAAAGCTTGAAACGCGTTATAAAAATATTTTAATATAAAAATATGATAAAAGGCTAAAAAAACACACAATTGTTGATGGCTACACTCTTTTAAATATACATTTTTCTCTCGTTGGAACTACACAACCATCGCTTTATATATATATATATATATATATATATATATATATATATATATATATATATATATATATATTCGAAAGTAATATCAATTAAGATATTTAAAATAAAATTAAAATCCAAAAATAAAAAAAGGTGAGAGGACACTATATTTTTATAGATAATATTTCGGAGTAAAGATCGGATCTTTTCACAATTTTATAATGTAGTATCACTCCGAAATATTGTTTATAAAGGTATAGTGTCTTATTAACATCAACGTCTTGTTTTGTCCTATGAAGTAGTGCACTAAAGTCGGTATATATATATGGCACATTACATTTACATTGTGCCAGTCCGTTACAATGGTTTGGTGTATTTCGGCAATTAAGGACCCCAGGAGGTATATTTGCTCTAAAGGTAATATTGAACTGTATTACATTTCGGTTCTAAATTACTTAGAAAGTGTTGATATGGCGTATAACGTAGAAATTAAACCTATTAATAAATCGTTTATAATAGGCACTGTGTTCCGGCAACAAGTGACAGCAAAAGCGGTGATATGCCGTAAAATAAACCAACCAAACGAAATCTATCGGTATTGTGAGATCCAATTAATTGCAAACTATTTTTTCTGAAATTTTACTCTCGAACAAAAGATAAAATGATTGACAGTGACTGACGGAGAAAAACCAAGCGGACACAGGCATACGCCCCCTTCGTTGTTATCTTTAGAAAAGCGTATAACCCTAAACTAGACTGAAACAAAGGCTTTGCGTTTTACAAGGTGCGGACACTTTTTCTTCATTCAGGTATCTGATACAAAACTGTCAATCAAATAATAATTCCTGAAATACCAAAGTGTGTTAAACGACTAAAAGAAACCCTTCCGAACCAATTGATATTTTGTGAACTTTCTTGTTCGAGCGACTCTCGTCCTTTTAACTACAAAAAAAAAAGGATTTTATTTCCAGAACGTATTTTATTAAAATTGACATACGTCCATTCAATCTGAATCGATGAAAATTCTGTTGTTTTTTTGTTTGTTTGTTTTTTTCTTCACTTTATGTTTTACCGGCTACAATTTGAGACTATGCTTACAAAATGAACGCTATGTCGGTTTAACAATGAAGTTAAACTTCTGCATGTTAGTACAGTTCTAACAGAGCGTGTATGAGCGCGCGGGGAAATATTATCAAGAGCTTTAAGATAGCTGGTTTGCAAATATATTAGCAGCAGTAGCCGAAAAAAAAAAACATATGCAAATTAGGAAGTGTTAGCGAGCTTGCGCGATAAAAAAAAAAAAAGGATACCACGTGGTCGGGGAAAGCAAAGTACGCGTCAAAAAATATGGACATGTAAATTTGAAGACGAGAAATATCTGGCTATTACCGACGTGTAGTAAAGCAGAAAGAAAAACACGACCAGCTGAGATAGACATGTGGCCCCGCAATGACAGAGAGAGACTTTTAAGCTGATGTCGAGACGGCGGGGTTTTGTTAATCTCATAGCAGACGAAAAGAACAGTTAGAAAAACAAGAATCAGACATTGTTTGAAAGTAACGATAACAAATTCTATTTTCACTTTTAAAAGAACACCAGATTATATTTCTATTCTTATGTATTTTTGTTTTTTCCTGCCAAGCTACACAATCAAGGAAACAGAAAAAGAGAGGAAATTTTAAAATCTAGCAGTCTAAAAGAAGGAACTGTTAGAATAAAAGGCTTTCCGGCATGAAGGAATCTCTAAAGTGAAGGGTGGGATTTTGCTGCTTGTTGGGTCAGTCGAGAGTATATACGCCGAAGGGGTACAATTACGATGAGTTAATCAGAGAATATTCCATTAAAATACTTGTAAAACAGGTAGAGATATGCAACATTGCGGCGATAGGATGGGGATTGGATTTGGGTTAACAGTGCGAAGTCTATTAGATTTGATACTCTATTTTGGACCCTGTCCAAAAATGGAAAGACGAGTGACAGATGCAGCAGCTCAGATGTGGCAATAATACTCCATGCGTGGGTGAATGGTTGCACTGTAGAGATACAGGATACTCTCAGGTGCGAATAATTTTCTACACGGTTGAGGAAACCCAGTTTTTGCAGTAGGCTTTGAAATATCTTTAATGTATTTGTTCTAGTTCATGTTGCCTGTGAATGTTAAGCCGAGAACTTTGAAGGTAAAAATCTCATATAAGATGTTATTAGTCATGGCTATCAATGGTTGGGAAAGCTCCTTGTAATTGTTAAAGGAAAGAAACTTAAGATTACTAGTATAAAATGCTACGATGTTTCATACTTAAACGTGACAGATTAACACAATTTCTGGTTCAAACTTAGACGTGACAGAATCATGAATGTCGCGTATAGTATAGTGAAAGACCTGAACTAGAAGACTTATATAAAATCTGTTGTTATGGTTGCCACAAAAATGTTTGCATCATTCTACCGCTCCGGAAAGTGCTTGATTCATAATGCAATCTTCCACTTATATAAGATACAGATTTATTCTAAAGATAAACTACTGCTGTCATATCTGGGGAATAGTGTACGAACGATTAATCAGAATTGGAATCAAGAATCAGAAAAATCGAAACATTTTTATAGTATCTGAATCAGTATCAGAATTGACAAACAGTTGTGTATATTTTCCGATGCCAAAAACGATTCCTTTACTTGTCTTTGTTGCTTGTTTATTTCTGTTTAAAACGAAATTTTCCATTGCTGTAATCCAAATACTGAAATAAAAAACGTGTCTGTATCTAATTATTTAGAGATTTAAAATCAATCGTAATCGGTAATTGTATTTGAATCGGAAATTTAGAACAGAATCGGTAAATGTATTGGAATCGAGACAAATATTGGAATCGTCCCATACCCACAGGGAAGGTGCCGCTCAAAGCATGCAAAATCAACTTCATAATCTGGTGGAAAATTATCTCTTCTTGACAATACAGTCTCTTTCAAATAGAACAAATATTGCTAGCATCTCGCTGCTTTAAGGAGTTTTGTCTGACTCGATTTCTATTTCGATTAAGTTTGATATATCAGTTTTAAATGTCTCCAAGTACATTATTAAGAGGTTGGAAAGTTTTTCCTTTTGTTCGTCACTTAAGCTTTTGATAGGAATAGTATTTTACATATCTACAAACAGTCTGTCTTTGGTGCTGCTTATATATATATATATATATATATATATATATATATACATATATATATATATATATATATATATATATATATATATAATACTTTTATAAATAAAACTAACATAATATCCGAAATATAAACAAAAACACAAAGTAACATTTAACTACACCTAGGTTGAAAGTAGGCCAGCTTTCTATACACAAAACGATATAACTTACCCTTTCCCATAAAACACATAAATGGAAAGGGTGGACCTGAAGTCAACTGTATCTTTGCCCTATAAGTGCCCGATCATTTGCTAATTATGATCGGCGCGGTTACATCTTACATTCCATGAGCGAAGTTTGTTACAAATGGAGTGTGGTTAAAATAATCATGCGTAAAATTCGACACATTTCTGCCAAAAATCTCGCTTTTTCAAATCTCGACGTTCTGCTGTCAAAACTTAGCTCTAAAGTTCGACACTATGCGGACAAAACTCGACCTGAAAACTCGACGCTATGCTGTCAAAACTCAACTCGACTCACTGCTGATAACATGCGCTACTTTGACATCCAAATCAAAAGTCAAATCAATCTCAGAAAAATCGGGCTTTTTATATCCAATCGGAAGCATCGCATTTGCATATTAGGTGACAATATTGCAAGCATATAAAAAGAAAAAACGGCCATTTTTTTCTTTTTGCTTTATTTTTTTTTTGTCTGCACGGAACTCTACAGACTGTACACAAACAGGTTTGTACTAATTTTTTTAAGTGATTAATTACAGACGAGCAACTTATTTGGTCTTTGAAAACATTTTAGACCACGAGGAGAATAATTATTGTTTTCTGAGTCGGAAGTTGTCTTGAGTGGTTGGTATGTGAAGATATCCACTCCTCTCATAGTATTTATCATCGTTCAACTATCAATATATCGATCTAATTGATCCTTATCTTCAAATGACTTTATTAATAATTTAAGATGAGCAGAAGACTATCACAATTGCAACGCATATAGATATCTTTTGTCATTTTTTAACTAAGGTGAGCATTACTACGCCCCCACTCCAAAAAATAGGAGACGGAAAGGCGCACACATATATCAGCAAGTTTACTTCACACACACACAAGTATGATAAAGTGCACTCACACTTTATTGTATTCGACATAAAAGTGAATTATAGCGTGGGAAAAGAGACGCCATCTTATTATTTACGCCAATTCAACAAATACGTCCGTCCGCCTGCAAGAATATGACAGAATATATTGACAAACAATGGATTGTAATGTCGTTAGATAAAATTCTATTTGTTCAAAATTGTTAAATTCACTTATCGAAAAATATTGCATATGATTATTATTCATTAAATAAGAGTTCCCCCGTAAGTTATTATCAGTAATTTCTAACTGATATTGACCAGAAATATTCTTAGTGACAAGTCACCTCGAATTTCCATCTCTCTGTGTGCCTCTTTTGATAACCGTTGCCGATCATATTGCATTATCGCAACAGTCGTTTATCATTGTCTCGCTATCAACAACCGTTGATTTTCTTTGGAATTTGAGTGACACTAAGCCAAACCAAGATTCAAATATATGCCGCACTCTTTTAGTACAAAGTATGGTTAGTGCAATCGCTCCTCAGTTTTTCATCGTCCGTGATTCGACCTACGCAAACATTTTGTATGACATCAGTTTGGGCTGTGTGTTTTGTTCAAGGGGCACTTGTGGATTTTGTGTCAGTTTCAGTTTTAGTTATAATAATTTTTTTCTACCCCACTTCAACTTATTTGTGAAAGAGTTAGTGGTCGTTGGTTATTTGGATAAGTTATCTGAATGGATAACCTATCCTGAATCTACCCTGAAGATCGGACTGTTTTTAACATTTTCGTCTGTTAAATTGCCAAGTTCTGAGTCTTTTGCTTTCCTACCTCTTTCATCTTTGGCATGTAACCTGCTGATACAACGATATCTACAACCTCACAGGTTTGTTTCGTCATAGTATCGCAATATATATATATATATATATATATATATATATATATATATATATATATATATATATATATATATTAATATATATATACATATATATATATTATTTTCTTCCTTTGAAGATTGTAACGTTGGGTATGGGGCAGCCAAACCAGCTGCCAACATTGCCCTGCTTTTCATTAAACCAACCGAGAGCTCTTTTAAGTATCCTTGTTGTTCCCTTAAGTGCAATTGTCTGGGTCTCTTCTGCACTTGGTTCACTCGGAATATTAGTTAGGTGGGACTCCAGGGTTTTCTTCATAAGCCCTGTGGCATCTATAATAAATGGTATGATTGATATCTCCCTAAGATTCCAGTTTCTTTTCATATCATGCATGAGACGTTGATATTTGGTCTGTTTCTCTCTTTCAGCTCTGTTCAGACCTCCATCATAAGGAGCACTCACTTTAACCAATGTTGCAACTCTCTCTCACTTATTCCATATTACTATATCAGGTTTTTATATCAGCAGCATTTTCAAGGTAGGTGGCTGTAAGGATTACATGGTCGTAATGTATTGTATATGTCATTTCCAACTGTTCTTTCATGTTGATGTTCCCAGGACTTGCTGCTACACTAGATGTTTAATTTTTTACAGATGGTCCAGTATAGGTACTTAATACTCCATCATGTCTCGTTGTGTAGTAGCCATCCCCCCAAAAGAATATTTTTACATCACTTTTATGCTATTTTAGGCAGACGTACATACATACATTTGAAGAGACAGGTGAAATTTATATCATAGACTAGCCTGGGTGCCCGGCGTTGCCCGGGTATTTGGAGGTGTGTGTTGAGCAAAAAGAAATGGTAGTGGGGAGGCAGACTTGAACCCGTGAATGTGGAGAGAGGTGTTAAAAATTGATAGTAGCATAGGGAGGGAATCAAAACAACTGTAAGCAGCCAGGGTGAAGAGAGGTGTTCAAAAAAGTGGTAGTAGTCGTGCAGGCTCGAATCCGTGACACGAAAGCGGAAAGAAAATCTAACTTCTTATCCGATGTCTCCATGACGCGATCGGAAGTCAAAAGCTTTGAAATTAACCGTCAAAGTCAATCCAACGATGACGATGACTTCGATGACTTGCTAAAATGTTGATGAAAGAAATCAACCCCTCCTTGTACAAAACGGCCGAGTTTAAGGTGAAGGAATAATTGTTTGGGCCTATTTTTCGATATGTGTCGTCTGAGACGTCAAGCTTCAAAATGATACGGATATTGTCAGCATCTGTCGCATCTGTCGAAAGTTTTGCGAGACATACAAACAGGCATACATACATACATTTAAACAGACAGGTTAGATTTATATTATACTAGCTTGGGTGCCCGGCGTTGCCCCGGTGTTTGGAGGTGTGTCTTGAGCAAAAAAAAAAAAAATTGTAGTTAGCAGGTAGGCTCAAATCCGTACCGCGGAGTAGGAAAATAACGTGAAAAAACGTGACGTCCTTGCTGTTGCGCCCACCGCCAAACCGGAAGTGATAAATGTTTAAATTAAGGCGAGTCAATCGAAAAACATGGATAACTTTTAAAAATATCGGCGAAATAAGCCATCCCTCCTGGCAGAAAAGTGTCCAGTTGGGGATGAAGGAATTAATGTTTTACAATTCAACATTAGCAGATATGAAGCATAACTTAATAACTTATGATTATCGATTGAAATAATCTGTAATACAAACATTTTTTATTGGAAAAGTTAGTGAACTAATTTATAATATAAATCGATTTAATTTTTAAAAAATAATATTAAGTGAAAGACATTAAAACTATATTAAAGTTACTTATTAGTTGAATATGGATGTCCATGCGTCGTGAAAATAAAAAAAATAATAAATATAAGTAAAGTTAATTTCGTTAGATTTGTTCCAAGGGAGGTAATTCTGCCTCAATTTTTTTAGGTGAATTTAATTATTGACAATTACAATATAAAGGAGTTATCAAAGTATTTTCAAACTTAAAAAAACGTAAGTATAGTTTTTTGAATTGTATGATTTTAAAAATTATAATTGTAAGGATTGATAAGTTTGATTGTAATGGTAATTATGTATGATTTTAAATTCGGATCAATTGATTAGTTATGATAACTGACCGAAATTATCAATCATTTTTAGCTTAGTTTAGTTTCGTATATACAAACATGTATAATAGTTTATAATTTGTTGATATTATTTTCATAAGTATGTATACACAACTTAGAATTAATAACTTTGCTAATTATTAAATAGAACATTTTGGTGGAAGATTCATAAATTAATTAAAATTGTTAGTACGAATAGTTGGGTTTAATGACTGTGTTTGATAAAAATTCAATATGGCGTAATGGAAAAATATAAAGGTATCTGTAGCTTCTCTTCCAATTTTCGGATTTTTACCATGTGAAATCTCATTTCAATTCCTTTTGACGGATTGATTGTTGCTATTTCTTTTGATGAGTTAAGAGCAGAATAGATTCACTGATTGATATAATAAAAGTGATTTATTTTGCACTACGAAACAGATACTGTTAAGAATTGTATAAGTCAACTGAATTAAAGGAATAAATTATAAGATTGTCAACATCATGAATTTTGGAATATACCTTTTTGTCATTTATTCTCTACATTGCTCTATAATTACATTTAGCTTCTTTAATAAGGATTGATATATAATAAGAAAATATATTTTACAGAAATATATATATTAAATATATATATATATATATATATATATATATATATATATATATATATATATATGAATGCGAAATCGTTATCAATACACGCTTGATTAAAGACAAGAGAATTTTCTCGTGTCGTTATTTTCTTAATTGTTATCTAGTCTTTTCGAGATAGTTTTCGCGCTGTAATGTTCATTCGTGACGTATGTTTTGGTCTGTCTCTCGAGGCAATGTAATGTACAATGTCTTCCGCCTTTATATAAAAGTAGATAATATACAACCACATAAATAACTTACAGATTCAATCAAAGTTTACTTCTTTCGCAATTAAAAACACTAATAAAACAGCAAAGCAATAAATATACACATGTATAGATAATAGAGTAAAGTACACCTCATCACGTTTACAATAAAATATACAAAAAGAAAACAAAAAAAATATCAACCTCGATAGATATACAAATACATAAAAAAATAGATTCAACTTTTTCTCCCGCCAAAACTAAAGATCAAAATAATAAAACACTTTAATACGACAGCAACAAAGCACACAATGGAATAAAGAATATCGTCAAATTTGAGATAAGTTTTTACTTTCAGAATGTGTTACTGAACAACACAAAATTTGTTGCTCTTTTATTTTAATTTTTATTCCATCTGAATTCTATATAAACTTTTGTTTTTATCTAATGTTATCAAGTTAATAGACTTATTTTTAAAAATACTTTAGAGATCCCTAAATAGTGGAAAGCTTTCTATTCAAGCAGTTTTTTTTCCTCCAACCTGTTAGACTTTCGAATTCCCTCCTTGTTCCCTGTTTCCCTGGCTGTAGAGACATGCAGAAGTTCAAGCGTAGTGTTTACAGACATATCGATGCTCAACACTCTACATATTATTCATATCGAATTGGTCCGTAGTAATAGTCTCCTACCTCCAAGTAGCACTGTGCTTAGTTTGGGATGAAATAACAGTAAAAAAAGGTGACAAAAATAAAGAATAACCAACAAATACAGATAATTAAAAGAATCAAAAGCGCTCAACCCTAACCCTAACCCTAACCCTAACCCGACGAGTAAAAAGAAGTCACAGATTTACGCTTCACACAAGAAACTCGGGAACTTGGTTGGTTGGTTGATTTTGTTTTTGTTTTACGGCATATCAACCCTTTTCGGGTTATTTAATGCCGAATCCAAAGATTTTGAAGAAAATTTTTTTAAATAGAATATATTTGTTGTTTTCACGTCGGTTTCTATTCAACCCATAGTTGGGACCCTAACAGGTACTACCACTCCGGGTCAGAGTGGACCTAGGAGCAATGGTAATTAAAGGGTGGCTCCACACTCCCCAAAGCCCACAAGCTGGGGCCTCACCACTGGATATAGTTTAAGGTCATATCCAGGACCCCCATTTTTTATCACATGCTTTTTTATCACATGCTTTTCCTATAAATGAAAACGGATTCCATATTGTTCATTAAATAGTGTTTTTCACCACGTCTGAAGAGAGACCGTTCTTGTGAATATTTTCAAACGATATAAGGTTTGAGATTTTCCGAATCGTCGCGAAACGAGTGTAACGAACAATGAAAATACACTACTTGTTGCTATTAATCCGATCTTTGTTGACTTGATTTTGTTAAAACAATATATATATATATATATATATATATATATATATATATATATATATTCAGCCTTTCGGGAATCTTCAGCGAAGGGTGTCACGATTAACACCAGTCGACAGATTCGAACTCGGCTACACGAGCCATCTCTGGCTCGATTAGCAAAGACCATATCCATTCGGCTACCATTAACCGCGTGAAATAACGTTGAATTTAAACATTTTTAATTTTTGAAATGTTCTTTACGTCAGTCAGACAGTGATCTAATCGTTATACGATGATCTATGCATAAGAGCTAAATTGACCGACTTAATTCAACTGAAAGTGCTCAATGATAAGAAACGAGTTTCTTAAAAGGGCTGTCATAATTATTTTTATTATAATAATTATATACCTACAGACACTAGTGTTTCATCCTTTCGGGAATCTTCAGTGCAGGATGCCATCTCTGGCTCGACTAGTAAAGACCGTATATATATATATATATATATATATATATATAGAGAGAGAGAGAGAGAGAGAGAGAGAGAGAGAGAGACAGACAGACAGACAGACAGAGAAAGAGAGAGGGGTCATAGATAGATAAAGAGGGAGTGGATCTCCTAAGTGCTAGTATTATGCGGATGTTCGCTGTACACGTTAATGTCTTAAGAGATGAATGTCGAGGAAAATGTGTTGAAAAGGGTAATTTCTTTCCGATAATTCAAAAGCGGGTGGATATAACAGCAATTCGATTGTTATCAGGCTTCATAACACGGATGAAAGAGAGGTCTCCCCGGGGAGTACGCCTAGTTTTATTAATGTCCTGTTTCAACAGGAATCGAATCACATCGAATGGTTTCCATGTGACTGAGAGAAGATTTATAGTTTTACCATATCGATTAGCTGTAAAACAACTGCGTGGACGTTAGAAAATGAAACATTACGACAATTTACTTGTCATCTCTCTCTTTTTACTTATATATGTGTAATTTTCTTTACTAATATATATTTTTTATTTATATATATACAAATATTTATACAAGCAAAGATTAAATATGTTTAATATAAGTCTATCTTACTTTTAAAAACTAATAGTGCTCATTTAATTATTGCTGGTATTGACAAAATTTAGAGAGAGGGGAATAAAGATAATCTCTTCTCTATTCTATCTATTCTATATAAATAAAATGAACTCATTTTTTCCCCTCCGACTTTGACGTTTATAGGACTGCACCTGTATACATTTGGTGCAGCCGTATCATTCACAAACTGAATCACGACATCTGCCGTATGTTATAGGGTTATTACATATCAAGGATCTCGCTGATCACAGTTTCCTATATTCTGTCTGGTGAGAGTCCACTGTAAAAATCGGTTACATTTAATGGAAGTAGTAAAGTAAACTCTCTCTAACAAATTCATCCTACCACCGTCACTCACTTACACCGTACCAGAACGTTCACAGGAGACATTTAAAACCGATCACCGGTTAGAATTTATCTAAAAACTGGACTGGACTTACACTGAAACGAACCACGCTTACTTTGCCATTGGTTAGCATAAAATATAAACACAATTTATAAAGCATTTATTATAATAAAATTAGATTCAAACAGAACACAATCCGTTACCTGGAATTGATTTCACAATTACATTACTTCGATTTCGTTATAACCCGCGTGGTTAAAGTTTAATGAAAACTTGAATTGACATTTACGTGAAACGCACCAAACTTACTTACTTACACAAACACAACTTCCGTTTCGCTCTTTCCTTACGTGCTTTTTTGCTTTCTTTCTTTCTTACCTTTCGTTGTCTTTTTGCTTTATGGGTGATGGTGGTGGGGGTACTTCCCTATCTTTATCTTTATCTTTATCTTTCCTTTCGGTCTTTCCTTCTTTCTTTCTTTCTTTTCTATCCATTTTCTGCTCTTTCCATTGTTAAAACGAAACGAAACAACCGGATATTCCAGGTTTTACTTACACTCTATCACTCTACGACTATTACTTGTGTATCCAACTCTATTTGTGTCAGTAAAAAAAAGTAGCATTTATTGCTTTTGGTAATAATTATTAATTGCTTATTTCTTTTGTTTTTCACCCTTTTTTTAGACTAACCATTCTTTAATCTCACTATAAAATCGATTTTTCCAACTACATTTTAGGTGGGGGGGCATTCCAACCTCCGAATGGGGGTTTGTATTACTGTACACATAGATTCGAAAAAGTTGTCAAAAAAAAAAATACATAACAAATAAATGTTCTCAAAGCCAAGATCAGTTACTTTTCTGCAAAACTGGATATCTTTTTCGTGTTTTTATTCAATGTAACATATTTATTCGGCTCGAAAACCATACAGTGTATACCGATGTATTCGAAAATTCAGGAAGGCGTCTCATACATAACAAATAAATGTTCTCAAAGCCAAGATCAGTTACTTTTCTGCAAAACTGGATATCTTTTTCGTGTTTTTATTCAATGTAACATATTTATTCGGCTCGAAAACCATACAGTGTATACCGATGTATTCGGAAATTCAGGAAGGCGTCTCACACCCTCTTTAACACCGTAAGTATAGAAAAAGGTGTTATAAATAAAAATATATACAAAATACTATTAAAAACACGCCGAATATATGTCAACCTATGTCGCATTAACATGTATTGAGCGAGTTTTTAACAGTATTTCATTAGGTTTTTTATTTATAACATTTTTTCCCAATTCAATGTAACATGTTTATTCAGCTCGAAAACCATACAGTGTTTACCGATGTATTGGAACATTCAAGATGGCGTCTGATTCTCTCTTTAACACGGTAAGTGTGGGAAAAGATGTTATAAATTTTGTATAGTTTTTTTTTTATAACACCTTCTTCCATACTTACGGTGTTAATGAGGGTGTGAGACGCCATCTTGAATTTTCGAATACATCGGTAAACACTGTATGGTTTTCGAGCTGAATAAATATGTTACATTGAATAAAAACACGAAAAATATATCTATCCAGTTTGGCAGAAAAGTAACTTATCTTGGCTTTGATAACATTTATTTGTTATATATATATATATATTTTTTTTTCACAACTTTTTCGAATCTATGTGTACAGTAATACAAACACCCATTTTGTGTTTTATATAGATAAAGTACAATTGTTGAATGTTACTGTTTTGATTATATTCGTTGGGGGGTACAATTAAATAATTAAGAAAGATTAAAATGAAGCGAAATTTAAGTTTCCGTTCCATTTTTACAACAACCGTAAAACAGTGCATACTCAGGAAGTTTTATCGTATTTTATTTATTTTTTTGCATAATTAATGATGGAAGTATTTTTCTGTTTATTTTCTTAACATCTGTTAAAAAAAAAAATAATTTGTACATTCTCTTGAAAAAAAAAATCAAACTTTTCTCTACTTTCACATGTGTTCCATTTTAACAAACTGAGCCACAGCAACGCGTGGCCGGGTACAGCTAGTATTACAATAAAACTACAAACAAATTAAACTAAAGAGTAATCTCTAGTATTATATAAAATAATTTTGCGTAGGTATGAGTTCGTTCCCTATGGACTCGAAAACGGCTGGGTCGATTTTTATGAAACTTCACAGGAAGATATTTTATGTACCTGGTAGTTTCTTAGATAGGGTTTGCATCGAAATGACTTCATCGAGTATCGAAAATCGATCATCGAAATTATCCGATGAAAGAAGGAACAGGCGATTTTTTTACCAACGTTAACACCTTATACAGCCTAACATCACAAGTGCATTTGAGAAATTTGATTACCACACAAGCCGTAAGGCCTCATATATAAAATCAACAGTAGGTTCTTTGACGGGCGCGTTCAAAATAAATGCTTTTATTTAAAGCACAATTGATGTATGATACCTGACTTTTGCATGTTAAACTTTAACTCAAGTCATTGTATATAAAAAAATATCTTATAAAATCAGCAGTGCAATATAGACTACAACGTATTGTGAACTAATTAACTGCGAAAAGTATGTGAAGCTTTCTCCCGGCGCAATGCAATCGATGATTGAAAACATCTGATTAAAGAACAAAGTCCGATTTTGCCAAAGTAAACACTTTTATACAACCCAACATCATACCTGCATTTGAAAAGTTTTATCACCGCACAAGCAGAAATGTCCAGTCTATAAAATCAGTTGTAGATTCTTTTATAAGGCATGAGTTTGAAATTATTTTTTTCTGTTTAGAGCAGAAATGAACCATGATACATCAATTTTGTATTTTAAGCTTTAAGTGAAGTAATTATTTACAGATAGTTTTATAAAATCCTCAGTAGATTCAACGTATTGTGAACTAAGTCATTGCGGGCAGACATGTGCAGCTTAATCCTGGTGCCCTGCGGGGGTGGGGTTTCTGACTAGAGTAGGCAATCAATCGATTTGATTTTAAAATGATCGATTTCACCGATAAGTCTATTTTACTTTTAAAACCTAATAGTTTTCATATAATTTGTTTCCTTTGAAAATTAATAAGCTTTTTCTTAATTTATTTTTCTTAATTAAATCACTTTAATTATTGTTTGCATCGACAACATGTAGAGCGCGAGAAATAGAGAAGATAGTTCAAGAAAATTACAAACTAATAAGACTAAAGATTAATTTATTATAAACTGTGTAAAATAGTTACGCAAATAAGACATACTAATAGCTCAATTTGGGTCATTGATTTCTACTATATATATACTATATATGATTTGAATAACAGAGAGCTATTTGGATAGTAACGTAAGTGTGATAAATGAAATAATATTTGGTATTTATGCATTCATACACATCGACACATACATACGAACACACACACACTTACATTTTTTCTTTTTTGTAACTTTTGTTCATTTCATCTTGGATTTCTTCTTTTTTTTGTTGGTAACATCGAATGGAAACAACATCTGATGAGTTGGCGAGACCAGGAAATTTTTATAAACACATAAAATCATAAAATTGCCATCCCATTAACGAAACAGCTGTAATGAAGAAATCCAAGACTAAATAAACAAAAATTATAAACAAGTAAAAATGCAAATCTTTGAATTTCAACAAAGTTTTGTACTATACATGCTCTGCACCTATAAAATAGATATATTGAGCTTTAATCGAATTTAACGGGGATTCAGTTTTTATCACAACAGTCTCAACCCGTTAAACGAAAACGGTATGCATTGACATTAACAATATTTCAAAAATAAACATTTATAATATATATGTGTGTGTGTGTGTGTGTGTGTTTGCGTGTGTGTGTTTGCGTGTGTGTGTGTGTGCGTGCGTGTGTGTGTGTGTTTGCATGTGTGTGTGTATTGTATCATTTCTAAAACTTAATGCATAAATGCATGGATTTAAAATATTTTTCTCTCTTCCTTTCTTTCATATAACATGTTCATATTTTCTCTGATTGGCATCTCTGTCAGCCTTTTCAATGAGACACAAATATAGCTGTCAAGAGCCAGTAACCAGAGGTTAAAAACATAGAAAGCAGTTTAAATATTAATCACAAAAAATTTACCCGGAAATAGCGAGAACTCAGTTTGGCCAGCTGAATATAATCTAGCAAGGCGCCATCACTTAAAATTATTTAGCAGTGACGGGATTTAATAACACCATATTGGACGCGTTTCTTCTCATGTCTTGATTGCATCTACATATATGGCATAATTGTAATGATACAGCAGTTCCCGTTATATCACCGAAGTTAAGCATCGTTGAACATGGTCAGTACTAAAATGGATAAATATTTGGGAATACTAGGTAGTGTACGGCATTGTTACCTCTTGCCACTAGAATCAATCAGTGTCGACTAAGGTAAAGAGTAGTTAAGGATTGCGCAACCCTTGCTCCACAATTCAGCATGTTTCATCCATTATCCATTTAGAATAATAAGAAAGTCTTCGTTGTGCCAACGGACGAATATCTACTCGAATAAACCCTAATCTCTCAATTCAAGAAACGAAGAAAACAACTTTTTTGCTGCTTTAAATAGAATATAATACAAGTCATTTATTATTTGGTGTAAGAAAGATAAACTGATTCCAAGTAATAAGGATTCAAAAATACACTGATTTCTATGGCTAATGATACACTGTCAGAAAGTGCTTTCCTCAAGCTCCTAGAGTTAACATTCGCATATAATATGAATTGGAACAAATGCATTGAGGTAATTGTCAAAGCTGCTGCAAGAATGGTGGGTTCTCTTTACCCTGATAAAATGTTACTCACACCTGAGAGTATCCTGTATCTCTATGAGGCTACAGTTCGCCCATGCATCGAATATCTCGGTTGGTGCATCTTTCACTGGTCTCTTGCTCCTTGAGAGGGTTCAAAAAAGAGTCGCCAACCTTATAGGTCCTGAACTATCAACTAAACTCTAACCTCTGTCCCATCACCGAAACGTGGCATCTTGTGTCTGTGTTACAAGTATTTCAATGGCAAGTGCTCTGACGAACAATACCCTCGACAAACCCGATAAGCAACAAAATCACATTCTTCCACTATAGAAATCCCTGGATACCGTAAAGCCTTCTACTTGAATAGCTATTTCCCTCAGACCTTTTCACTTTGGAATTCCCTTCAGGACGCTTGTTTTCCTGACTTACTGGCATGCAGAGATTCAAGCGTAATGTAAAGACACATCTCGCCGCCTAACTCCCTAACTAGTATCCCTGCAAATCTGGTCCCAAATAGTAGACCCTCAAAATTAAGTGTTTCTGTGCCTTGTTTGGGGTGAATTGACAAAAAGTGATGCTAAACCATTTTCCAGAAGCCTCCAAACTGTTTGACCTAACAATCAGATTTAACAGCACCAGAAACAAACTCCTCAACCCCCGACCATTATTATTGACAACATGACGCTTCCAATATCTAAGAAGCACCAACTACTCTAACGGTTACTTGGACAGAGAAATAGATGCACGGATCAGCAAAGCCAACCAATCTTTATGAAAATTCCGAAACAAATAAATACAAAACTGAAAGTATACAATGCAGTGGTTCTTCCCTCCCTTCTCTGTTGATGTGAGACTTGAACGCTATACCGGAAACATTAAAAAAAATTAGTATATTCCACACGTGTGCTCTATGTTCCCTCTTTGTAATCCGTTGGCAGTTCCCTGTTACTAAACCTTGGTCTTGAACCATGTCAAATCATCAAGCAAAGAGTGGGTAAGTCATGTCATCCTCATGGAAGAATACTAACTGTATAGAGAACTTCAAAAAGTAAAAATAAAAGTTGTAAAAAAAAACACTAAAAAAACAGTCAAAACCAATCTAAAGTTGTACGAACTTGGAAAACTCTAACCGTCGGGTGTTTGAGTTAAAGGAAAAGTAGAACGATTTTCAGATCGCCAACTTCACAGTGTCGAAGCACACGTAACAAAAATGTCATGTTCCCTTTTCGACGTTATCGCAAACAAACTTTCTTCAACTGACACCGGATTGCAAAATATGGCGCTTGGTAAAAATGGCACCGGTAGAACTAACACCGGTAAAACTAGCACTGGTAAAAATGGCACCGGTAAAAATGGCACCGGTAAAAATGGCACCGGTAAAATTGGCACCGGTAAAATTGGCACCGGTAAAAATTGCACAAGTGAATAACTAGGTAAAAATGGCACCAAAAGGTGCTACTGAAGCTATGGGGTCCACAATTCTAACCTCATTTTGGGTTTTGTAAAAGTTCCTATTTTCTTGCTGTCAACGAGGGCAGAGTTAGACACAAGGTCGATTTTTAATATCCAGTCCCCCCCCCCAAAAAAAAGGGGCAGTTTTCATCGGAACAAAAGATTACAATTACCTCAGTTTATCTAAAGGTTCTTATTTAATTGCACTTCGCTAGGGCAAAGTTAGACACAAGGTTGGTTTTAAATCTGGGGAATATCCAGCTCCCAAAAAGGGACATTTTCGATCGGAACAAAAAATTACAATTACCTCAGTTTAGAAGCATTGTTTATCTAAAGGTTCTTATTTAATTGCACCCCGCGAGGGCAAAGTTATACACAATGTCGGTTTTTAATTTGGTGACTATCTAGCTCCCCAAAATGGGGTACTTAGGACTAATGAATCGCAACTTATCAAGGATAAAACACACTCGAGGATAAGGGTTAATGTGGAAGTTTTCAATTCCACTAAACAAAATGCATCTTTTCTGGACAAGTTGTAGTTGTATTTGGGGTTCTTTTTTCATAACGAATCGCTAGGTATCAAGGATAAAACACACACGGGGATAAGTTTTTTTTCCCCTAAAACAAAACAAAATAAAAATGATCCAGAAAAGATACACTTTGTTTAGTGTAATTAAAAGCTCCCTGGTTGACACTTATCCTCGACTGGCTTTTATCTTTGATAAAAGAAATAAACTAATTTTGGTGCACTCTAAATTTATTTTATCATTGAATGTATTTTATCGTTGATAAGTTGGGCTTTGCCATTTTTTCTTATTTATCCAAAACTGCTCTTACTGAATAAATATTGAACTCGTGAATGTTTCTGTTGAACTTGAGAATCTGCACAGAATTTCTGTCGGAGGTTGCATCGACTGATACGTTAACAAAGTGTAGTATCACTTCTGATGCTACACTCCACCTATTATCTCCCCGTTCAATGACGAATTAATAAATCCTTTCAGACTGAGACAATTTTAATTTTTGTTCTGATCCAGAGTCCCTCTTGTAGGAGAGCCGGATATTGCCCACATAAAAAACGACATTGTGTCTAACTTTGCCCTCTTGGGGAAGCAAGTAAATAGGAATACTCAAGATGAGAATAGTAGTCCAAAGCTGGAATGGGAACAGTAACACAAAATTCTCAAAGCTAAACTGTATCAATGTTGTTAATTACCAAAAATAGTTTTATTGCCTTATTAACAAATTCAACAGACACATAAACTAAAGTGAAAGATAACACGTGTTGTCGCGTATACGTGCGAAAAGGTTTTATGACCAATTCATCTCACAGTTTCATGCTCACAGTTGAGTATGAAACCGTTCTGAGGGACATTTCTGGGGTCAATCGGTCACTGAGTATATTTCTGACATAAAATTATAAACTGATTCCAATATAAATAACAGCTTACTGACCAAATATGACAGAGTTCAGTTTTGACTCACTAAAATAGGTACTTATACATGTTTGACACCCCGAGAGTACAAACAACGTTGAAATAGTAACTATTTAGAAAGCCATTCTTAACATGGAGGTGGGGTGAAATATTTTGCACTTTCACCTAACAATTTAATGAAATAAAAGTAACATTATTTTTTTTTAAGTTCATATTTCTTTCGGTATCAAACATCCATAAGTACAATGCGTTCGTTTGTTTTACAAAATAAAAAAAGTTTATTTCCGCACCAAGGGGAGAGGTCATTGAATATTTAGGCTGTGAACTATAAGACTCAACGCACAAGGAGTACTTAATTTTAAAGTATAAAAATGTATCGAACTATAATTTTAAAGTTTTAATATTTCTTTTTAATGAGTGATTCATAATTGAAAAAAAATATGCTAAAAACATTTATAGATTGTTTTTAGTATTTTTTTTGGGGGGGGGGTTACATTAAGGTTGTATAAAATGTATCAAAATATAATTTTGATTTATCAATGTAGTAATTTAAAAAAACATGAAATATTTATGAAGAAACTTCTTTATATTTGAGTTTCATAAAGGGGTCGATAACTCGTCTCCATTGCCGACATGTTGCAATGCAGGAGTTCCATAAAAAAGAAACAACACTAAGTGTACATAAATTACGAGGAACGAATAACATAATGTTGATTTCTGATTTCAATATCAGAAGCCGTCATCAAATGGACTGTTCCTCGCTATAATTGTTCATGCCTAAGTTATTTTGTTTGTATTTTTGAAAAATATATAAACTGCTTATTTTTATTTTATTTTTACTTTTAGCATATCTTGCGTTTGGTAGCATTTATTTGTTGTATATTTCACTTTTTCATTTTGTTGTCTATAGTAATAAATGTTCGATAATTCTTATTTTTAAGGCATTTATTAGTATAGACATCGAATCGAATATATGGTAAATAAACAAATAAATAGAAGTAACTAATTAAAATAAAAGGAACTTGTTTGTAAATAAGGGAGATTTTTTAAATTTATTTCTGCCCAGTGTTCAACTTATAATAGGGGAGAAGAGGTGAATGAATTACCACACAGATGAAAAAAGTTATTTCTGACACCTGTGACGTAATAGCACTTTGGGAAATCTCAAAAACGAGATTCGCATTTAGGATCTATTTAAATTTGACAAACTTCTCATTATTTTCTGTAACACCGGTGACGTCGCAGTACATGACCTAACTTTTGGAAAACTCAAAACGAGGGTAAAATTTGAGACCAGATCGGTCGTCTAGCACCCTTTTTAATTCGACAAATTTCGCACGTTTTCCCATTTTAATATACTATGAGATATTCATGCAGGTTCCCGTTTTTTCATTTTTCTCATTAATCCATTACGTGCCATTTTTACCGGTGCCATTTTTACCTATTTATTCACTTGTGCCATTTTTACCGGTGCCATTTTTACCGGTGCCTTTTACCAGTGCCATTTTTACCGGTGCAATTTTTACCAGTGCCATTTTTACCGGTGCCATTTTTACCGGTGCCATTTTTACCTAAATTCGCAAAATATACCGTATTGATGTCGAGCCGACAGAAAGGAATCGTTCTCAACTGAAGAAATGCTCGTTTTTATGCCAAACCCGACCGCGTCTCAATTTGTATAAGACTCGTTTTTGTCTCGATTTTCGAGTTTAAGAGGTTTTTCTGTTTCTTTTCTTAAGTGCATGACACTTGCGCTAATCAAGCACACTACTATTTTCGCTACAGTGAATTTTCCTGTGCCAGTGATCGATCAAACGAGGGGCACCGTCCACAAAGTTACTGTCACCTTTGAAGATGCCCCTCGCCAGAAGTTAACTGCCGCAAAAGCAAAACGCCACAGAACGTCAATAGCAGTAATACAAACTATGAACTTTTTGGCGCCCTTATTGTTTCAGATTTTAGCGCTTCCCACATGAAGTTGCGCAGCCACCTTCACAAACACAAATGGGCTGACGAAACGAGACTAATTCTTCAAACACGATAGACTACCAAAAAAAAAAAAAAAAAGAGGAAAAAAGAAAGAGCAACAACAATCATTTATAACTGCGAAATTGAAAATCTTGGAAACTTAAAACACACACAAGAAATTATTAATGCGGTGTTCAAATCTGTGTGCAGTTATACTGAAAGTACTTCATTTACTTCGGATAAAGTAAAGAAAAAACTTTGGTCGTTAAAAAAACGCTAAAGAGAAAACAGTCTATACCAATCTACAGAGATGGAAACTTGGATTAGAGGAATGGAAGGGCTTTGCCACTGATCGATCAAACTGCCGAGTCACTGTCCACAAAGCAACTATCACGATTGAAAATGCACGTAGCTAAAAGCTAAAAGTACGTGATAACATATATGAATTTAGGAAAACTCGTTCCCGGAAAACTCGTCTCCGAAAAACTCGTCTTCAGAAAGCTCGTCTCCGGAAAACTCGTACCCGGAAAACTCGACCCCGGAAAACTCGTCCCCTTTGCTAGGTAGGAAAACGGGTCCCTTATTGAATAAATATCGATAGAAAACACATTTTATGACCGTTTTTTAAGAAGATATTGTCTTTAAAAGAGAATACATATCCCATTATATTTTAAAAATATATAGTTTTACTTGTTTACTGTTGTTTGAAAAAAATCAAATTAATATTTTTAAGTTTTCGTTTTCTACCTAGCTTTGAAAGTTTTTGGTCTTTCAACTTATTTTAAAGAGTTTATTTAGTTAAAACAAAAAGTAATGTCGAGTGTTACTTATGAATAAAAAATGTCTGACATAAGAGGATCACGTCTTAGGAGTCTCAATAATTGCTCAAAAACAGAAAATTAAAGATGTAAATATAGTTTTAAAACGGCCCCCCTCCAAAAGAAAATAAATTTGTATATTTTTAGGTAATAATACACATCCCATATTTCAAGTATTTTTACTTGTTTACTGTTTTTAAAAAATTAAATTGATTTTTCTAAGTTTTCGTTTTCTACTTAGCGTTCTAAGTTTTTGGTGTTTAAACTTATTTTAAAGAGTTTTTTTAGTTAAAAAGAAATAACAAATAATGTCCCACTCGACATTACGTAGTAAATAATTTTGAACAAAAAATGTCTAGAAAATTAAAGAAAATACTGAGGTAGATATAGTTTTAAAACGAGCCTTCCCCACTTCCCAAAGAAAATAAATTTGTATATTTTTAAATACTGCACACGTGCTCCCGAAATGACTGTTAAACGATGCCCTCCCCTTCCTATGTTAAGAATGGCTTTCGAAATAATAACGTTATTATTTCGGCGCGGTACCAAAATTACATAAGACCGTGTTTTCTTTTTTGTTGTTTTGTAATAACACAAGAATTATTTAAACTGAATTAATTCTTCTAAATAAAATAATTGCTTTCTTTGATAATACGTGTTTTCTATCTTTATTTTTGTTTTGTAATGACACAAAATGTGTTAAAACTAGAGTATTTTTTTAAATAAATATTTGGTTTCGTTTTTCGTATCTTGACTCCGTGATCAAGTTTATTTTCTTAAGCAAGAGTTAAACATATTTTTAAAAAATATTATGGGGGTGCATAGTCTCTTTTTAAAACAATATCTCCTTCAAGAACGGTAATAAAATATGTTTTAAATTGATATTTATTCAATAAAATGTTCTTATCTAGCAAAAAGGGGGGATTTTTCCGAGTACGAGTTTTCCAGGTACGAGTTTTCCGGATACGGGTTTTTCGGAGACGAGTTTTCCCCGGACGAGTTTTCCCGGCACAACCATGAATATATATATATATATATATATATATATATATATATATATATATATATATATATATATATGCGTGTGTGTGTGTGTGTGTGTGTGTGTGTGTGTGTGTGTGTGTAATTAAACAAATTCCAATGTATTGATAAAATAAACTTAAAACCAATGTTTTTTCAAAAGGGTTCAATACGGGTTCGAGATTTATAAATATTCATTGTATAAACAGACACAGATATATATTTGATGATTTTTGTTTATAAAAGTAGGTAATCAATAATACGTTTACATGACAGTATTCAATAACAAAAAGATCAATATATTTATTCAATATATTTAATATTCAACATATTTGATATGTAATATATTTCATATTCAATATGTAAATATTTACTTGTCAAATGTAATATATTTAATACTAAAAATATTTTATAGTCAATATATTTAATATCTAATATATTTACTAGTCAATATATTTAATATTCAATATATTTAATAGTCAATATATTTAATATTCAATATATTTAATAGTCAGACAAGTATGTAGGAGGAATAAATTTATAAGGGTAAACAGAAAATGACTCCAAGTTGCGACAGATTTTTATGGAGGATTAATCAATAATTTAAAATGCGTAGTCGACGGAATGTATACTTTCATTCTCTCTCAATAAAAGAGAAAATGATCGATTACAACTACTAATGCAGTTTAAATGAGTCTTCACAAACCTGCCCCAAACTTGAAGAACAGTTTCATATTATTCCAAAAAGACGCCAACAGTTTAAATTTTGCGACGCCAGAATTAACGTCACAAGATAACATTAAGTACCTTAACATGCTGTTTCCAGATGTGGCCATACCATGCTTTGCAAAAGCACTTTAATGCCTACTGGAGAGAACTTGAAGACCTACTAGATACTATCCTCGCATGTCTTACGTTTCTCTGTACAAGGCTTTGTCAGAGGCTCTGGCATAATGATAATTCTCATTGGAAACCCCGACCAAATATTCAAAAACATGGTGTGCTGTTTCTTCAAGCCATTCGGCACGTTACTCAGATTGTGAACGGAAACACACCCTTTATTTATAGAGGGCAGCTTCTAATACCAAATAATGGACTATTCGCAACTTACTAACTAATAAAAAAATGAATAAAGATAAACAAGTAGACAAATACAGGCACCGTAAATATCATATATATATATATTGAGTTTTAATTCAAATTAGACTACTCGTGACCTGTTGGGTTAGTATATGTAATAGCTGGTGCCCGGAAAACTCGTCCTTGGAAAACTCGTCTCCGGAAAATTCGTCTCCGGAAAACTTGTCTCCGGAAAACTCGTCCCCTTTCGCTAAGTAGGAAAACTGGTCCCTTATTGAATAGATATCGATTGAAAACACATTTTATGATCGTTCTCAAAGGAGATATTGTTTTTTTTTAAATAGACTATAGCCCCCCCCCTCCATAATATTTTTTAAAAATATTTTTACTTGTTTAATGTTTTTTTTTTTTAAATAAAATCGATTTTCTAAGTGTCCGTTTTCTACCTAACTGGCTAAGTTCTTAGTGGTTTCATTTCTTTTAAAGCGTTTATTATGTTCATACAAAGTTAATTACAATTTTTTTTTGTTCCTTTTTTAACGATGTTTTTGGAGTCATAAAAACAATAATAAAAAACAAAACCAAAAAATTAAAAAACAGGGAGCGATTCGATTTTTCGTTACTTTTTTGTTTTGGTTTTTTAATCATGATAGTTTTTTTGTTGTTATGTTTTTGTTTTCTCTCAAACCAAATGCACTCATGCGATATTTAAAATTATAAGTTTATCAATTATCAACATTTATTGTCGTCCTGTCAAATTTAAAAACGAAATATTTTTTTTTGCGCGGGAGATGCCATGTGCTAACAATCATTCATTAACTAATTTTTAACTTTTTTAATTTTTACTTCAAAATTCTAAAATCAATCATTAAGAGAAAAGGTAATCACTAAATAAATTTATTAATCAATTTTATTGAAAACTCCGCTATCGTTTATCAAGAATCTTTTTAATTTCATTTTTTGTTGGTTGATTTTCGGAGGGAGACATAGTTTTTACCACCACCCCCGCTCTCTCTCTCTCTCTCTCTCTCTCTCTCTCTCTCTCTCTCTCTCTCTAAATTATATTTTAAAAAAATATTAAAATTTATTATTTTCTTTTTAAAACCAAATCTCCCTCAGTAATTTCTTTAATTTTCTATTTTTTAGCGATTATCAAGACCCCTAAGATGTGATATACCGGACATTATTTCTCGTTCTCACGTCGTGTTTTTGGTTTGTTTTTTGTGTTTTTTTTTACCGAATAAACGATTCCAAATAAATTAAACAACATAGTCGGCGAGGTAGAAAAATCGATTTTACTCTTTTATAAACAACAGTAAATAAGTAAATTCTTTTTATATTAATATAAAAAATGCGGTCTCGTTTATGAACATAATAAACGCTTTAAAATAAGTGAAACCACTAAGAACTTAACCAGTTAGGTAGAAAACGGACACTTAGAAAATCGATTTTATTTAAAAAAAAAAAAAAAAAAAACATTAAACAAGTAAAAATATTTTTAAAAAATATTATGGGAGCTATAGTCTATTTTAAAAACAATATCTCCTTCAATAACGATCATAAAATGTGTTTTCAATCGATAGTTATTCAATAAGGGACCAGTTTTCCTACTTAGCGAAAGGGGACGAGTTTTCCGGGGTCGAGTTTTCCGGAGACGAATTTTCCTGAAACGAGTTTTCCCGAGACGAGTTTTCCCGGGACGAGTTTTCCTAAATTCGTTATAGCTAGCTATGGAATAGTGAATATATAGAATTAATGTGTAAACATGATATTCGTGACGAAAATAGCATACTTTAATAATACGTAAATGGATCAAGAATATATATATATATATATATATATATATATATATATATATATATATATATATATATATATATATATGTATATATATATATAGGTGCCGGGAAAACTCGTCCCGGGAAAACTCGTCTCGGGAAAACTCGTCTCGGGAAAACTCGTCTCCGGAAAACTCGTCTCGGGAAAACTCGTCCCCTTTCGCTAGGTAGGAAAACTGGTCCCTCATTGAATAAATATCGATTGAAAACACATTTTATGATCGTTCTTGAAGGAGATATTGTTTTTTAAAATAAACTATAGCCCCCCCCCTCCATAATATTTTTTTAAAAAATATTTTTACTTGTTTAATGTTTTTTTGTGTTTTTAATAAAAGCGTTTATTATGTTCATAAACGAGACCGCATATTTTTTTTTATATTAATATAAAAAGAATTTACTTATATACTGTTAGTGTTGCTTATAAAAGGGTAAAATCGATTTTTCTACCTCGCCGACTATGTTGTTTATTTAATTTATTTGGAATCGTTTATTTGGTAAAGAAAAAAAAACAGAAAACAAACAAAAAACATGTCGGTCGAGTGTTACGGGAGAACGAGAAATAATGCCTGGTATATCACATCTTAGGGGGTCTTGATAATCGCTAAAAAAATAGAAAATTAAAGAAATTACTGAGGGAGATTTGGTTTTAAAAAGAAAATAATAAATTTTAATATTTTTTAAAATATAATTTAGAGAGAGAGGGGGGGGATAAAACCTCCCTTCGAAAAGCAACCAACAAAAAATGAAATTAAAAAGATTCTTGATAAACGATAGCGGAGTTTTCAATAAAATTGATGGTAATCGTGAAGAAAGAGAGAGCCTGTTTCCTCCGTTTGACTATAGGTGGCGTTAATGTCTGTCCACCCAGTTACGGAAGCACAAAATGTATATAATGGCACCGTTGAAATAAAAATAAATGTTTAATTTTAAACGTTTTTTTTGTTTGTTTGTTTTTTGCAAACATATTTACGTTTGTTTTTTTGTTGTTGTTTTTGCAAACATATTTAAGTTTTATTTTTCCAAACATTTACGTTTTGTTGCTAGTTTATTTTCAAACATTTACGTTTTTTTTGTTTTTACGTTTTTTTGTTGTTTTTTTTTTTGCAGGCATAAACTAAATATTTTTTAAATATTTTTCTTTTAGAAAAGTTTGCTTATGCACTTATTGTACCGCGCTATTTTTTTTTTTTTATAGTAGTTTCAAGTAATATTCAGGTTTTACAATATCCCTTTTCAAATATATATATAAATACTCGCGGAAAAAGTAAAATAAGTCCAGAAAAATTAAGAAAAAAGAGGGGGGGATCAATAAAAAAAAAGATAAAAGAAAAAACGTTGACTTTTTTTATTATAAGAACGTAAAAAATACTCGCGGAAAAACGGTTGTACCCATAAATATGTTTAAAAGAAAAATATAGCAAAAACATTTAATTTATGCTTGCAAAAAAAAAAAAAAAATTAAAATTAAAACAAAAATAACGTAAATGTTTGAAAATAAACCAGCAACAAAACGTAAATGTTTGGAAAAATAAAATTTAAATATGTTTGCGAAAACAAAACAAAATAAAACTTAAATATGTTTGCAAAAAAAAAAAAATGTTTAAAATTAAGATATAATAAAAACATTTATTTTTATTTCAACGGTGCCATTATATACATTTTGTGCTTCCGTAACTGGGTGGACAGACATTAACGCCACCTATAGGCAAACGGAGGAAACAGGCTCTCTCTTTCTTCATGATTACCAAATTGATTAATAAATTTATTTAGTGATTACTTTCTCTCTTAATGATTGATTTTAGAATTTTGAAGTAAAAATTAAAAAAATTAAAAATGAGTTAACGAGAGATTGTTAGCACATGGCATCTCTCGCGCCAAAAAAATATTTCGCTTTTAATTTATTAGTTAATTTTTGCAAAATTTGACAGGACGACAATAAATGTTGATAATTGATAAAATCATAATTTTAAATAACGCATGAGTGCATTTGGTATGACAGAAAACAAAAACATAACAACAAAAAACTATCATAATTAAAAAACAAAACCAAAAGCGTAACGAAGAATCGAATCGCTCCCTGTTTTTTAATTTTTGGGTTTTGTTTTTTTTATTGTTTTTATGACTCCAAAAAACATCGTTAAAATAAGAACAAAAAAAATGTGTAATTAACTTTGTATGAACATAATAAACGCTTTAAAATAAGTTAAATCACTAAGAACTTAGCCAGTTAGGTAGAAAACGGACACTTAGAAAATCGATTTTATTTTAAAAAAAAAATTTAAAAAAAACCTTAAACAAGTAAAAATATTTTAAAAAAATATTATGGGGGGGGGGCTATAGTTTATTTTAAAAAACAATATCTCCTTCAAGAACGGTCATAAAATGTGTTTTCAATCGATATTTATTCAATAAGGGACCAGTTTTCCTACCTAGCGAAAGGGGACGAGTTTTCCCGAGACGAGTTTTCCGGAGACGAGTTTTCCCGAGACGAGTTTTCCCGAGACGAGTTTTCCCGGGACGAGTTTTCCTAAATTCGTTTTCCTACCTAGCGAAAGGGGACGAGTTTTCCCGAGACGAGTTTTCCGGAGACGAGTTTTCCCGAGACGAGTTTTCCCGGGACGAGTTTTCCTAAATTCATATATATATATATATATATATATATATATATATTTATATATATATGTATGTATATATATGTATATATATGTATGTATATATATATATATGTGTGTGTGTGTGTGTGTGTGTGTTACATAACAAACACGTTTGTGTGAAAGTATATTTAAAAGTGATTAAATATAGATAGATTTGTCTGAGTCGCTTCAACATTAAACCTAATTATACTCCAGTATATATATATATATAGGTGTGTGTGTGTGCGTGTGTGTGTGTGTGTGTGTGTGATTATCTTCACTCGATTTCATATACATAATGAAAAATTATTAATTAGAGGAATGTTTTATTGTTTTTCGTAATTATAAGGTGCAGCGAACTAAGTATTATGGTATCTGTTCGACGCACACTTTGGAATTAATACGGAGTAGTATATTACTCTATAAGTATGGCATAAAGCACTTATTATAAGTCAACGGCTATAACCTTTGTACGTTTTTGATAGGCTAAAAGTCTTTTGTTTTCATAAGCTTCATTAAGAAGCATTAAATGTTAAACATTTAGTATTAATAAACATTCGCAAGTAACTTTTACGTCTTTAATCTGCCAATTTTATAAAAAAAAAACTTAAAATAGTTTAAATCGTAAAAAACCTAAAACAAATACATAGAAAAGTAACTGCTACTGTGTGTGGTTGCAGTTACAGTGAGAAATTTACATTTAAAAATAAAGGGATCTGAAATAGGACTTGCTTGTTAAGTTTATTTAATGTTTTTCTTAACCAATCGATTAACTATGAGATGTCACATTCATTGCTTTTAGTAGCCGTTAAAAATTAGATTTGTTTTTGTTTATAGTTAAGTAGTTCCTTTTTATTAAAACAATTTAAACGACTGGGCAAGCTGATCTGGGCTTTATAAATACATGCGAATAATTTTAATGTCTTTAAACTGTCAATTACAGAATATATAAAAGACTTTAAAGTAGTTTAAATCGTAAACATATTTCTTTTATTTTTTGTTTGAAAACAATTTCAACTTGCAATAAAAATGCAAATAAAATTCGTAAAATGCCGATCTAAAAGAAACAAGGATTTTTTATTTGCATATTTTAATCACTATTTTTTTTTCTTTTTTGTCACCATATAATATGGAGGTTTAAGGAGAATGGAAAGACCAAGGAGAGAAAGCAGAAACCAAACGCTGGATGAGTGTAAGGAACTGGGGTCTTGGTGAGGCTTATTGCAACTTATATCCTAGTGAAAATCAATTGTTGCTACCCATGAGCAATTTATAGCAGACAACTGTTGCGATAACGCAAATGACTTTGCTAAGATTGTAGAAAGCGGTGGAAAGTACTGGAAATCTGGGGAGACTAAACAAGTAAAAATATTTTTAAAAAAATATTATCGGATTTTAATTGTCTGTATTTTTGAGATGAGTTGTTTTCATTGATTGAGATTGTCGGACTGGCTTCCTCATCTTGGTTGTTATTGTCACAACGTTTCGGCCGTTTTGCCCTCCGGCCTTCGTCAGGTGAACGGTTTGTTAGGAGTCTCGAACCCAACCCTTTATTATTATTACGGGGGTACCGTGTTCGGACTCCAGCTAGGCTTTGGGACATAGTTGCTGATTCTCTGTTTTTCAATGTTACTTTTTCACTGCCTTCGTTCAGGATTGAACTCAGCACCTTTGGGTAACTGTAAACTTTGATACAACGTCTAGGACCACTCGGCCATATGTCACGTAATAATAATAAAGGGTTGGGTTCGAGACTCCTAACAAACCGTTCACCTGACGAAGGCCGGAGGGCAAAACGGCCGAAACGTTGTGACAATAACAACCAAGATGAGGAAGTCAGTCCGACAATCTCAATCAATTATCGGATTTGTATTCTCTTTTAAAGACAATATCTTCAAGAACGGCCATAAAATGTGTTTTCAATCGATATTTATTCAATAAGGGACTAGTTTTCCTACCTAGCAAAAGAGGACGAGTTTTCCGGGGTCGAGTTTTCCGGGTACCAGTTTTCCGGAGACTAATTTTCCCGAGACGAGTTGTCCGGGGACGAGTTTTCCTACATTCATTATTTTATGTTTATTCACAAGATAAAAATATCAAAATAAGTTCTTTTCTTTTTCTGTAGAAAGTTGTTTTTATGACGGAATGAAATTTGACGCGTGGCGTACTTTTTGTCGAGCTGGCGTCCTGGCGTGCCAAAAAAAAGAATTTCCGCCTGTTTGGCGTGTGTCTATACGTTTGAATATAGATATACGTAATTTCCATTTTAATTCAGAAAACTTCTAAATATATGTTTTCTCTTATATATTTTATCCAAGATATTGATGAACTCGTTTAGAGATTTGCATCTATGTTTCCTCTTGTGTTCAAAGAAAACACAGACAATAAAACGTTAATTAGTTCAAAAGAAGCCGATGACAGACACCGATAGTGTTTAGTCGGCGCCAAGGAAATCGTAAAACCTTGTCCAGAGCATTTTAAAATCTTTTAATAACAAAGTTAGACATTTAGCGAATAGATATGAAAAGGTTTTCTTAAGGAATAGATGAGTTTACTCTCCCAATAGTAAACTTTGTTTGCAGTAATTGATCAATAAAATATATAAATTAGACTCTGACATTCAATGTTAAATCTGGGAGTGTGATTTATAACCCATTCAGTGGCACTTAACTGTCTGCTGTAAATGAGAAACTTCTAATAAATAGAGAAATTTGTCCTTGTTTCATTAATTTATTATCTAGAAAAAAAATAAAAGAATCGTTTAGGAATTGGAAATTAGGCTAAAATTTTTCCTGTTTCCGATACTTATTCCTATATCCCCACCAGTTTCGATTTTTTCGATTCCAGATTCTGATTAATTGTTCCAATATTACTTTATATATATATATATATATATATATATATATATATATATATATATATATATATATATATATATATTTACTTGCTTACCGTGTCTATATTAATTCATTTTCTGTTGGTGTTAGGGAATATGGTTTGTAGGGTAAGGGCTTGAGGAGTTAGGTTCTAAAGCCAGAGCTATGTAGATGTTATCTTAAACAAGTATGCCTGTCTCAAGTAGTCTCTAGTTACTAAACACTAGAAGACCGAAACATGCTCATGACTATGTAGCAAAAAATTACTGCTTATGTAAAGACAAATTGAAAATGTATATATATATATATATATATATATATATATATGTGTGTGTGTGTGTGTGTGTGTGTGTGTGTAACAATTTCCGTAGAGGAAAATATATTGCCAAACAATGTAGTAAATATATATATATATATATATATATGTGTGTGTGTGTGTGTGTGTGTGTGTGTGTGTGTGTCTGTGTGTGAACTAGATTATTTCTATATTTTGTTATTAGGGAAGTGGAATTTTCCGCTGAAGAGCCACAAATTTAACGGGAAAATTCCGGTTGCATCCCTAGAGGTGCCTTTCGGTTAGAAATGACTAACATTGACACTTTTGTGCTTATTAAAAAATGGTGACTTGGATTTTTATAAAACTTTCTGTAAAGTTGTAATAAAACTGATTTCTATGTAATTTTGTTTGTCTATACTTCGAGATAACTCTTGGGTGTACACTAGGGCTCTTTTATGGCTAATAAAAACACTCCATTTTTGGGACTATTTTACCATATTTGTCCAAACTTTTCTGTGTATATCTATTTAGCGGTTTTGCATGGTGCTGAACTCAAATTTAAATATACTAAGGCCTTGGGGACTTTTGGTGCTGAGTGGGGGGGCAAGGGTTAGGGGGGCACATAATGGACTTAGTTATCTCTTTTTCTTTCTTACTCTGAACTCAAATTTATATATATTAAATTTATATATATTAAATTTATGTATATTAAATTTTTGTATATTAAATTTATATATATTAAATTTATATATATTAAATTTTTATATATTAAATTTACATATATTAAATTCATATATATTAAATTTATATGTATTAATTTTTTTTTTACATGGGGGGTCACCACTTATCAGGGCCCAGGAGCCACTCGTGGATAAGGATTATTGTGTGTACAGTAATCACTGGAATTGTATCGTAGTAATAGTTAGTATTGGGGATTTGATAAGGTGTCATTACTTAAGGGGGCGGTTCATCAGGAATTGGTTTGTGTTGGACTTGAAGATATCCAAGTTGAATTCGGGGGCGGGGCGCGGTCAAGTGGAAGAGAGTTACACAGTCGTGCAGTTCTAAGAAAGAAAATTTGTTTATGGAATCTACGTTTTGATTTAGGCACGGATAAAGAGTGGGGAAAATTATTGACAATGGTTTCAGCTAGTCAGGTGTTTTTTGTGAACGATTGGCGAGGGGGGAAGGGGCAGAGAATGGAGCTCAGACAAGCACTTGCCATGGAAATAACGATAAAACAGAGACAGGCTCGCAACGTCTCTTCTGTGGGAGAGAGGTTGCAGGGAAGAGAAAAGGGCATCCCCTACTAAACCACAAAGTCTATTTTGTACTCTGCCAAGGCAGGATAGGCTGTTTTTAGCAGCTCCTGCCCAGATGTGGCAGCAGTGCTCCATCCTTGGACGTACTTGGCTTTTATACAGATAGAGAATATCATTATTAGTGAAATATCCTCTGGAGCGGTAGATGGATCCCACCATTTTCCCAGCGACCTTGGCCACAGACTTGATGTATGTGTTCCATTTCAGATCAGGAGTAAAGGTCAAACCCAGAAGCTTATTAAAACACGGGACCATTCATTTCACGAGAAACACGAGAGCCATTCATTTCAATCGATGCCAGATGGGAATCAGAGCGTTTATGATATAATGATAGGAGCTTGGTCTTAGATGCATTAAAGGTAACCAGCCACCTCATCTCCCACTGTACCACGCGCTCGAGATCTGAGGAGAGAGAATCAGAGAGAACATTGTCATTTACGGCCCTTGATGTGTTGTCATAGATAGTCGTGTCATCAGCATAGATGTCAACGAATGATTTAAGTATGTGTTTTGGGAGATCATTGATTTAGATCAAGAAGAGAGTTGGGCCCAGGATGGACCCCTGAGGGACTCCAACATTAATACTGTGGGCCTCTGATTTTTGCCATTCAACCACTACTCTTATGAACCTATCAGAGAGAAATGATTTAATGATAGAGAAAACATTTCCAGTTATATCGTAGCTGGAAATCTTGTGAAGTAGGCTTTTATGGCATACTTTATCGAAGGCCTTCGATATGTCAAGAGCAATTACCCTAGAAATGAAGCCTTTGTCGAGAGATTCGCTAATTCTATGTGATATAACTGTTAGCACGTCTGCTGTAGATCTAGTAGAACGAAAGCCATATTGCGTGTTACCAAGAAGGTTATTTCTGCTGAGGTGGTTGACTGCTTCTTTATTTATTATGGATTCCAGCAACTTACTCATGACACTCAGAAGACTTATTTGTCTGTATTGAAAGGGAGATTACTTATCACCTGAATTCTTTAATACAGGGCATACTAATGAGGTTTTCCATGGTGTTTGAAAGCACTTCTCCTTAAGGCAACGCTTAAACAGTTTGGTAAGTATGGGGTAAGTTCTGGTTGTAGCTTTTTTAATACTATAATTGGAATACCGTCAGGGCCAGTTGCTTTACTGGAATCAAGGTTCTTGATTAGCTTGGCGACCTCACAAACAGATATTTGTATGTTACCTAGCGTGTTGTGTGTTGTAGGAGGAAATACGGGGAGTTGATGGCCTTCGCCGCATAGGGTATAATTTGCTGCAAAGTTCTTGGCAAATAGTCTGGTCTTGTCGGATGCTGACGAGATGACATCTGGACTATTGATAATGGTTGGGATAGAACGCACGCTTCTGTTCAGGATCCTATTTGCTATTTGCCAAATCTAGTGGGAACCAAGCCGCTGCTCAGCTACTTTGGATTTAACGAATTGACCATATAGCTCTCTTGTATTTTTTATTACTCTTTTACAGTGGTTGCTGGTGGTCCTGAAAGCAGCTTTAGTCTCAGTGCATCTATTACGTTGGTAGCTATGGAAAAAGTGATTTCTGTGCGCGATGGCAGCAGCACAACCAGGGGAGAACTATGGCTGGCTGTTAGGTTTTTGTTGGAAATTTTTTGATGGTATGAATCGGTCTATGCCAACAAGTAACCACTGGGTCAGGTCTGATACTATAGAGGACACGTTGTTTTTAAACATGGGATGGAGAGGTAGATCAGATATGAATGTACGGAAGCTATCCCAGTCAGCCATAGAGTATCGGTATACAGTACTGTGGAGAGGTACATCTGTAGACCTATTATATTTCATTTTTATCTTAACTGATACAACGGAGTGGTCGGAGGATCCCAGAGGAGATAGAATGGCACATGAGCATAGCTCGGTGGAAGTGGAGAGAAAAAGGTCAAGAAGGCTTGCTTACTGACCGGTAGTATAGGGCACACGGGTGGGTTCGCGAAAAATCTGAGTGAGGTCATATGTAATGGCAAAATCATGACAGAACCTCCCCTCATCATCAGTCTTATTTGAGTGGATCAGCCATTCCACATTTTGGACGTTGAAGTCACCGCAAATGTGAATTTTAGCCGCGGGATGAGCAGACAGGATGTGGTCAATTTTCTCCGATATACTCTTAAAGATAGTAACTCCACTGTTGTGGGGTCGATAGAGGGCAAATATAAATGTGGTGGTGTAAGCAAGTGCAATCCAGAAGCACATATAAGGTAAGTTATGGTCTCTCTGGAGATATCCCTGCCACACGGGAAGCCATCTTTAATGTAGGCATATACTCCATGCGCATGGCGATCTTGGGGGTCAGATTTAGATGTTAAGTTAGAGGATCCATTAATTAAGAACTCATCTAGGGAGGTGGTCGGCCCTATTCCGGTTTCGCTTAGAAAAAATATGTCTGGGTTTGTCTCCTGTAATTGGGTTTCAACCCCTGGAATGATTTATATATATATTAAATTTACCTATATTAAATTTACATATATTAAATTTATATATATATTAAATTTATATATGTTAAATTTATATATATTAAATTTATATATATGAAATTTACATATATTAAATTTACATATATTAAATTTACATATATTAAATTTATATATATTAAATTTACATACAATAAATATATATATATTAAATATATATATATAATTTATATATATTAAATTTACATATATTAAATTAACATATATTAAATTTACATATATTAAATTTATATATATATTTAATTTACATATATTAAATTTACATATATTAAATTTGGTAAATATTCAGATACGCTACTACATAACACCGACCACTCTAATTTGTTTTTATATAGGTAATTGTGGTCGCTGACAACGAATCTGATAGTCAAACTTGGGGCAAATTTACCGTTTGCATGGTATTTACCCCTGAACCCACGAACTGCTTTCCAACATTTTGCAGCTTCCGTTTATTTTACGCGCATGCACGCTGTAGCATAAACGATGACTTCACCAAGCAAACTACGTGGGGGGGGATGAATTTTTTTTTCCCCCCAGGACATATAATTTTCTAATTTTCCAAAATACATTATAGCACTTTTTGGGTGGAAAATTTAAAATTAGCTGAAAAAGAAATAAAACAAGAAAAGGAAAGCACTCCAAGTTGGAGTAGGGGGGTAACTTATCTGGATTTTTTTTTTGTTTTTTTTTACCTGGAACATAGAATTTTCAAAAAGTAACGCACCGACATTTACCAATTAGAACATCATTTAACATTTTCCGCGCCCCAATATCACATCCACCTTCCCCGCTCGCGCCCCCAATGTACACAGTAAAGTCTTCGGAAAATGTTAAATGGTGTTCTAATTGGTAAATGTCGGTGCGTTACTTACGGAAAAACGTTTAACTAAACTGCAAAAGCACCTATTAAGCCACATAAGTTCTATAATTGAATCCCCCTCCCGCAAAAAAAGAATGAAAAACAAAGATGTTTGGTGCTTATGTTTTTGTAAACCACATTAAAACCTACGCGAGACAAAAAAAAAGCCCCCCAATTTGTTGTACTTTTCTTTAACTGTAAGTCATTAAAAAAATGTCAGTCCGTAATTTTTTGATTGGTACGCCATGTGAGAAGGCAGTGTGCTAGGTAAAACAAGCCGTCGTTCATGCTGCAGCGCACGCGCGTAGCGTAAACGGAAGCTGAAAAATGGTGGAAAGTTATTCGTGGGTTCGGGGGTTAATACCATGCAAACGGTAAATTTGCCCCAAGTTTGACTATCAGATGCGTTGTCAGCGACCTCAATTCCCTATAAAAAAACAAATTAGAGTGGTCGGTGTTCTGTAGTAGCGTATCTGGATATTTGCCTTAAATTAATATATATAAAAATTTACATATATTAAATTCATATAAATTACATTTATATATATTAAATTTACATATATTTAATTTATATATCTGAAATTTACATATATTATATTTATATATATTAAATTTATATATATGAAATTTATATATATTAAATTTATATATATGAAATTTATGTATATTAAATTTATATATATTAAATGTATATATAATAAATTTACATATATTAAATTTATAGATATTAAATTTACATATATTAAATTTATGTACATTTAATTTGCATATAGTAAATTTATATATATTAAATTTTTATATATTTAATTAACATATATGAATTTATATATATTAAATTTACATATATAAAATTTATATATATTAAATTTATATATATTAAATTTTCATATATTAAATTTACATATATAAAATTTATATATATTAAATTTACATATATTACATTTACATATATTAATTTTACATATATTAAAATCATATATATTAAATTAGTGTATATTAAATTTATATATATAAAATTTATGTATATTAAGTTTTTATATTTTAAATTTATGTGTATGAAATTTACATATATTAAATTTACATATAGTACATTTTTATATATGAAATTTATATATATAATTAATTTACATATATAAAATTTACATATATTAAATTTACATATGTTAAATTTATATATATTAAATCTACATATAATAAATTCATATATATTAAATTTACATATAATTAATTTATATATATAAAATTTATATATATAAAATTTATTTATATTAATGTTACATATAATAAAGTTATATATATTAAATTTACATATATAAAATTTATATATATTAAATTTTTACATTAGACTTATGTATATTAAATTTACATATATTACATTTACATACAGTAAATTTATATGCATTAAATTTTTATATCTTAAATTTATACATATATTAAATTTACATACATTAGATTTATATATATTAAATTTACATATATTAAATTTATATATATGAAATTTACATATATTAAATTTACATATATTAAATTTATATATATTAAATTTATATATATTACATGTTCATATATTAAATTTATATATATTAAATTTATATATATCAAATTTATATATATTAAATTTATATATATAAAATTTATATATATTGAATTTATATATATTTAATTTATATATATTACATTTTCATATATTAAATTTATATATATTAAATTTATATATATCAAATTTATATATATCAAATTTATATATATTAAATTTATATATATTAAATTTATATATATTACATTTTCATATATTAAATTTATATATATCAAATTTATATATATATCAAATTTATATATATATCAAATTTATATATATTAAATTTATATATATTAAATTTATATATATTAAATTTATATATATTACATTTTCATATATTAAATTTATATATATCAAATTTATATATATCAAATTTACATATATTAAATTTTCATATATTAAATTTATATATATTAAATTTATATATATCAAATTTATATATATCAAATTTATATATATTAAATTTATATATATTAAATTTATATATATATTAAATTTATATATATTAAATTTTCATGTATTAAATGTATATATATTAAATTTATATATATTAGATTGATATATATTAGATTTATATATATTAAATTTATATATATTAGCTTTATATATATTAAATTTACATATATTAAATTTCTATATACTAAATTTACATACATTAAATTTATATATGTGAAATTTATATATATTTAATTTACATATATTAAATTTACATATATTTAATTTACATATATTAAATTTTCCTATATTAACTTTCTATATATTAAATTTATATATATATTAAATTCATATATATTAAGGTCTAAAACTGCACCGTTTGTTCATTTTCACCAGGATTTGACTTCCCCTGGAGTCTTCGGGGGAAAAATGAGGGAGGAAAATGCTGAACTTATTCATTTTTTTATACCTCATTTACTGCGCACTCACGGGGGCACCATGCATTCTTCACACGTCTTACTCAAAATCAAAAACATGTTTAATTGAGAATTGTTTAAAAACTTAGAAGTCTAGTCGTACACTATTGAGTTACAACATAAAATCTTTCAGTTAAGGATATATATATATATATATATATATATATATATATATATATATATATATGATGATTGCAACGTCTTGTCAGACGAGTTCCACTCCCTAAGGCATTTAAAATCCATGAGCCCAAATACCTCAGGGAGTATCTATACAAAGATGATGTTACAGAGTCTTAGCTTTGTATGACAACTCAGCCTCTCTCTCGGTTCAAAATGTTGAGATCCAGCAACAAGCAAGAGCAAGATAGCAAGCAAGAAATTAAACTGCAGACCAGCTTAATGCGGGTACTGGTCTTCCGCTTTATGGTTTTTTTAAATCAGAGATTTTCTTCACCACGGCTTACGGGAGCCCTGTCCATCCCAATACACATATACACACACAAATATACACGGTGCTAGTTGGCCGTTGACCCTGAAAATGAGTTCATTCGCCCTTTGGAAGGCCTTGTTTTTAATCCTTCATGGAGATTAGCCGCCCTCCTCACCAAACAAGTCTGGTGGGGGAACCAGTTTAGTTGCCGGTGACCCGACCATGAGGTAGGTAGTACATGGTACCAGTAGCATATGACATGACCTACATACATACATACATACGAGCAAAAAGTTAATAAAATATGTTAAAAAACACTTTGAAATGAGTTAGAAACATATTTAATCTGAAAAGGAAGCACTAAATAAGTGGATGGTTCTTAATCCGCGGAGTTTCGAAGAAATACTTTCCTTCTCATTAGAGGATAGGAATTAGCAAAATGCGGGTCGGATTTTGCATGCAAAAGTATTTGATGAAACAACAAGTAAGTCAAAGATCTTACTTGATAACAAAAAAGTGAAGCAGAGGGAATATGGTGAAGAAAAAGGTAATTACACGTGAATGGATAGTCTGGTGGAAGATATATATATATTAGTGATATAACGATCCCAATATTTTTCCCGATTCCAATACAATTACCGATTCCTTATAAATTTCTAAATATTTAACAATAAAAGTGTTATTTTGTGTCCCGGTTACCGTAAAAAGAACATCTTAAATGTGCTTATATTTTCTCAAACGTAAAACCACACTTGTGCGGGGGTGATCTGAAGGTTTTAGTCTTACTGGAAGTTTAAATCAATAAATATTTATTATTTTATTATTACTATACCAGTGGAAGATGTTTCTTAAACCAAAATCAAATAAAAAAAGATAATTTAAGAAATCGGTTTTGGCATCGGAAAATAGGCTACAATTTTCCGGATTCTGATACCGATTCCGATACGGCAAAAAGCTCCGATTTTTCCGATTCCCGATTCCGATTCCGATTAATCGCCTCAAAAGTGTGTGTGTGTTCGTGTCTGTGTGCGTGTGTGTGTGTAAATAAAGTCTTTATCCCAATTGCATTCAAGCATAATGGTAAAATAATCTTAACATTTAAGACTTTTGGCCAGGATAAATCCACAGATATAATTTAAAACTAAAATATTTCTCAATATTGAATCTTAATTTTATTTATTATTTGTTTGTTTTTGTTTGTTTTTTTGTACTAGTTTATACACATTGGTTCTATTTGTTTATTCTGAGTATTTCAGAAAAATCCATGCTCTAATTTTTGAAATATACATGAATAATTGCAATTTTTTTCTGTTCCTTATATTATGGCCGATACTGTGTGTGTATATATATATATATATATATATATATATATATATATATATATATACACACCCATATTTCTATTTCTCTTTTGTTTTTGCGTTCTCTCCTTCCTCGTGAACAGACAATTAAGATAACCCATAAAAAATGTTAACCCAAGAAATAAAAAGACGTTAAAGTATAGTAATTTAGAAGTCAGTACCTTTTTTACAGGTTTTCAGATTATTTGTTTGTAAAGTTCGTTTGGAGCTGAAAGAGCTTAGGGATCAGAAAACAAGCAGGTGGAATCACAAGTGACAGTGTGTATATCCTGTGTAAGTACCCGGGGTGATACACACCAAATATTCATTTACTATGGTTGTTTTAGGAGTTGTGAGCAATGAAAGTCATGTTATTCCACTGTACATTTTCCCACAAAGTCTTAAATGAGTTAAAATGCTCTTCTATTCCTTGATATTTTTAAACCGGTTGTTAAGCTACAGATAGATGAAGTATGCAATAGATGGGCATGCATCTTTCAATAAGACTCTACACTTTCTCACTAGCCATTGTATCCCAGGACTGATTATTAGAGATTGGTATAGGATCATGTGACTCCTCCTAAATATGTGCCCCCTCTAACTCACCAGATTTAAATCATATGGACTATGAATCATCCCGGGTACCTCAGAAGAATACAGATAGCTACATGTCATTCAGTCTGCTTGTTTTTTGGTTATCTAACCCTTTCAGCACCAAACGAACTTTACAAACAAATGATCTGAAAACATGTAAAAGGTTGTTGATTTCCAAAATACTATGTTTGTAGTTGCACATCTTTTTTATTTCTTGAGTTCACATTTTTGTTTCTAAATAGGTTATCTAAAGCGTAAGAGAACAAAGAAAATTCTATGTGGACTTGTACACATATATTGACCTCTAAGTAAACAACGAAATAATTTGTCAATAAAAGCAAAATTGTCGATGAACAAAGAGACAGAGAAAGAGAGACAAAGAGAGACGCACGATCCTTACGTTGTTAGTTCGTCAACTACAACCTCACCTTTCACCATCTTTGTTCGATAATTCAACGACCATTGTAGGCAAAATAATAATTAAATGAAACAGTTTTATTATAAAACCGCCTCTTTGTTTGATTGTCAAACGGCTGAAACAAACTAGAGTGTATATATTTATTTATCAGCACGCATCTTCGTTGAAGTGCAACAAACATGATTATACATATGTGACCGATAAACAGATAAATATTTACAGAGAGAACACACTATACAACATAATTTTGTTTGTCCATTCCACTGGTTAACGGAAACTACTGAGTTGACCTGACTAAAATTTTGTATGGATCCCTGTTATGATGAGGTAAAGCGAACTACGTATTAGTGTATAGGTTCGATTCAGATTGAGGGATTTGTTCCTATTTACAATGCCTCCCCACGGGACAGATTTAGACACCAGGGTCATTTTTTTAACGTGGAGAAAAAGAAACAAAAATAAAAATTGTCTCAGTCATGAAGGATTTCTCCTCCACTGACAGAGAACAAGAAATTGAAGTGCAGCATATGAGGAACAGATACTATACGTTGATCTTGTCCTGAAGGCCAAGTACTAGGTATTTATTTGCCCCCCCACCGAGCAAATTAGGAACAAGACCGATTTTTAATGTGAGGAGTGAAGAGAAAATGGGGACCAGCTCCCCGGAGAGTAGGGGAGCTGGATAGTGACAATTGGTATGAAGGGTTGCCCCTACATTGACCAAGGTCTTATCTGTGGGGTTTTCCCCACATATCGTCGTTGCTTGCAGTATCTGCCGAAACAGATACTACACTTTGATCTTTATATATAATTTATTTCGTGAAAATGAAAATTACAATCAAAATAATTCAATGTAAAATTAAAATAAATTAAAAGCAAATTTCAAATTTACAAAACAAATTTAGGCACAATCCCCTTTAAGATCTGGGTGGGGGAGTGTTGCAGAGTCTTTGTTACTACAGTGAAAATGGAGTCTTTGGCGACTTTACTCTTGACTGGCACCATTTACCACAATATCTCATTCACTCTGTGAACTCTAAACTAACTAATGAAAACCCCAGCGTTTTTTGAAAAAAAGAATATATTTACAATTATTTTGTGTGTGTGTGTATTTTTTTTAAATTAAAATGTGTGTGTGTGTGTGCGTGTGAAAAAAGTTCACTTTGATCTTGGCCCGAAGGCCAAGTACTATATTTATTTGAGAAATTTAGGATAAATCACTCATTCTAGGTCAACAAGCTATAAGCTTCACCCGTTTTTAACGGACTAAACAGTCTAGTATATGAAGTATTGTTAATTATTTTATTTCACATACTCGAATCTTTCTCGCACTTTGTGTATTGGTTAGCGTTTATATTGTATCCGCATAATACTAGAATCTAAAATGTGTGTAATATTAAAAAAAACTGTTCAATAATTCACTGCATCATTTTCGTTGTTTCAGTGTGATAAGAACGATGTTTTCTTTGATAATTAATTTGGCCTTGTGCCAACTACTTTAGCCATCAAGCCATCAACTTAAAACAAAAACGTTTCTTGATAAACTGGCATCGAAGTATAAGATTATATAATCATAGTCAACGATATTATATGTTTTATCTTTGGTTTATCTATTTTGACGACCAGAAAACAAACAGGGCGTCTTGATATAAGATATCGGGTTTCTTTTCTTTTAAAGCACCTGCTATTAACAAAAACAAGCCGCAAACCAAAAGAACGCGGCTTGCTAAAAATCTTGTTTGAATAATGAATATGATCGCTTTTAATTAAGATCTACTAACTAAATTACACAACGTTTGGAATGAGTTCACTAACATACGTTTAATGCTAAATAATAAACATACACGTACATTCCACGAACAAAACTTTTTTCTTAGAAGTGCACGCCTGTGGAACTCTGTTCTGTTTGCCTGTTTTCCACCCGACTACAACCTGGATGTCTTCAAGTCCAACATGAACAAATTCCTGATGAACCGCCCACTTAAGTAAGACACTTTATCAAATCTCAACACTAACGTACTGTACACGCAATGACGCTTATCCCCGAGTGGCTTCCGGGCCTTGATAAGTGGTGACCACCTTATAAAAAAAAAGGAAATACTATGTCCAAACGTGATATTTGTAAAGATTTTGATTTAGTTGTTTTGTTTTACGAAATATGATCCTTTTTTCGGGTTATTTAATTTAATTTTGGACAGGACATTTGTATGCTTAAAGTTCATCATATCTTTAAATATTTATGCATGGCGTTTGGTTTGATAGTTTTGTAGAGGAAAATTGTTTTTATTTCTGTTTTTTTACTTTGCAGAACACGATTGAGTTTTGCAAAAGGAAAAGAAAAATATTAATGTTTGGTGCATCTTAAGTCAGTAAACATGTATCTTCAGACAGTCTTATCTGGTAGCACCATTCTTTTGTAAAAAAAGTCATACATTTTAGGACAAGCGAAATGTACCAAAACGCCATGTTGTTGATAATAAAAAATAGTTTTATATGAATTGCAATTTATAAAACATTTTTAATGTAAATTTTGTAATTATATATTTTCATATATTTTGTTTATATTAACGAGTATGATGTGCTGAGTGAATTTTAACTGTTTCGTAATAAATAAAATATTAATATAATTGCAATTGTACATGCATGAACCAGCTCCAGTGGCGCAATCGGTTAACACGCGGTGTTATACACTGTAGTTAATAGTATACTAAATGCAGAGCTTGTGGGGTTGGTCCTCATACGATGCAATCGTTTTTATTTGAATTTGCTATTGTTGAAACAGATGTTTTTACAATAATTAAGGGTGATATTTTTATCTGAATTTCAATGTAAACGTTGCATTTACATATCTAAATATTTATGCAATTATGCAGGAAATAAGCTACTCCGGTGGCGTGATCGGTTAGCGCACCGTACGTATGAACGGTGGTTAATGATGAAAGAAATGCGGAGGTTGTAAGTTCGAGCCTCACTCGGAGCAACAGCTTTATTTGTTATTGCTGGAGCAGAAATTTTTGCAATCATTTAGAATGAGTTTTTTTTTTATCTTAATTTCAATGCAATGAAGCATTTTCAATGTAAACTTTGTAATTACATATGTCGATATATTTTCTTTATATTACCGAGAATGATGTGTGTTTATTGAATTATAACTGTTTCGTAATAGATAAAAACTCGATATAAATTCAATCACGAACGACAATAGCTGCTCCAGCGGCGTAATCGGTTAGTGGGCCATATTTTTAGACAGTAAGTAGTTAATGGTAAAAGAAATGCGGAGATTTTGAGTAAGACACTTAGCCGCATCAACCGTTTTATTTTAATTTGCTATTGTTGGAATAGAAATTTCCACAATCATTTAAGATGAGATTTTTTTTTTATCTTAATTGGATTGTAAAAAACAAACGTTTCAATGTTTACTTTGTAATTACATATTTCGATATAGTTTGTTTATATTATCGAGTATAATCTGTTAATTGAAATATAACTGTTTCGTTATTAAAAAATCTCAATATTAATGTAATTGGGCACGGAAATGGCTGCTCCGATTGCGTAATCGGTTAGCCCGCCATATTATAGACTGTAGTTAATGGTAAACGAAATGCGGAGGGTGTGAGTTCGACCCTCACCCGGAGCAATGGTTTTATTTGAATTATTGTTGAAACAAGATTATACAATCACTTAGGATTAGACTTTTGACCTGCACTTCAATGTAATGAAACATTTTCAATGTAAACTTTTGTAATTACATATTTCTTACTATTTTGTTTATATTACCGATTATGATGGGTAGCTTGTCCGGTGGTGTAATCGGTTTATAGACGGTCGATTAATAGTAAAAGTAATGCGGAGGTTGTGAGTTCGACCCTCACCCGGTGCGACCGTTTTATTTGAATTTGCTATTGTTTAAACAGAAAATTTTACAATAATTAAGGATGAGATTTTTTGCTTGAATTTCAATGCAATGAAGCATTTTTAATGTAAACTTTGTAATTACGTAATTTTATATATTTTCTTTATATTACCGGGTATGATGTGTTAATTGAATTATAATTGTTTGGTAATGCATAAAATCTGAACATTAATGCAATTGTGCACGGAATGAGATTCTCTGATGGCGCAATCGGTTAACCCACCGTACTTATGGATGATGGTGAAAGCAATACGGAGGTTGTGACTTCGACCCACAGTCGGAGCAAACGTTTTATTTGAATTTGCTATTGTGGAAACAGGAATTTTACAATCATTAAGGATGGTATTTGTATCTGAATTGCAATTTATAAAACATTTTCAATGTAAACTTCGTAATAACATATTTCGATACATGTTGTTTATATTACCGAGTATGATGTGTTAATTGAATTATAACTGTTTCGTAATGAATAAAATCGTAATATTAATGCAATAGTGCACGAAAATAGCTGCTCCGGATGCGTAATCGGTGAATACACCGCAGTTATAGATTTTGTTTTAATGGTAAAAAAATGCGAGGGTTATGAGTTCGACCCTCACCCGGAGCAGCCATTTTATTTGAATTTGCTATTGTTGAAACAGAAGTTTTTACAATCATTTAGGATGAGATTTTTTTCTGATTTTCAGTGTAATGAAACATTTTCAATGTAAATTTTGTAATAACATATTTCAATATATTTTGTTCATATTACCGAGTATGATGTGTTAATTAAATTATAACTGTTTCGTAATAAAAAAAAACCTTCAGTTTTAATGCAGTTGTACGTAAGAGTAGCTGCTCCGGTGGCGCAATCGGTTAGCACGGCTTACTTATAGAGGGTTGGTAAAGGATATGCGATGGTTGTTACTTCAAACCTCGCCCGGAGTAATCATTTTATTTGAATTGCTTATACAGAAGATTTTACAATCATTTAGGGTGAGATTTTTGTTCCCCCCTACAAAAGGAGGGTGAACCTGTAAATTCATCCTTGTCCGTTCATCTGTTCGCACTTTTCTCAATAACTACACCTTGGAATTTTGTGAAATTTTGCGCAAACATTAAACATGATATGAGTAAAAGATTAACAGAACGGATTTTTCGCAAAAAAACTGGTTGCTTCTCTATGAGCGCCTTTTGAGTTAAATGGCTAAAGTTGACACTTTTGTGCTTATTAAAAAAAATTAATGCCTTGGATTTTTATAAAACTTTCTGCAAATTTTAACTGATTTCTATATAATTTTGTTTGTCTATACTTCGCGATAAATCTTGGGTGTTCCCCAGGAGCTCTTTTAGGGCTAATAAAAGACCTCAATTTTGGGGATTATTTTACCATATTTTTCCAAAATTTTCCGTCTATGTCTATTTAGAAAGTTTGCATCGTGCTGAATTCAAATTTAAATAGGTTAAAGCCTTGTAGACTTTTGGGGCTAAATGGGGGGGGGGTGATCGACATTTCTATTGTTTTTTTTGCATAGTGCATAACTCAAATTTACATATGTTAAGGCCTAAAACTGCACCGTTTCTTCATTTTCACCAGGATTTGACGTCCCCTGATATCTTTTGGGGCTAAATGGGGGGGGGGGGAATGCTGAACTTAATAATTTTTATGCCTCGTTCACTGTGCACTCACGTAGGACCATACATGTTTCACTTGTAATTCATTATATTTATAATGTGTTTTAAAAATGTTCAATTACCGTGAAATTTTCGCGGGTTCTGCTAGTTATTATAATTGTTTTAAGTTACAATATCGATATATCTATGCGTATGACGCATTGTTGATTACGATATATGTAATCACGAGAGTCGTTTCAAAAATATTTCTTTACTTCAAATGTTTAAAAGTAACGAAGATGGGAGTGGTACCATTGAATCAAGCGACCTTTTGTACTCCATCGTTTTAATTTATACATAGTCACAATTGTTCTTAATGCACTTTTGCCATTGATGAAAGATGGCTGTGTATGGGTGCCCGAAGAGTGCTTTACCATACAAGGAACGTTTCAAAAGTAAAACCTCCTATATTTTATAAATTCATAATGTTGAAGAACTACAAAGACGAAAGTGGTACGATTAAAACGAGTAACATTTTGTGCTTTAGATTTTACTTTTCGACATCGTCACTGACATTATCATATTTTCAGGAATTTAATAACACATCTCTGCTTCTGATGCACTCCCATGACACAGGTCGCTATTTTATAGACTCACACTGTCAATATAGAGATGAAAATTTCAGGTTATGAATGCATAAGTTCAGTTATTATAAAGATGCAATTTGTAATCTCCGTCTGGGCAGAATAAAAATAGGAGGCAATACTTTTGGAACACCTCTAGTAGTGCATTCTTATTTACGTAATTCTCCACAATGTCGGTTTTTGATATTGGGTAAATATAGTTCTTAAAAATGAGCACACTGGACTTAATCAATTCGATATTTGTTAATGTAAAATTATTAATTCGTTATAATTTAATTTCCTGATTATCTCTCTTCTACTGTGTCCTGTATGTGCTTCTTGTCCTCTCCTCTCTTCCTCTCTGTCTCTCTCTATATATCTTTTTAAGTATTTTCATCATTCACGTGTTCTTACCAATTCACCCATCAATCGCTTTTTAGGTACCTGAGCTGTCTTTTACCATCTACATAAGTCATATACAGATGAAACCCTATTAGAACTGCACGCCTGTAGAACTCTCTTCTGTTTGCCTGTTTTTCAGCTGATTACAATTTGGTAGTCTTCAAGTCCAACATAAACAAATTCTTGATGAACCGTCCTCTTAAGTAATCCAATTTACCAAATTTCCACAGCTAACGATTACTATGATATTATCGCATTGACAACTATACGCTCAATAACTCTTATCTCCGAGTGACCTCCGGGCCTTGATAAGTGGTGACTCTTATGTGAAAAAAAGACAAAAACAAAACATTCCAGCAAGACAACGACGTTATTAGAATTTTAGTCGCACACTCGACATTTCATCAAGTAGATGCTACGAGATACGAAGTACAGCAGTTGGTCTATATAAAACCTGGTAAACTATCTCTTACTTCTCTACTTGATTCAATGAGTGACAACATGCTTTAGTGATATCGCCCATTGCCCACAGTTACCCTCATGTTTTTTCAATCGATGATGGCAAAAATGATGACCTAATCCAGTGTACACGGCGACAAGCAGACAAGCCAACAAGATTCACGAAGTTTACATAGTATGCTAGACGTTTGTCTAATAGACGACCCGTGTGTTTCGTGTCACCGTTCGTCTAGATAAAACATCATAAAGGATCTTTTTCTCATCTCTGTGCATTAATAGATAACACTATCTGTCAGTGACGTCATGAACTTTGCATGTTTATACCCCTACCTCTGTTCAAATGACAAATCACAAAATAATAGATTTCTATTCCCGCCATATCTTGTCTGATTTAGTGCTTCTACGTTGTCTGCTATCCATTATGTTCTCTGCCGAATAATGTACGATTGATTTCTTCATCTCCACAAAGTCTATTGTGCCTATTGACTTACGAAACGTACGAACACTGCAGCTAAATACAATATTAATGGAGCAAAAAAACTATGGGCATATTGAAGAAAACAACAAAAAAGAAAACCTAGGAGTGTAAATCTCGTGAGACTCACAGTCAAACCAGCATACTAATAAAACTACAGCAACAGTAAATTCATAAAGGAAGCGAATCATACGGTCAAATAATTTCCAACAATGACTAGAGAATTAGTAGATCCACTTCAAATGCTGCCGTATCTATTACGTTTACACGTATGCCGTCATGAAAAAGCATGACCCTTTGAATTACTTACAGGCATGGATAGCTTAGCAGTTACAGTACCGTAGTGGGACACACTTTAAGCGAGTTAAAACGGATTACTTTTCTCAGAGAAAGTTTTATGGGAAAATCAAATTTACAAATGGTCCCCAGTCTCTTACATATCTCCGTCAGGGGAGACGACGACATTCGGGTTGTGCAGTTCTTACAGCGCCTCGTATTCATAAATGATCGCCCATCTGATACTAACCAGGCTCCAAATTGCTTAAACCTGGTGATCTAACGATAATTAGTGCGTCAACTTGATTATGCCATTGTAAATATCGGCTTATTTAAACAATTGAATAAAAACTATTAAACCATAACTCAGCCTCAAAAGCTAAAAATATTTTAGCTTGCATTTTGCGTGATTAAAGTACATGAAAAGCCTTAGGGCAACAAGCGTTGATTAACTCGGCTTTAACATAACAATAGACGAACAGAATGAGGTAGATAAATGGTTAAATAATATTCTATCGTAGCTAGACACATATCGCATATATCAAAAGGGCTTAATTCATCCACATCTCTCTTCGGTATATCATATACCTTATTCGTATAATATCCATCAACATAGTTTCTTTTCCAAAACTTATATGTAGAGCACAATACTGTGGGGTTGCATATCAGCCAACGACAACATGGTCGCTTTTAATTCTAATGTTAACGGATACTTGACGGGGCGTTATCTTAAGTAATCACATTTTATTTCATTCATCGCTTACGATCTTCCATAGTAATCATCATTATCCTTATGACAACTTCATTAAGTCTTATCGCCGTGTTAACTTGTAAAAGGGACTCATTAATATAGAAAAACATGCAAAAAAAACACATTACAGGTACGAGTAGAAATGAATCAGCAAAAAACATTGACAGGGAAAGAAAAAGAAATTGTAAAATAACAAATAACAAAACACGAATGAATATGAAAATAAATTTAGAAATAATTGGTCTCTAATTTGTTAATTATGGAGACGTGTCTCTTAACCTTCCGGGGTCGTGGGAGCATTGAATTTTTTCATGCAACCGGTCTTGAGAAAGAATAACCTGACGGCGCCCATCCCTATTTAGGCTCCGAACACCTACAGCATCTGGCATTACCAAATGGTTACTCATTTGGTATTGACCAAGCTAAACGCCTTAACTTCGATGATATAACGGGAACCGGTGTATCAATATGATTATGCCGTATATTTGTTAATTGTTAACCATAGGTTTAGGTAAATTGGTATTTTTTTTTACATTTTATAGCAGTACGGAAAGGAGCTTGATACATCCTCTAAGATTTGAATTACATACAGTTGGCTTAATTTATTTTACACCTTTCCACCCCCAACAAAGGACACTATCACTTGGAACGTATAATTACTACTTACTATAAAACATTGAAAACTTTAAAAATGTAATGTTCGAAAAAGTGTAAACCGATATTGATAGTGATGACTATGGATCAAGATATAGTCACATAATAAAATTCGATCAATAAAATCGGTTGAAAATCGATAAAATCCATGATATTGATATGGATATATCCACAGTATGAGTGTGGAAATATTCAGATCGTTCTAATCAATAGTCTTTGGATGGTCAAGTCAAAAATTCCGGAGCCTTTGCGTAGTGGTTAGAGTAGTTGAAAAAAATAAATTATAAACGTGATATTCTCCTGAAGGATGAAGGTTCAATTCTCAATGTGGGCCACCGAAACAATACAATTATGAATTACTTAGCACCTCTATCTAAACATGGCTGACGAAACGAGAGCATGCAAATAAAGGGGTCCATTCGAAATTCCGTCCAAATTCCCGAGTTCGACAGAAACATTCCCGAGTTTGACAAGATACAATTGAAGAGGTCGGAGGTTACATCAACCGAAACGTTGTAAAAGCGACATTAAAGATGAGAACAGTAGTTCGAAGAATCCAAATCATACAAATAACCAATCCTCATCTAAAAAATTTAGAAATGTAAATTTTCTTCTTTTTTTTACTGCTTTTCATAAAAAACAAACCCTATTGCCACTTGTAAGATAAGGGGCTATTATTTGGGATCGTATCTAACCGAGGACAATGAGAAGTTGAGCGGCAAAAAGTTTGTTAATATTACATTCAAAACTTCAGAGTTTGTAACAATATCTATTGTCAATCACGCAACTCTTGACATAGTTATTTCGTAAGGACACATTTTAGGGTCATCAGACGATTATGTTTCGCTTGCGAAGTGTCCTTTTCGTAGCCACGTTTATGCTAAGTCATTAGTGATACTTCACGTTGTCCTTTTTATTTCAGATTATTATCTCTCTACGTTTCTTTTTTTTTTCATTTATTAAATGTAATTCCTGTCGTCTTTTGTGGGTGGCACAAACTATCATTTGTTGAAATACGGTGTTCTCTATGGTTTTGTTTATCTTTGATCATTCGATTCAAATTCAGTCTTCAAACGGCGATATAGTGCCTTTGACAATAATTGAATGCTTTCACTTACAATGGTAATAGACAGTGTGAAATTAATCAGATAAATATATCGATAGATAGATAAATAGATAGAAAGATAAATAGCAATATAGATAGATGGATATATAGATAAAAATAGAGATAAATAAACATAAAAGGGTCAAACAAGATAGACATAAATATAAAAAGTGAACTAGATAGATATATTGTATAGATGCTGAATAGATGAATTTTAAAATCTGTCATATGTATGCAAATATAACATTAATAACCAAAAACGAATACACAATGATATTAACACAAGAAACCTTTATCTAAAATTTCAAGTGTTAGACCCAAAATTGTCGGAGGAGTCAAAATCGTTGAACTTTGACCCCTTAACAGCCAAATTTCTGGCTGAAAACCGATCATATAGATTTTCCCAAATCGCAGTACCCTGTATATAAAATTTCGAGTCTGTAGACTTAAAATTGACAGAGTTATTGCGTAGGGAAATGTGTGTGTTTTCGCCAATCGGAGTCGATTATGACCATAGACAACTAGTTGTGTGTCCGCAGGTGGCTGATCAGTACAATCCGGGCGCGGAAGCCCCTGCCACATGTTGGACACCAGTGGATGAAGACGGCCACTTCAGCATCTCGGGCTTTTCGCGCAGCGAGCTTCTCTTTTGCAGATTCAGTTCGTCTTGCCTCCGCGAGCAGAGAGCCCTCGTGTACCAAGCGGCGCCAGGTTGGCCTGTTGGAAGCACTGCTTTCCCATGAGTTCACGTCAATGTTGAAGTCTTTCATATAGGACATCAGAGTGTCTTTGAACCGTTTGCGATGTCCACTAGCTCTTCTCATTCCGCACCGGAGTTCACCATAGAGCAGTTGTTTTGGTATGCGCGAGTCTGTCATCCGATACACGTGGCCTACCCAGCGGGTTTGCGCTTTGCGGATCGTAGTGATGACGCTTGGGAGCTTGGACCTCTCGAGAACATCAGTGTCTGGGATTTTGTCTTGCCAGCGAATGTTCACGATGTTCCAAAGACATCGAAGATGGAAGTTGTTTAGTTGTTTTTCGTGACATCTGTAGATGACCCACGTTTCACAACCATATAGAAGAGATGTCAGGACCACTGCTTTGTACACTTTGACCTTTGTGTACTGCTGAATTCCTCTTCGTTCCCAGACTGTTTTCCTTAGTCTGCCAAAGGAGCTGCTGGCCTTGGCAATGCGGTTGGTGATTTCGATGTCGATGTTGGCAGCACGAGAGAGTGTACTGCCAAGGTAGGTGAAATGGTCTACTGCTTTCAAGCTCTGACCATTTACTTGGATGTTCGGTTCCTGGTACGTGTTGCCAGGATCAGGCTAGTGCATGACTTCTTGCTCATACTTATTGTAAGACCGAAGTTCTCACATGCTGAAGAAAACTTGTCCACTTCCAGTTGCATTTAATGCTCTTTGGTGGCATTGAGAGCACAGTCGTCAGCAAAAAGGAGGTCTCTGATTACTGTTTCTTTGACTTTACTGACAGCTTGTAGACGGCGCAGATTGAAGAGCTTCCCATCACACCGATTTGGATGCCAGGAGTAACTTTCCTGAAGGCATCAGTCAGCATTGCCGAAAACGTAATGCTGAAAAGCGTTGGTGCTAGCACGCAACCTTGTTTTCCGCTTTTGGTTACCGGGAAAGGTCTGAGATGTCATGTCATCAGTTATTTATGCCATCTGCCGTCATGGAACTGTCTTACATTATTCACGAACTTGTCCGGGCAACCAAACTTTGACATGATCTTCCACAGGCCTTCCCTGCTCACTGAGTCGAAAGCCTTCGTGAGATCAACGAAAGTCATGTAGAGGTCTTGATATTGTTCTTTGCATTTCTCTTGGAGTTGGTGAGCGGCAAATATCGTATCGATGGTTCCGCGACCTGTGCGAAAACCACATTGGCTTTCTGGAAGGTGACCCTATTCCAGGTGTTTCAGAAGGCGGTTTAGAAGAACACGAGCTAGTATTTTGTCTGCGATTGATAGGAGAGAGATACCTCGATGATTATCGCAAGACTGTTTGTTGCCCTTCCTGTTGTAGATGTGAACAATTGTTGCGTCTTTGAAGTCTTGAGGTAGAGTTTCGCTTTGCCACAACTCTTGGAACAGTTCTGTTTGTTTGAGGATGAGATAGCGACCACCAGACTTGAATACTTCGGCTGTGATGGCGTCGGAGCCAGGTGCCTTGCCAATCGACATTTGCCTGGTAGCTGTTACAACCTCCTCATCTGTGGGTGGTGTGTCGAGGGCATGGTTGATTGGCACTTGAGGTAGTCGTTGAATAGCTTCATCATTGATGTCTGAAGGACGATTCAGGACACTGTCAAAGTGTTCAGCCCATCTCTCGAGGATTTCATTTTTCTTAGTGATGAGTGAACCATCTGCACCGAGCAGGGGAGATGTGCCTGATGTCGTTGGTCCATAGACACACTTCAAGGACTCGTAGAAACACTTCACGTCGTGTCTATCGGCGTAGCCTTGGATCTCGTCGGCTTTGTTACTGAACCAGGTATCTTGTATTATGCGCAGTTTTTTTCTGGACTTCACTTCGCTTACCACAGTAGGCGTCTTTTTTGAAGTGGAGTTTAGGTCATTTTGGTGAATCTTGAAGAGCCGGTGCTTCTCTGTTAGCAGATTCTGTATCTCCGCATCATTCTCATCAAACCAGCCTTGATGGTTTCTGGTTTTTGGACCCAGTACCTGGAGAGCAGTGGCGTGGATTGTCTTGCTGAGAGACTCCCAATTGTTGGACTCGAGTTCAGAAAATTGCCTTGTCAGGGTGGTTTGGAGTTCCTCCTGAACTTCGGGGAGTTTCAGCTTGTTGACATTCATTCGTTTGGCAACTTTTTGACCTTGTGGTCTTCTTTTGGGCTTTAATTGCAGTCTGATTTTGGAAACAATGAGGCGGTGGTCTGTCTAGCAGTCGGCACCGCACAAAGCTTTCGTCACGAGCACATCTTGCTTGTCTTTAGTCCTGACGATGAGGAAGTCAATCATGTGCCAATGCTTGGAGCGAGTATGCCTCCATGACGTTTTGTTTCTGGTTGAGAGACGGAACATTGTGTTGGTTAAGGTCAGTCCATAGGTGGCACAGGTCCTGAGCAGTAGAAGACCATTGCTGTTGCACTTTCCTATCCCATAATGTCCGATGATACCTGACCACGCTTGGTGATTCTTGCCAACACAGGCATTGAAGTCATCGAGGAGAAGGAGCTTGTCGGTCTGTGGTACAGAGAAGAGGATGGCTTCGAGGTCTTCATAGAATTTGTCTTTGGTTTCTACGGGGTTGGTCATGGTTGGAGCGTAGACACTGATGATGCAAATGTTTTCTTACTCAGCTGGAGCTGTAGCTTGAGAGTCATGAGACGATCGTTCCCGCCTTCAGGAATGATGTTGAAAGATGATTTGTGATGGCGAATCCAACGCCGGCCTCGCGGCGCTTTTCATTGCTACGTCCGCTCCAGAAGAATGTGTAACCATCGCCAGATTCAATGAGCTGACCAGTGCCAGGGAGCCGCGTCTCGCTGAGAGAAGCTATATCTATTCCATATCGTCCGAGTTCTCTGGCAACTACGGCCGTTCTCCTTTCCGGTCTTCTGGTCTTCGTCGTGGTTGAAGTTAGATCGAGTAGTGCTTGACATTCCAGGATGCCAGAATGAGTTTTTGTTTGTTCTTTTGATTTCGATCGCAAAGAGGGAAGCCCACCAGCTGCGGTAAGATGGCCAGGTTGCAGTGGAACAGGCTATGTTTGGAGCACCTTTTCTAGCTCCGTCCTCAGGCTAGGAGGCAAGCAGAGCTGATCCTAATAAGGACTGCTTGGTCGCTCAGGTGGCTGCCGGACCTCGCTGCTGTTCCGAATTCAGAGAAGAACGCCCATATGGCCTGAGCCGTCTATGTGCAGGTTCGCAGCTAGCAGCTTCCAGTGATTCCGCGCCTGCTACCACTGCTGCTCGCCCATCACCACAAGACTTTTGTAGTTGTCAATGATTAGCGCTGGAAGGAGATTTAAGTGAAGGAGGCTTGCGCAGGACCAACCTCACTCTCTCTTCCGAAATAAGCCTCGCCCAACGGCAGGGCGGAGTCGAGACAGCTGGAGACCTATCCGGATGCAGGAGCTGCCGGAGGGATGCGCAGTGCGCTGGCCTAACACCTGAGGGGCCCCACTCCTGATTTTCTGTCTGGGTTTACTCCCGTAGGTGGACTGTCGTCCAGGACTGATGAGCTCGACCTGCCCAGCTGTAACCCAGTGAAGGGGGGGGGGCTTATGGGTACTGCACCTTGCCCACCACAGCAGCAATCAAGAGGTAGTGACATTCTCCTCAGACACCAGATCTCCTGATCTGGGTCTTGCTGCCGGATATAGTTTAGTGTCATACCCAGGACTTGTAGGGAGGGGAAATGTACACACACAGACACACACACACAGACAGACACTTTCACTTTTATAGATATATAGATATATTTTTTAACCTTTCACTCTTCTTCGTATTTGAATCCATACACAATATATGAAAAGATAATTTAAAAAAATAGATATATATCGGCAGAGATATTCTTAAATGGTCGTTTGTTTTCTCATAACGTGTCCAAATATTTAATTTTAGAATGCTGACATAGTTTGTTTGTTTTTTTGCTCACTGGAACATATTACGGTCCAATTTGTGAATTATTACGGCTAAATTTAATAAGAGCCCATCTCTCTCTGTGGTCGCTTTGTGCCGAGCACATGTATGGTTTAAATAAAGACATCTACATCCATGGTTTAAAGCTGTTGAATGTGTTCAATCCAGATGGAAGCCATTCTTACAGCAGAATGGCTAATCAACAGTTGCTAATTATTTCGACGAGCGCCACTAACAAAATGGTCGCGGTCTTTTTTTTTAATTTTAGCTTGAATAATGTAATCAGCAACATTTACGGTATGCAGGTTTTTGTAAGGATGTCAGCTTACTTTACCGAGGGAATTAGCTGTAGTTTTCCTTTCGACAAATGTTGTTCTCGCAGAATTACCAATATTTTGTTTGCTGTTTTCATCATTATCTCTGGTGTCGCGAATAAGAAGAAATTAAATGAATTAAATGCTTCATCGGATGTTTAAATACGACCTCGCATAGATACGAAGAGCTTTGTCTGTCAGTTGTTCTGTCACGTGTTTGCGTGAAACAGTATTCCCATCGCTCAACCTATAGATTGAATAGACGCATCTTATTTAAGTCCATAAATGCATATAAGATTGCGCAGCTTTGCCTCATAATTACACGTACAGCTACCCTAACAGGGGGTATCTACTATTATTCTTCACTGAACAGAGACTTCCACTTTCCACTTTCAGTTTAAAATATCATCATGATAATAACAACATTAATAATAATAAGTATTAGTAGTAGTAGTATTAGTAGTAGTAGTAGTAGTACAGTAGTAGTGGTAGTAGATGTTCACATATACAAGTATAATATAATATATATAGTATCCAGGTTTGCTAAACGTTGAGATGTTTGTAAATGTTGTTTCTAGGTAAACATTTTACAAGTGTCTCTTCATGTAGCGAAATAAATTTTAATGTGAGCCATTAACTACACAAACACAGTACAAAAATTGGATGTCAAGTAAAAACTACCCGGGTTTTTTTTTGAGAGAAGCTCAACCATTAGTAAATAAATACATTAACCTGTTAGAGGCAAATAACAATAAATATGATTGATTAATTATCTAGACTGAATAACATGTGGATATAAAAACACAAAATGTAATGAAATGTATGTACACTCAGCCTGACAATTTTCTCTGGGGATGAAACACGAACGCCTCCGTGTAGCTTAATAGCTTACTTGTAAAAAACATACTTTCATAGCATACTCTCTCTCTCTTTATATATATATATATATATACATATATATATATATATATATATATATATATATATATATATATATATATTGTAGAGGAAGCTATACCGACATGACCTCTGTTGCTAAATTGTCATATTTATGGTATAATCTGCAAATCAGAATGTGGTATGGGAAGACATTCGAACGATTAAGAATGAAGTTGAATGCCTATAAAATGGGCATTGAATGCCTATATAGGAGAATTTGAATGCCTAGGAGACATAGTCGTCGACTATGGTCTGTGAAGACAACCTGGAATGAGGATAATTCCACCTAGAAGTAAACGTTGACCAAATATGCAAAATAATATAGTATTGGATGCATAACTAAGTTTCGTTCAGTATGGTTACACACTAGTTCATGCAAGAAATGGTGCAAATTTTCCAACTAAAGTGTCGTTCGGAAATATTACTTAACTATATACTCTAACATATGAATTCCTGCTCTAAGATGCGGTACGAACAAGAGACAAGAAGATAGATATACTATAATATAATTAACAGATCTATTAAGAAAAGAGAAATTAATGTCCCTTGTTTCTTTACTAACTCAATGTTTGAATGGTAAAGGAGAGATTACATTTAAACCTCGGATATCTATGTATCTCATACAGAGACAAACTGTTATCCAAAGAAATGTTCCTTGATCACTTAGAACTTACATTGAAGTAAAAATTTTAAAATGAAAGAACTAAAGTATAAGAAAACGTTCTATAACGTTACTTAGCTTTACACTTTATATTAGGAATCCATAAAAAATAAAACTGAAAAGAAAGAAAAATCTGGGTCGGCATTTTTTTTCTTTTTTAACAGAAGCGTTTATTACCAACACTCTCCTGTTTCGACACCACTTGAAAAGTCTTTCGCTTTCACATCCAACCTGGTGCGTTTCTCTTTCCTCCGACCGACTGAACGAATTAGTTCAAGCAGATCATAAAAGGTTAAATGAAGATTTGGAAAACTTCCATAAAAAAGAATCAATTATGTATATATATATATATATATATATATATATATATATATATATATATATATATATATATATGTATTTCAGAGGAAACATAATTTAATTTAAATACCAAAAAACAAAACAAAAAAAAAACGGGCAGGTGAAATTATTAAAATTTCCTTAAGGCCTTATCGTCTGACCCTCTAAGAGGAAACGTCAGAATGATAAATTAAAAACTAAGAAACGAATGTAGACAAAAGATTTTGAAACATCAGTTGGAGATATTTATTGATTTAAAACCACCTGAACAATGAGATTTTTTTTCTCACTGGTCTTCCAACTGAAACTAAATTCCCTTCTTTCCTCATTCGTTTCTTAGTTTTTAATTTATCATTCTGACGTTTCCTCTTAGAGGGTCAGACGATAAGGCTTTAAGGAAATTTTAATAATTTCACCTGCCCGTTTTTTTTTTTTTTTTGGTATTTAAATTAAATTATGTTTCCTCTGAAATTTCTCCTTCCATTTTGCTGTACCAAGAATTTACTTACATATATATATATATATATATATATATATATATATATATATATATATATATATATATAGTAAGATGATTGATAATTTATAATTCAAATTCAAATTAAAAATTAAAAATCTGTTACATAAGAAGGAACACAACAAATCCAATAAAATTAAAGTAGCTCTAGGATATATGCCTATCGAGCTTATTGTGTATCTGCATTACAACGAGCACGTTTCTTTACTTGTATTTTAATTAGATTAGTGATTTTATTATCACATTAAAATACACCCTGCTCTTTAGATTGCTGTTCTAACCACTTTCAATTATATATATATATATATATATATATATATATATATATATATATATATATATATATATATATATATATATATATATATAATACCACTTAACTAGAAGCTGACTTCCATACAATGCTTATCTAAAAAAAAAAAAGGATTCGGCCTAAATTGATATTTATATATAGTTCTCTGTCTATATATTTTTGTCATTCTTATATTAGTAGAGCATTTATCAGCGCTAAGAATATATATAAAAAGCAAACAACAAAAATCACATGGACCTAGAGATAATCTTCCTTACTGACAGTTCGATACATTAATACTATATAAGTATTTTTCCTTAAGAACATACCGTCATATGCTATGCGACATCTACTTATTCCAGAATCATCGATGCAAATAATTTTAAGTTTTATAGGGCAATTATTTTAATAAATGTACTTACCTTATATTTTTGTATATCTTTCCTTTATATGAGTGTAACATTATTTGTTTTGTTTTCCTATTTCTCGACCATGCGGTATTATTTGACATTTCAAACTTCCGGTTTATTATTACTACTAGCAGAGTTACTAGGTTTAGCCCGGGGCTATTAAAGAAAGTATTTATTTGTTAATAAGGCAATGGGATAATATGGTATATATTATCCTAAATGTTTAAGAACGGCTTCTGTTGTTAAATAGCTGCTAACTTTATATAACACATTTACATTACTATTTTTATTATAATTTTCATGTTAATATTGCGAGTGGTTACTGTGAAATACAGATAGTCTAATTGACATATTATGTAATATATCATGCCAGTTTGCTCCGATAATCCTTTATTAATATGAAAATTAATCTATTTTTTAAAATATCCATATTTAAATTTGTTATAACATTTTTGTTATTTTCTCTTCATTTTATAAATAGCACTACCGTTGGTCTGTCCTTATTTTTAGTCGTCTCTCTTTAGTTTATACATAGAACTTTTTTATAAATAAAAGTCGTTTTTCTTAAGTTTTGCGATAGAGCTATCGTTGATCTCTATTCATTTAATAAAACAGCACTTTTGCTGGTCTGTCTTAATTTTAAAATAGTTTTTGGTCGTTTTTATTTTATGAGTAACTTTTTCATCGATCTGTTATCATTCTATGAATAGCATTTTAGTTGGTTCGTCATACTTTTATAGAAACACTTTCGTCTAAAATAAATATATATAAATAACACTTTCGTTGGTCTGTAATATTTTTATCGTAATCTTCAATTATAAAGTAGTCTTATAAGACATTCGAAAATTCATAATAAGTCCTGTGCTTTTCCTAGAAGAGCAGGGAAAATACAAATACCGTGACACAGAAAAGGGCTATTCAATTGAGCATGCCATGATGAAATAAAACAAATTGCAGAGAATATATACGCCTTATAAGGAAAATCTGTAAAACAGAACTTACAAGCAAAACAACCAACTACCCATGTCTGTAATAACATACAGCTTTGTCTGGCCACAAAAGTTCATAAACAGGCTGGACGCTAAGAAGCGAAAACTATGGACTTCGTACAGAATAACAGACATAAACCAATGTTTGCTTAGGCTGTATATGCCCAGAGGAGCAGAAGGTATGGGTCTCTCAGAGATTAACCATGAGCACTGTGCTACTATTGTGAGTATCGGGCAATATCTGATGAGCTAAAAAAAATCCAAACCTTAAAATGATGCACCAACATAACGAAACAAGAGCCAACAAAACAGTCTCCATCATGAAACTGTTCAAACATTTTAGACAAAACTGTCTTACAAATAAGGCAGAATCAGAAAACAAGTTTGCTACGTACATAACCCACAAAAAATCGCCAAATATACACCAAGAACTTACATTGCAAAAGCTGCAAGAATGGACCAACCAACAGCGTGCGAATAATTTTATTGGATAAATTCACCCAGAACTATATAGATAAAGAAAGCCCTATGTACTAGTTAAAAAAAAAGATCGCTTCACTATCATCAGGAGAGAATATAATAGCTGCCCAAGATCAAGGCTTGATGACCAATGCTTTTAAATGAGTGGCCTCAACAATAAAAAGCGCAGGTTTTGCCACACAGAAATAGAGAGTGTGAGCCACCTGATATCCAGTTGAAAGATTCTGCTGGAGGACGACTATTATACAATGCTACATAAAAGTATGTGTAAATATCCCTACTAAAAGATCTGTAACAAATTGAATATCGAATGCAGCAGCAAGTCATAGAAACATGTTTACCAGAAAGAACAGTCGGAAATAAGTTATACACCATCCACTATGACTTTATAATTCCAACAGATAGTAACCTACCTAACGGAGCGATAAAACCAGACATAGTGATATGAGACGAAAGAAGCAACCTTAGTAGAAGTTAGTATCCTTAATGATGCTGTGTTAAACAGAGCTGAGAGGGAAAAGATAACGAAATATCATGGTCGTATATATAACATGAAAAGAAACTGGAATTTTAGGAAGATCTCTATCATTCCAGTAATTATATGTGCAACTAAACCCATGTAAAAACATTTCAAATATACCTGGTGAACTAAGTGCAAGAGAGATTAAAATAATTGTACTTTTGAAATCACGAGTCTATAATAATATATCTGAAATCTAGACAAATTAAAATATCATATTCAAGCGTATTTTACGACCGAGCAAAGCCGAGCCCCCCCCCCAGCTAGTCTAATATATAAATGGCACTATGCCTGTGTGTCTGTCTCAATATTTTAAAAATCTATCTCTCCGAAACTAAAAGTCGCAGAGCTGGCAAGGGTCCTCAAATAATCGGATTTTTTATGGACCTTTCTTTTTTGGGTCGTTATCCGGTTAAAATTGTTTTCAGGAATCAAACTGGTCCAAATTGAAGAAATCGTTGTACAGTTTGTACATTCATCTTAGTTTATTTTTAGTAAGTTCGTATGTGGGTCATGTTGGTACAGTGGTAACGTCACCAGCTTGGAATGCAAAAATTTTGCTTTCAGTTTCAATTCTTGCTGATAGCGCCCGGAGACTTTTTTTTTTACTTTGGAAATCAGGACTCTATAATAATATATACGAAATCTGAACAAATTAAAATATCATATCGAAAAATATTTTACGACAGGGTAAAACCGAGCGCCCCCACCCCCGCTAGTTTATAATATAAAATAGTAAACTGGTTAATTAGAGAGATGAAAAAATAATTGCTCTTTGCTTCTTTTCTACTTAAATTTTTTCGCGGTAAAGGGGAAATTTAATCGTACATTTGGATATTTATGTACCTCTAATATAAAAATCGAGGTTCATCTCCTGGGAAGGGACTCTAGATTTCTTCAAACTTACTCTGAACTAAAATTAAAAAAAAAAGAGAAATCTAATGATCCTCTAAGCTACAACACTAATCTAGATACCTCACCAATTGATCGTCTTTTGGTTTGTCACGCTTAAGCTTAAAATACAATTTTAATCAGTCTGTCACACTAAGAATCGACATTATATTTTTCAGTTTGGTACATTCTATTTTAAAATGTACTATTTTTCTTTAATCTCTCACAATAAAACTACAAATAGGATTACTTATTTATGGAAGTTGTTTCAAAGAAGGCGTGATACCACTTGATGTAAGAAGCTAAAACGAAAAACAAAATAAATAAACGCAAGGACAAGAAATCATTTGTGATAACGATCGCTTGTTAGGGAGATTAACTTGGTGTATTTGCGCTGTGGGGATGTTCTTTGAACGGCTATTACGCCATGAGCACGGCATACCAGCTCCCCGGGAAAAAAATGATAAGAAATTTTTTTATAAATTAAGAGGCTAATAATCGTCTGCTTGTCAATTTTTTGTCGAGTTCTCGGCGTCATTAATTTTGTCCAGAGAATCAATTAGCTGGACATAAATCGAGGTGTTAGTAAATGTACGCTATATAGAATGAGCGATGCGCATATTTAAAAAAAAAAATAAAAATGGCAATTCATTTTAATATTGAAAAACATTTAAAAACTGGAAATATTCGATTGGCACTGCCCGTCCGTCGGCAATCGAGATCGATTCTCAAAATACATTGAAACAAACCTCTTTAGTGATTACGAAATTGACACACACACAGACATATATAGAGAGATATGTATACATATGGTGTTATTAAATTTCAACGTCAAACTTATCTTTTTGTCAACCGGAGCTAAGCAAATGGTTACTGTATTCGCCATGTTTTATAACACCAAATCAAACATGCTCGTCTCGCCATGAGTATAAAAAGTAGGCAGAAGACTTTTAAACGCGAGGAGCCCGAGCTCCCCAGAAAAAAACTCTTATAATTGTGCCACAATTTACTATTATCTTGAAAAGACCAAAGCTATAGGTAGATAGAAAAATAATCAGGAAGAAGAGAGTTCTACAAGCTTGTAGTTCTTAAAAATAAGCTACTTTAATATGAAACTAAACAAAGTATCATAACAGCGTTTGTTGAAAAACGAGTCAAGAGAGCTGGAATATAGAAAAAAGGAAATAAATTAAATAATTCTGAAGAGCACGTATAAATGCTTAATTTGTTGATAAAATCTACGATATTATTCAAGCTATTTTGCTGGGCGTATATGTGTACTAAAAATATCATTAATCCAATTTCTGAATTCGCATGCATTATACAAATGTTGCTTCCATCGTTTGTACTTAATATCGTTAACAATTACAACACACAACAAAATCAGGGAAAGGAAAAACCAAAAATATAGGCCAATGCCAATGAAAATATCAGTAAGTAGTTGCCATTGGTTTGAACGGTAAAATAAATAATCATGTGATGTTAGGTTCAAATATTTTGTATGAGCAAATAAATAAAATTTGATTAGCAGTAAAACTTTGTTTATAATTTTGTTCTTGTCTTCGATGGAAATTTTAACAAAAAATAAGCTATATGTAATGAAAAGCAGGAAATCATATGTAATGAAAAAGCAGGAAATCATATGTAATGAAAAAGCAGGAAATCATATTCAATAAAAAGCACGAAAAAAGTAAAGAAAAACGACGTTTGTTCAACCCAAATGTGGTGTAAGTAGTTACAGTGATTAGAGGCTAGATTTATATGGAGAATCTCGAAAAGGAAGTTATGAAATATAATGTTTGCTTATATGACATTAAACTTTCTGCACAGAGCTACAATCGAGAAAGCAGGGAGCAGTAATATGTCCTAAGACAAGCGATCCGAAACTTTACATGGAATCTTCAAACTTCTATAGTAAAAGGATGAGATTTTGCCGTTAAGCTCACGCCCTACCCATGTTAAAAATGGTTTTCTAAATAGTAAGATTTTTATTTAGAAATTCGATCGCAACAAAAGAAGGGGTGTTGTTAAATATTTTGTTCCTACATCGTTTTCTCTATTTGCCTATCAACCGTCAATTATTTTCAACTTTTTATGAAAACTTTCAAGTAGCATGTTATATACTAACGACGAACTGGTACTATTTGGCTTTGTTTAAAAATCAAAATAAATCTTTTGTTGTTTTATAATTTTCAATGAGTTACAGGGAAAGCATTTAGGAAAAATATACACTAAAATTTACCCGGGGGTTTATGAAATAATTTAAAAAAAAATTACAAAAAAAAAACAACAAATCTCTAATTAAGTATTTATAAATTTTCAAAGAATCGGAGTCGGGAATCGTATCGGAATCAAAAATTTAGAACAGAATTTAAAACGGAATCGGTAATTGTATCGAAATCGGGACAAATTTTGGTTTTGGAATCGTCCCATCACTAATATATATATATATATATATATATATATATAAACAGTTAAGTTCGGCTGTGCTTGGGCCCTATGTACTGTTCAAAACTTTATGTGCATATGTATATATATATATATATATATATATATATATATATATATATATTAAAAAGTGTGACTTATGTCCAGGTATCCGATATCTAAAATTTACTGTGTTAAGACCCTGAATTGGTGGAGGAGTTAGGTAGAGTCTACGAAGGTCAACTCTTTCAACTTTGATTTCTTGCCAGCCAAATTTTCGCTCCCCCTCCAAAATAAAAAAAACTTGCTGCATGTCGTAATACCTTTTAAGTCAAATTTCAAATTGGTGGAGGAGTTCGGTAGAGTTTTCAAACGTCAAATCGTTGAACTTTAGCCCCTTGACAGCCAAATTTCTGGCTGAAAACCGATTAAAAAGATTTTCGCAAATTTCAATAGCACTTATGTAGACCGAAAATTGGCAGAGTTATTTGGTAGGGAAATGTACACAGAAAGACACACACACGCATATATTTTCACTTTATATATATATATATATATATATATATATATATATATATATATATATATATATATATATATACTAGCGGGGGATGGGCGAGCGGCTTTTCCCCGTCGTAAAAGACGTTAAACATATTTTAATTTGTCTATATATATATATATATATATATATATACATATATATACATATATATATATATATATATTTATATATATATATTTAAATAAAATGGGTTAAGAAATTCTAACGAAATAAAGATGTATATTTAAATAAGGGAGTAGTCACCAACAATGTGTATTTTTTAACATTATTTTATTATTCCGTGTCTTGGTTTTTCATTAAGAATTATGTTTGGATCATTGTAATTATTATTACAATGATCCAAACATAATTCTCAATGAAAAACAGAGACACGGAATAATAAAATAATGTTAAAAAATACACATTTTTAAGTCATTGAAATCGTTGTTACGCGCGTTTCAGACGTTCTGTGAAGCGTCCTCGTCAGAAATTATTTTCAAATGTGTTGGAGATGTAAAAATGGCAATTTTCGTAGTTCATTTGAAGTGTTTCCAAGGAGTGGAGGCTTGTAAGTGTTTATTATTCATTGGCATGTTCAATTTTTATTACTCTTTTATTGGGCTTGTCCAGGCCGCTGACCTGGTTGTAGTCACTCTCTCTTTCTGCTAGTGTTTTTCTTTTCCTTTAGAGTCCGGTAGTGTGTGTGTGTGTGTGTGTGTGTGTGTGTGTGTGCGTGCGTGTGCGTGTGTGTGCGTGTGTGTGCGTGTGTGTGCGTGTGTGTGTTTGCTTTTATTGGTTTGAGAATGTATATACTGTTTTATAGTATTATGAGGTTATTTTCTTCCTTAGGAAGGTGACTGTGATCTGAGGTCGTTACTGATGTGTATGTGTGAGGAGGAGGGACCAGCTCTTCTGAAATAAGGGTAGGGGTGCTTTCATTCTATTTTGATATTTATTTTTTGGATTCTTGGATTTTAGTATTGTGATTTTTCGTTTTAGTCTTTTCAAGCATTCCTTATATTATGTTTGTTTAGAAAGAGGGGTGTATTTAATATATATGTAGGGGATTTTTTAATGTTTCTATTTATTTGTCTCCTCATGTGGGTATGGCCAGACCCAGGATCGGTTCCTAGTGTGGTGGAGATTTTTTTCCCCAGAGGGGGGCAATTGGAGAGGGTATAGGTATGGGAGGGGGATGATAGAAGGGATGATAGTTGTTTCAGTCATGAGAGGGTTCTCCTCCACTGACTGAGGAGGGAGCGAGGTGTTGGAACAGATATTATACTATGGTTCTAGGTGTTTCCTAGTGTTGTTAGTTTCGAGGTTAAGTAGGGTTGGTATTGTTCAGTGTGTTGTATTAGAGATAGGGGTGTTATGTCTGTGTGTGTGGTTGTATGCGTGCACGTGTGTGTGTTTTAATGTGTCGGTTCTGATTTATGTGTGGGTGTGTATATATGTATGTGTATGGATGTGCATGCGAGTGTACCTTGCATTTCATGTTTTTCTGTGATGATATTAGGCTCTGTTCAGTTCAGGAGTGAATCTGGTGATGAAGTTTTTTTTCCTGTGTAAGTAAATAAAAATAATTGTCGCACACAACACAAACAACCCAGAACTATTCACACAGATAACAAAAAAACCTTATCCTCCTCAATCAGAACGACAAACTAAACAACATACTTAAAACAACAAAAATAATAAAAAGCAAATGCCAAACCAAAAATTTTAAACACATCCTAACTTCCTCAAAACTCGTCCCACATACTACAAAAGGGGTTACAAAATGCAACAAACCGCGATGTGGAGTATGTGACATAATAATAGAAGGTAACACATACACATTCAAAACCCCAACACAAACATTCAAAATAAAAAAGATCTAAATTGCACCTCCAGAAATGTAGTATATGCACTAAGATGCACAACATGCAACAAATCCTACATAGGCGCCACCAAAAATTTCAGCAATAGAGTGTCCTTACATAAGAGCAACATAAAAAATTGCAGATAACAGACACCTCTATGTTTCAAAACACGTACACACATGCAGTGGAAACAGCTTCAAAATAATGCCAATCTTCCAAACAGACAATTATTTTTATTTACTTACACGGGAAAAAAAACTTCATCACCAGATTCACTCCTGAACTGAACAGAGCCTAATATCATCACAGAAAAACATGAAATGCAAGGTACACTCGCATGCACATCCATACACATACATATATACACACCCACACATAAATCAGAACCGACACATTAAAACACACACACGTGCACGCATACAACCACACACAGACATAACACCCCTATCTCTAATACAACACACTGAACAATACCAACCCTACTTAACCTCGAAACCAACAACACTAGGAAACACCTAGAACCATAGTATAATATCTGTTCCAACACCTCGCTCCCTCCTCAGTCAGTGGAGGAGAACCCCCTCATGACTGAAACAACTATCATCCCTTCTATCATCCCCCTCCCATACCTATACCCTCTCCAATTGCCCCCCTCTGGGGAAAAAAATCTCCACCACACTAGGAACCGATCCTGGGTCTGGCCATACCCACATGAGGAGACAAATAAATAGAAACATTAAAAAATCCCCTACATATATATTAAATACACCCCTCTTTCTAAACAAACATAATATAAGGAATGCTTGAAAAGACTAAAACGAAAAATCACAATACTAAAATCCAAGAATCCAAAAAATAAATATCAAAATAGAATGAAAGCACCCCTACCCTTATTTCAGAAGAGCTGGTCCCTCCTCCTCACACATACACATCAGTAACGACCTCAGATCACAGTCACCTTCCTAAGGAAGAAAATAACCTCATAATACTATAAAACAGTATATACATTCTCAAACCAATAAAAGCAAACACACACGCACACACACGCACACACACGCACACACACGCACACGCACGCACACACACACACTCACGGACACACACACACACACACACACACACACCCTACCCCATCCTAAAGGAAAAGAAAAAACACTAGCAGAAAGAGAGAGTAACTACAACCAGGTCAGCGGCCTGGACAAGCCCAATAAAAGAGTAATAAAAATTGAACATGCCAATGAATAATAAACACTTACAAGCCTCCACTCCTTGGAAACACTTCAAATGAACTACGAAAATTGCCATTTTTACATCTCCAACACATTTGAAAATAATTTCTGATGAAGACGCTTCACAGAACGTCTGAAACGCGCGTAAAAACGATTTCAATGACTTAAAAACATTATTACAATGATCCAAACATAATTCTCAATGAAAAACCAAGACACGGAATAATAAAATAATGTTAAAAAATACACATTGCTTGTGACTACTCCCTTATTTAAATATATATATATATATATATATATATATATATATATATATATATATATATATTGCTTTAAAAATATAATTATCCAGTGACACGTGTTTCCTGATTCAGCCACTCTGATGAGTCGTAGTGGCAGTGGATAATTATATTTTAAAAACAATATATATGCCGCTCCCCATGTGTGGGTACCAAATTGGTTAAAGCGAAAATTATTCCCAACTCGCATTTAGGTAAAAATGCACTTCCGTAAATAAGTGAATTCATTAAAATGTATCACAAAACAATAACAAATAGCATATATATATATATATATTTATATTTATATATATATAATTAGTATTATTAATAATGTCATATATATATATGTATATATACACACATACACACACACACATATATATGTATATGTATATATATTGTACATGAAATAGTTAAAACAAAAGGAGATTTAACAGTTTCAAATATGCACTATGATATAAAATAATTATTGCAATTCTTACATCATATTTTGAAAGAAGACCTAATGTATTAGATTAAACTAGAAAAAACTATTAGGTTAATTGGGGAGACTTCTATAAAATTTAATCGAACCTACTGCTCCTACCTAATAGGGGGATGTGGAAAAAGAAGCGATTATGAATTAATGTTTAATCAATTTGATAATTCTATATGAGGACGGAATATTCAAATATATCAAATACAATCTAGCAACGCCGAGTACGTCAACTAGTATACTATAAAACAGTTTGATGATTGCGTTTAAAAATAAAGCTCATAAGAACAATGAAAATGTATTTTTCAAGCATGACAATCCAATACCAAGCCATATCTTAACACTAGCTGGCAGCCCGGCGTTGCCCGGTCCTGCAACACGCTTAAACATGCTATTTTAATTCATGCAGATAGCCTATGTATTATTATAGAGTCCATCCTGTATTGATTATTATATACTACGAAGAGCAATTTGCTTTGTGGACTAATTCGCAAAAAATAAAAAATAAAATATGAAAACAAAAATATTAATGATAATATCGTTCTTCAAATTTCATTTGTGTTTGTGTACAATATCACGTCAGCTGATATTTAGGCTTTACGATGAATGCCCTTGAAATAGTCACTTCTAATTAATGATTAATTTTAAAATATGAAAATGTTGAAATGATTTGCGGCGATTTTAAATGACATCCCTTTTATCGCGAATTGAACTTATTAATAACAAAAATTAAAATAAAATGATGAGGTACAGCCGGGCTTGAACAGGGATCATGTGGTCTGTAGTCGAATGTTCTACCTCTCAGCTATATCTCTAGATGTCAACAATTTAGGGGTTTTAAGAAGAAATCATTTGCTAAGATTTTATTATCTCTCTTGCCGGTGTAACGTAAAATATTTCCCTTATTTTTATCTATAAGAGAAAAACTATTTTTAGGATCGGATTTTTTAACTTTTCGATACTTAATTTCTGTACAAAACATATCAAAGAACATTGCCAGACATAGAAATTACCTTTGCGTGAACATTGCAAAAGATAGGTTCAGCCGTTTCGGAACCTATGAGGAAAGCACTCACGCACACAAAGTGACTTTTATACAATAGCAGAGATAGAGATAAAGATATAGATTGAGATTTATCTTGTGTGATAAATATGTATGGGGAAACCGCACCAGGGAAACAAGCGTCAATCAACCCTACTGTAGTATAATAATATATACATCAACAAATCCATATCAATATACATGCATACATTAATTTCATCACACATATAACTAGGAGAGAAAAGACTCACATCGGGACTGTATACTCTTTTGTCAATCATTGCTATTAATAAAACTGACATTTTTATTGGTTATGTAAGAGGACACTTTACAATTTAATTTTGCAGATTATATTTAATGATAGATACTATTTAGAGTATTTAGATGCTATTTAGACTCTATTCGTCGATCGTTATTACTTATGTTGCTTGTTTATCCTAACACATCTATGCGTATATCATTGACGATTTATATTTATGTCTACGCATTATCGATCGTTCTGATCTTTGCTTTAGTAGGTCGTGTTAAGTACAACACATTTGGATTTCTAGCTTTTCGTGATCTGAAAACATTACTTTTTTTCCCTCAGAATGTCCAATTTGACAGCTAATGTCTATTTCCTATGTTTTTTAATTCCCAGAAGTAACAAGATAAATAGCCTTCCTATGTTTTTTTAATTCTAATAGATTGCTCATCTAAATACAAATTGTTTGTTTCTGTTATATATATTTTTTCAACACAACCAACTTTAGCTGTATAGACTATGTTATTGATTAGTTATTTCGTTTTAAAATCGAGTCTGCAGTTATCTATGTTTTTGTGACGAAATTGCGTTATCAAAATTATGTGTTTTAATTTTGTTATGGGTGTAACAAGTTCAGAATACACGAAAAACTAATTTTGAGTGCCTTCCTGTTTAATATCTGATGGATACGTTATCGGGTGAAAAGTTCTTGTGTAGTACTTCTAGGAAGTTTCTACCGATTATATTTTTTCATCTGCTTGTTGTAAGGGATTCATAATAGATCACTTTTATGTCTCTACTTTTGCTGTGGTTACTAATGGTTCGATATACTATTATAGCAAAGTCTAGTGTTTAGATAACCGCAGTCTTTTTAATACTTTATATATATATATATATATATATATATATATATATATATATATATAAATGAATTATAAATAAAGTCAAGAACACATGACAATTATCTCCCCTTAAAACTTGTAATAAAAATATTCTCTCTATATATAAACCGTAGCGTCTTTAAATCAAAAATACGCTAACGGAAACAATTTATTGCACGAGCGTCCCCCCTTTTAAAATTCATCATTCAATAAGATAAAAAGCTATAGCAAACATCTAAATGACTACTTTAACCACAGTTCCTGATTTCAAAAAAAGAAAAATTAAAAGGTAAATATCTCTATATATTTTTAAAGCAAATTTATTATGTAAATTCAAAAATATATATTTTTCTCTACTTATTTCTATCTCTAACCCATATTAATTTTCTTATAAATTTTAAATCCAGACCTTTTATTTCAATTTTTCAGATTCATCTGCCTTACTTTTAATGCTAGGTTTATTTATGGTGTCTTTTAAATTCAATAAAAACCCTCCTTAATTTGCTGATGAGGAGACCTTGCTTACCAAAAAACTATATATAATTATTCTACATAACTTGATGTATACCACAATAAAAAGCATTGTTTTCCGAAACGATCGTACAGATAATTGATTTTGTTGTTATTCCTTCTTATGAAACTGATTTTTAATTTAATTAAAATTTGATTTTTAAATTTTAAATTATAAATCACATTACTTAATATATATATATATATATATATATATAATGAAATGATGTAATAAATATGAGTACATACGGGTCTTTTCTCATGCAATATTATGGTTGGCTGATTAAGCCATAAATACCGATTTAGTGAAATTTGTGAGAGATGTCGAAAGGTACGCAGGACTCATGCTAAGAACTCACGTTTAGACTACAATAATTGCCCATACTGCATCATAGCAATTTTATTACTTGAACTGAAGTAAAACAGCTCAGCTACATCAAACGATATATATCCTTTTTACTGAAACAGATCATTGAATTTATTGAAGAACTAGTTACGTAATTGATTGGGTTTTACATTCAAGATAAATGTCTTTCAACATATATTGGAGGAAACAAAACTAAAAAAGGGAGTTTAAGAAAGAAAAAGGGAAATTAAACAAATGGAAACAAATATGTTTTTTTAAAAGTGCAAGGGAGGTAACTCGAGTTATTTGTTATTAGATTTTGCCGCGGAATAATAGTTTGGGAAAATATAATATTCTTTTACTTTGGTCAGAATATCAGATGAGAAAATCATTATTTACCAAGTGTCCGTTTATTTTTCGAGGGTGTTTGCAGTATAATTGTTTCAAGAGAGTCCTTACAACCGAAAATTAGCCGAAGTCATACATAGTTAAAAGATTGCACTATACGTTCCTTCTCGGAGCTGATTTAATAACTGAGGTTATGACGCTATTAGAGTCTGTTTAGAGTCATGTGGAATAGAATCTTCTAGATTTTCTAAAAAATGAAACACTTCGATTTTGGAAACTTCTAGAGCCTTCAAAAAAGAACGTTTTTCTGTTCTATTTTTAGACACTTAAAAAATATTTTTATTTTCTAACTGTTATCTTATGCATTTTAATAGTAAAGTGTTATATTATTATATATTACATATATTAATTTTATATTATAATGTATTATGATATAAATTTTATATTATTATTAACATTTATATATATTTATTTTTATAATTTATATTATTATTTATGTAGGAAATGGTAATTTCTTCCTATTTTAACAGGAACACTGTCCTATCATGACAGTGGGGTATTAGTTATAGAGTAATCTTGGTTAAACTTCAGATGCATACACAAGCAGATTCACTGATGCACACATACGAACACATACACACATATATGTTTGTGTGTGTGTGTGTGTGTGTGTGTCGACCGGGCAACGCCGGATATATGCAGTTGATATATATATATATATGTGTGTGTGTGTGTGTATATTAGTTTTGCGACGATAAATCGGAATCAGGAATACGAAAAATTGGAAGATTTTGGGGTATCAGAATCGGTATCGGAATTGGAAAATTTTATGCCTATTTTCCGATACCAAAACGATTCTTTTTTATTTGAGTTTGTTTAAACTAAACTTTTCCATTGCTGGTAGTAATGATAAAATAATAAATAATCGATAGTTCCTCCTCCACAAGTCTATTTTGACGTTTAGAAAAATATATACATACTTAATATGTGTTTTTACGAAAATCAGGGGAAATAACAATCTAATAGTAAAGTACTTAGATATTTACAAAGAATCGGAATCGGAATCGCTAATTGTATCGGAATTGGAAATTTAACTCTGAATCGGTAATTGTATCGGAATCGGGAAAATATTGGAATCGCCCCATCACTAATATATATATATATATATATATATATATATATATATGTATATATATATATATATAGTTTTTAAACGTAAGAAACTCGCATTAAAAATAACACTAACATATATATGTTACAAGAAAAAGAGCCCTTTTCTTGTAAGTAAGAAAAACATTACATAGACCGAGATTCGAACCTTGTAAGTAAGGTTCGGAAATAGATTCGGAAAGGAATTCCCATTGTTCAGTTTCACATGAAATAGTTAGATATATTGTTTCAAAAGGAATTTCAATTGTTAAAAACTGTATTAAAATATGGCCAGAGAAAATAACGGGCAATAGCAAATTAAAAACATATTGAAAAATGAGTTAGGTCGAAAAGTAGGTTATTAAGAATTCTTTTTCTGCAGAAGTGGTTTGGAAATGTCGAACCACGCATGTTTAGGCCAGGTGATTTTCCACGTGTGTGTGGCACGTTTTGAAGCCATACATGACGTAATAACAGAAAATTAATTCTTAATATGGTTTGCTAGTTTTAGTGAAATTAGGAGACGGAGCCAGAGTCGAGTCCGGATCGAATCAGCGGAGGACCCCCCTTTAGAAGCGTAGGGGAAAGTTTTAAACATGTAGAAACAACTTTGAATTCCTGGATGTGATCATCATTACGACCGGTTAAATGGAATAAAATAACATCTCATATTTTTGTAACTGCTGTCTTCGTGTTGTATTTCTAACAAATTGAAGGTAATGTGAAATCATGTATATGAACATTGTTCCCACTCATCTTTATAATGAACTTTGTGTATAACTCATCTAAGTAATGTATTCCCCTCTCCATCTAAGTAACGATTTGTCCCCTCCTCTTGTGATATAAGATCTGATCACTCTCTCTCAACTCTCGTACGAGATATGTTATAAGAAACCACAGACTCTAAAATGTGATAAACGTCACCTCTCTCTTCCATCTCCCATTCATCAAGGCCGTCTCCCCAATATCAAATCCCATATACAACATATATATATATATACATATATATATATATATATATATATATATATATATATATATATATATATATATATATGGTGATGTTATTTTAATGCTAGTTTCTTAAGTTTAAAAATAAGATCCTATAACTAAAAAATGTCTATTAGATCTCAAAATTGTAACTTAATTTTTATTTTTGCTAAATAAGAATTTTTATATAACGATTATATATATATTATATATACAAGAATAAAAAAGCATTGGAAATGCAAAAGGATATAGGGATGGTATGCCAAAAAGTATACAAACAAGATAGCTATGAATGGCTAGGCACATGGAAATATAATTGCATCCAAAGTATAGCCCTATAGCTTTTCTCCAATCTTCATTCCGTGCCATCATTACGGTTGTAAAAAGCTATAGGGCTATACTTTGGATGCAATTCTATTTCCATGTGCCTAGCCATTCATAGCTATCTTGTTTGTATACTTTTTGGCATACCATCCCTATATCCTTTTGCATTTCCAATGCTTTTTTATTCTTGTTAATTAGTATTTTTACTTACAGTCTTATTTTTAAACTTACATTCATGATAGTATTGTCTTTTTAGGAGGCGGCTCATTGCCGCCTCCATTAGTAGCAGGTCGCTTCCTGCTGGGTTTTAGGTCTTTTTATAATAGTTTGTGCATGAGGCAGCTTTTTTCCCCTTGAGATCCCTGTTATACCGTGCGTTTGAGTCAGCACGTGAGGCAGCCTTCTTTTTTTCTGGTTCTTTGTTATAAAGAGCACGTGAGGCAGTTTTTTCCCCTCGGGATCCCTGTTATACCGTGCTTTTGAGTCAGCACGTGAGGCAGCCTTCTTTGCCTCAGGATTTGCATGATACTTAATTTTTATTATTTCAGCATTTTTCTGATAGTATTCTTTTTGCTCAGATAATACCTTGACTTTGTTTTTTTCATAGTCTATATTTCTCTGAGCTGTTTTACTACGTGCTGACTTTGGCATTTTTTATTAAATGTAAACATATAACACTTATGTGTATCTTACTATAATATCACTTATCTTATAGCAAGACAACTCTCGTAGAATTGAGATACTGCCCCGTCACCAATAGTTAAAGTGTGGAACGGTATATACACCAATAGTGTAGTTGTTATCTTTATATGAAGTCCTAATCAGTGACAGTGTGAGGTTACTTGGTTAATTTATTGTAGTTTATTTTAGAAAACTTACTTGTTTTTATTAGTAGATTGTGTATAGTAGCCACAATATCTAGTTATTTTTGTGGCTAGGGCTTGGATTTTGATTCTTTTTGGTCAGCTTCCAGTGAGTTCTGAGAAGATGACTTTCTTGCAGTTTCTTTTGCGGTTAATTTAACTTATTTCCTTTGGCGTTTGGTGAGTTCTTAGAAGAACTGGTCTGATCTACTTTTCTTAGCGAGCAAAGAGATTCAGCTGCATTTAACAATGGTTGCTATAGTGTATTTTTGTGCATGCGTGAGAATTTCAAGTTTCCTCCTTATTTTTCAATAGTTTGACAGTAGTCATGTGTCTTTCTGCCAAGAGCGACAGACGTCAGTGTTAGCCGTGATCGTCTAGAGGTTAGGACCCCCACGTTGTGGCCGTGCTAACCTAGGTTCGAATCCTGGTCACAGCATTGACATTTTGTACATATTTTACAATCCAAAATCTGAAGAATTATTTGTTTTTATAACATTGTTTTTTGACGTCGTACTTGCTGATAGGTTACTCTTATAACAATTTTGATCAACTGAGATAAAGATTTCGTGGTTTCATTAACGCTGGTGGGTTACTGTTTAAAGAAAAAACCTTAACGTTCACCTCAAATATTCAGCGTCCAAGAAATATAGGCCACTGGCAAACTGGAACATCTGTGAGCATCCGGTGTATTATTTGGAGCTGTCCCTTTTGAGAGAAGTTCCGTGTTCGAAGTGGTCTGTCTACATTGGGTATATAGTGTTTAAAACTTGTTATTACACGTAATCTTATTTAATTATGGAGTTAGCTAAAAAGCGACGGGTCACTGCACTTCTCCGTGTAAAGAGCAGTCGATTGATGCTTGAACTGTTGTCAGAGACCGTTCGTACACCGAAATACATCGTCTCAAAAGAAAGAAGAAAGAAGAAGAAAGAAGAACAATTGGCCATTTTTGTACCCTATTTTTTTTTTTTTTTTTGCTCTCTTTTGACATTTTAACCGACGTTCTGACACTCGCTGGATTCGTAAGACGCTTTTCTGTAAGAATATGTGCTTTTTGAAACTTATAAGTTGATTTTAGTTGAGATTTGGATAGTTTTGTTTTGTAGGCGTATATAGGCGTGTACGGGCCATCCCTATATAGAGAGTGCTACCGCCTCTCTGATATATATATAATAAGTATTATATATATATATATATATATATATATATATATATATATATATATATATATATATATAATTTGATTAATATATACAAAAGGTTCCTTACTTTACTCTTTCATTTATTTCCATATATAGTATGATTCTTGCAAAATATAAAATTAATAGATCATCTCATTTGAATATTACATTAAGAAAAACCGATTTGACTAAATAGCGGTATCTTAGTTAATGTTTCTAGCGATAGAATTGTTTTAAGTGTTCTATTTCAAATTGTTTTTTAATAAATTTTAAACTATAATTATATTGATAACATATTTAATTCATTTTGAATTATTATCCCAACATCTATTTTTTAAAACTTGTTTAGAGTTATTTGCCCCTAGAAACTTCGGAAAATAAATAGTTTGTTTGTTTAAACAAATTACCCCCCCCCCCAAAAAAAATATTTTGGTAATCTCAATAAGTTTTTGACTTGAAAAATAATTCTGTGTGTATAGAAAAATGTTTGACATATTGTTTTTTAAATATTCAAACAAACAAAAAACATAAATTTTTACGATGTGACCCAGCGTCGTTTATCACCTAAAAAAATTAAGATATATTGCCCCTCCTCTAAATTCCACAATTTACACTCTTTTTTTCACGTCATCTCATCGATAAAAAACTTAATTTTCTAAATATTTTTATTTATTTTTTTATTCAATCGTCACCCCAAACAAGGCAAGTGCCACTTTGAAGTAGAGGGCTACTATCAGGGACAATTTGCGGGGGCGATATGAAGGGAGAAGAGTAGAAAGATCTTTGTTTTCTGCATCTCAGTACAGTTGGGAAAGCAGTGTACCGGAAGGGAGTTCCAACGATTTGCACCTGGGATCTGTACTGTAAAGGGGTGGGACTTAGTTGCTCATCGGGGTTGTCGCGCGTAGTCACGTCGAGGAGGTACAAGTGCTTGCAGTTCGTCAGAGCAGCCACCATTAAAGTATTTGTAGAACAGACAGAGGGATGCAACATTTCGTCGATGGGACAGAGACTGAAGCTTAGATGACAGTTAAGGACCTATCAGGTTGGCGACTCTCTTTTGAACCCAAGACAAGCAGCAGATGCACTAGCCCAAATGTGACAGCAATACCCCATACATGGGCGAATAGTGGCCTTATAGAGGTACTGGATAATTTCAGGCGTAAATAATTTTCTGGCACGGTAGAGAGAGAGAGAGAGCCAACCTTCTTTGCAGCAGCCTTTGCGATGCTCTCAATGTATATATTCCAGTTAATGTTCCCTGTAAACGTTAGGCCGAGGAGTTTACAGGAAGTACTTTAAGGCAGTGTATTCTTAACCATTGCTATTGGTGGTAGAAAAGATTTCTTGTAATTATTGAAGGAAACAAGCTGAGTCTTGGGAGCATTGAATGTGACCATCCATTTTTGTCCCCATTCCACTACAGATTGGAGGTCATCCTCTAGTGATTCTGCCATTTCCTTAGGCATGTGTTCATTTGTTTTCCCCCTCATGCCTGTTATAGAGAGTAGTGTCATCGGTAAATATACCCATCTCCAAAAGAATTTTATCAGGGAGGTCCTTTATGAATATCAGGAACAATAAATGTCCAAAGATAGACCTCTGGGGTACTCCCGCATTTATATCATATTGTTTAGATGTACGACCGTCGAGGAAAACTTGGATTTTTCCTTACTTAAGAAGGATTTAATTACATTGTGTACTCTTCTAGTGAAAACATGATCCAATTTTCCTTAGAAGACCATGGTGCCATAGCCTGTCAAAAGCCTTAGATATATCAAGGGCTACCGCTCTAACCTCCCCTGTTTTGTCCAGTGAACGGTATAAACGTTCAGAGACTACATTTAAGAAATCTGCTGTTGAACGGGCTTGCCTGAATCCATATTGTTTGTCGGTCAGGAGTTTAGCAGCTGTTAGATGTTGGACTAGGGCTTGATTAACTAAGGACTCAAATATTTTGGCGAAAAGTGGGAGGAGGCTAATGGGGCGATAATTTAGTGGGTCGGTTCTTTCACCAGAGATCTTGAAGACTGTTACCACAGAAGCGGTTTTCCAGCAGTCGGGAAAGCAAGATTCGCTAAAGCATTTATTTTAAAGTTTGGAGAGAACTGGAACAATCTTAGCAGAGCATTTTTTTAATAGCACAGCCGGGATGAGATCTGGTCCACATGCTTTTGAGGTGTCTAAATTTTTTATGATACCATGCACCTGAGAAGGGGTGATTGTCAAATCGTCTAGTGTGGCGTCTGTCTGCAAAGGAAAGCCGGGGAGGGAGTGGTGTGTAAGGTCCAGTGTGGAGTTTGAGGCAAACTGACTGGAAAGCAGATTAGCCTTGTCGGTTGCCGTGCAAGCAACCTCATGATTGTTTGATAGCGGAGGAATCGTTGACTGCCGATTATTTACTACACTGTTGTAGATTTTCCAAAAATCATGGGTTCTTAATTTCTATGATTCGATGCGTTTTCTGGTGGTTTCAGTGTAATTTGTCTTAGCTGTCGCTATTACTCTCTTACAATTATTTCTGGCTTCTATATACTTCTGTCTGTTTGAACTGGACTTATGTCGGTTGAATCTTCGAAACGCATGCTGCCTTTGAGCAATAGCAGCTGCACAAGCAGAGGTAAACCATTGAGGAGAGTGGGTTTGCTATAGAATTTCCGTGTGGGAACATATGCCTCAATTGCAGTTTTTAACCATTCAGTGGCCTCGTTTGCACACTGTTAAGCTGGAAGAGAAAAGATATTTTGCCATGGGGCCTCTCTGATGAGATCCCTGATGGCTCTCCAGTGTGCCTTTTTGTAATACCTCGTTGTTTTGAGTAATGGGTCTTCAGTTTTAGGGTGACTCTAGAAGTGTAAGCCATTTTGAGTTTCAGAACAGTTTCAGGTGGTTCGCTGTTACACACAAGTCCTGGGAGGTGACTTGTTTGTAGTAGACAGTTCCACAGAACAAAATATTCTTACCGTGTCGAAACCCGGGAAAAGAACATGTGAAATTGCTCCAGAAAAGGTTTAATATTTATGAAGCAATTCTGGTTTCTGATTGGTTGGTAGCAGAACGTGAATTTATTTGATTCGTCAGTTCTTAGCAGCATCGTTTATAAATAGAATCGTCCGACTGTGTGGGATCATACCCCATTAATAGGTCCAAAATATTGCAACAGCGACAATTTAGGGTGATTTCTACCATTATCACAGCCTGATCAGCATTCTCGAGTGGGCTGTAGGCATTTGTTGTACAATCATCGGAAACTGTTGTCAGAAAGAGATCTAGAAGTGAGGCATGTTGGTCTTGCTGGCCTGGGAAACGTGTCGGGAATGTAACCGTCTGAGATAGGGAATGAGATATAGCGAAGCTATCTGTTGTGCTACCAGCTACGCCTGTGTAATTAGAGAATCCAAGATAGTTACTGTGGTGGACATTGAAATCACCAAATACATGCACCTCAGCGCTAGTATCGAGGGAGAGTGCTATATCTATGCTGTCAGAGATTTTGTTAATTAGGTTACAGTTCTGGGTTGAGGGAGAGCGGTAGAAAAAATACAAGTAGCTAATATTATGTTGCATATTTAGTCTGAGGCACATGAAGGCCTGGTCGTCTGTTTCTATTTTTATTCTCTAGTCAGGGGGAAGGTGTTACGAATATAGACTCTAAGCCCATGCATATGTCTATCCGAGTCGTTACGGCAGAGTAGGAGATAACCAGGCATGTTAAAGTGGTTAGAGGGAATGGAGGAATGTAGGTTAGTTTCACTTAATGCTAAGATATCCGGGGTGTTTACAAGGAGATATGATTCAACATAATCTAAGTTAGTTCTAAGCCCGCGGATATTCGTAAATGCAAGCCTCAAGGAAGGAGGCAGGTTGGTTTTCTTTGAGTTTGGTTCTGGTTTAAACGTATCTTTTCCTTGAGGTGTCATTCCATTTTGTTTAATTTAAAAGTTTTGGTTAGGGTGAGAGAGTGAGGCGTGCTGAGCAAGTGGTTATATCAAACATGCAACACAAGTAGACCATCAGCTGTCCTCACCCACAGGATTGTGGCCTCAGGAAAGCCCACCGGGGATGAGTGCAGGGTCTCTTTCCATGCGCGACATTGCACTATAAACATCCCGATATTATACAACTGTTGATGGAGCAGCCGCTCTAAGCGCTACAAAAGAGTTAGGGATCCTGTACTATAAGTCGGAAGCAGCAGCCAGGAAACTGCCAATCCGGTGCCCTCAATCCATTAGACAAAGTCAGCCTAGTACACTGCACCGACATATATGGTACTGAAGCACCTCCCACAGTGTCCAGTTTGAGGGGATGGGATGTGGCGGGAGCGGGGAAAAAACGTCGTTCATTGCCCTAGTCAGGAAACAAGGTCAACCACTGGGCGATTCTGACGAGTCCCTGTGATAGCACCTCTACGCCTGGCTAATAGGCAAAGAAGGAGTATGAGAGCCGGGCAATAGACAGAGCCTATCCTCTCCTTAAGCAGTTTAGGTTTGCAAACCGGTGATTTTTTTGAGTCACCAGCTCTAGGAAGGTTGTTGTCCAGGACTGAAGAGGCCTCCCTCCCCTAGGTTTGGCTTCAGAGTTTTCCTTCTCCTAAACGGATGACCTGGGAGGATCTACGGGTCCATCAGCACTGAGAGGGTTCGCCTCGTGCCTGGGTCCTAAACCAGGTATTTCTACGACCCTGCATGGGTAGTTTATATTAATCGGTTTATTAAGTTAATATCTACTGAAAAAAAGGATTATTTAGGTTAACATCTACTGAAAATTTTACTCATCGAAATTATTATGCGTTTCATTGTCATATAGGCACGAATAAATGGCAACAGCATTGGTTTGAAAGATCAGTTTATGCAAAGTTTTGTAAGAATATGTTAAAGTATGATCTACTTAATATCAGAAATTTAAATTTGGTTCCCAGGCTGAGTATTTAATACGACTGAAAGATAAGATATATGCTCAATTAAGTATTTACTTAGAATTTTAGTTTTGGGATAACAGTATAACTATAAGCATGCCTAAGAAATCTTTATGTGTTAATGTGTATCGATTTACGAAAAGTCAGTCTATTAGGGTTTATGTTTGAGATTAGGACTCCTCTAATATGGATTAGATTTAATGGCAGCTTAGTAAATAGAATAGTTAGTTTGTGATCAGGAGAGAGGATTTAAGTAACAGTGCAGTATACTTACACGTTAGGGTTTAGAGTTTAGGGTGGGGTAGAGTTAAAAAAAGTGGGGGTTGTCATGCAATACAGATAAAGGCAGTCATCTTGGAGGCAAAGTATCTATAGGATATACGTAGTATACTAGCAGCGGTATTTTTTTGCGGTTTGGAGAGGAATTATCGGTACATAGTGTCGTGGTTTAATTGTTCGAGTCCATAGATTAGGCCAGGCACAAAGCACTTCAAAGGAGTCTCTGATATTGCAATTGTGTCTATCTAATTTTTTTAGAAGTTGAATAGAGTATTAGACGGTGTTGATCTTTGCTTAGGGATAGAAATGAGGATTTAAGGTAAACTTCAAGTGATATAAGGAATTAAATGAGGATTAGATATACGATCACTGGATGTTGAACTACTCGAGAGAAATTTTAAATCTATTCAGAAGAGTGTCTTAGTGATATATTTGAGAAATTATCAGTCCGAGGATACTGAAAGTAAGTTGTGAGCTGATGAGAGTCCAGTTTAGGCGATTAGTTGTAGGTAGCAAGGTGGTTTTAGTTTAGTATGTACGAATTGTATATATTAAGTATACTGCTTAAGTTCTACCCTCTATCGTGAAGGGAAATCCGCTTGTAATGCGGTTGGCTAATTTGACGAGAAAAAAGCGTGTAAGGTTGTTTCAATAGAAAGAGCTTACCTAATTTTTTATGATATCGGCTTACAGACAATTGTACAGATTGATGAATTGCTGAGTAATAGGAGCTCCTCTTCCTGGTGTTTCGATGAGAAACGGATCAAAAGCATAGACTTTATAACTGGAAAATAAAGAAGGTAACTTTTTACGACGTGACCCAGCGTCGTTTAACCCCTAAAAATGAAGATCTACTTTTGGGGGCTTAATACGTTTAAACAGCCTTTATAAATAATATGAAAGAAGAAATTTAAAAAAAAAAACATTTTAGAGTGGAGATCACTTTTCTATATAAATTTAACCTAAAATGAGAACCACTTTTTGGCCACCAAGCGTTCAATGAGACATTTCTCCTCTAGCATTTTTTCAAGCTTTGCGATCGAGGGGAGGCAAAACATAACAAATACAATTTGTTTTGGAGGATGGAGGGCGGGAATTTCATTTGAAACATAAAATAACGATAAATTTAATTAATTTTATGAGACCATTTTGTACTTTCACCTAACAATTTCATAAACAAACCGAACCACAAAATATGACAAATTCAATCTGGGGAGTCGTGGGAGGATTACATTAGAAACATAAAATGACGAAATATTTCATTTAATTGTTTTTGGGATTAATTTTTGGTAGATGTTCATCTTTTTAGGGGTTCTGCCTACTTGGCTATTAAAAAAAAAAAATTTTTTTACGGTCACACGGGCATTCGCTGCTATTTTTATTGAAACAAAAGTTGTAATGATTTATTTTTATTTGGGGGGGTCTGTCCAGTGCTCAATATCCGGAGAATAGTTTCTTCTCTTTGTATCTCTTCTGCCGAAATATCTGGTGGAGAGGGCATCACGTACTTCTCCTTTGGGGGGGGGGATTACATTTATATGTTTTTATCCGTTTTTTTATTTTTGAATTGTTGTGGGGGTATCCACGTTGATCATGATGAAAATGATTAGTATAGCAGGTGTGTTCCAAACAGAACTTCATGTCAACCCAGGTAACGCCGGGTACCCATTTCTTGCATTAATTACGCCGAAAATATTTCTTCGCACCGTTACACACGATTTCGCAAATATTTTGATGGAACGCAATTAAACGGGGGTAAACAACCAGTCACTTAAGTGCAAAACCATGTCTAAATTCTTCAATTACTTTTGTCATGATCCTCATACTACTGTGACTACACAAATCTCAACATAACTATCTCTCTTACTCTCTTCTCTGGCACGTGACCTTTTCAGTCGATCAAAATGCATTATTAGGTACAAATAGCACTTAAGAAGTGACTTGACTTAAACTTAATTATCTCAATCACAGAAAATGCCCGGTGTCAGCTGATAATGAATAATCTTCCTTAATCGCGTTGAAACACAGTTTCTCGTTGGTTAAGCGGCGTCGAACCTGGTCAGTTTCTTTTTTTTTATTCGTGTTGATCCTAAAAAAGGCATATAGCCGTTTAAAAATAAGGGGTACTATTTGGGACCATGTTTAGGAGGAGGAGTGAGATGTCGATCTATATTGCTTTTAAACTTCTGCATATCAGTACAATAACGGAAGCAGATAACAGAAAGGGAATTCTAAAATCTAGCAGTTCAGGGGGAAAAATATTAGAGTAAAAGGCTTTCTGGCATTTAGAGACCTCCACGGTGAAGGATGTGATTTTGCTGCTTAGCGGGTTTGTAGTGTGTATGTATTTTGACAGGAGCACAAGTAAGTTCATCAAAGCACGTGCCATCAAAATTCTTGTAAAGCATACACAGGGATGCAATATTGCGGTGATGGGACAGGGTTTAGAGCTTAATTGATAGTACGGGATCTATAAGATTTCTTTAGACCTTGTCCAAGACGGAGAGAGTAGCGGTAGATGCACCAGCTCAGATGTGGCAACACTACTCTATGCATGGGCGAATGGTGGCTTTGTAGAACTACCAGATACTCTCATATATGAGTAATCTTACAGAACGATAGAAGGAGCCTACATTCTTTGCAGTAGCTTTCGCAATGTCCTCAATATATTTGTTCTGGTGATGTTCTAGCATGTGAATGTTAAGCCGAAGGATTTGAAGGAAGAACTTTCAGGTAGAGTTTTGCAAGTCATGGCTATTAGTGGTTGGGACGGCTGCTTCTAATTATCAAAGAAAAGCAGCATAGTCTTTGTAGAATTTAATTTTACCATCCATTATCGGCCCTGTTCCACTATGGTTTGGAGGTTGTTTTCTTGGAATTCTGCCATTGCCTTAGATATGTGAACATCTGTTTTTGCCTCGCGCCTGTTATCTGAATCCATATTGTCGGTCAGATAGAATATTAGCTTTTGAGAGGTGGTAGACTAATGCTTGATTGACTCCAAAATTTTAGCGAAGAAGGAAAGGAGACTGAGTGGGACAATTCTTCCGTCAGAATTCTTGTACACTGATATTACAAAGGTTATTTTTCAACTATTCGGGAAGCACTATTCAGCGAGGCATTTGTTGTAGAGTTTGGGAAGTACGGGAACTAGCTGATCAATATAGCAAGGATGAGAACAGGCTTACATGCCTTGGAGGTGGCTAAGTTTCTAATGACATCGCGGACATGATACCTATATATGACATGACATGTAATTGAATATAGTGTGGCGGGATTTGCCTTTCTTGTTAACGAATGCCGAACACATACGCTTCAGTTTCTACTGTTTCTGGAATATTTGCAAGTAATAATTCTTTGATTATGGCGGATCTTTCTGTAAATCACCCCCTCCCCGGAAATAATGTATTGATCACTTTCTTTTAATGGTTCTGATGATTTGGTGAATGGTCTTGCCGCTCAATCTTGGTAAACCCAAATGCACACAATTTTGTCGATTTCAGTTAGAAGATGGTTCGACATTTTTGCTCAACAATTTTTTCGTTTGTGCGTGGGTCGTGTACGTGCGCATGTGTGTTAATGCAATTGGCAACTTGGCGCCTTTAACTCATAAGGTCAATGACGGCGCGAAAATATAAGGGATTTTGATGGAATGCAAATCTAAAGGACATTTTACGCAGATGTTTTAACAAAACAGTGTCTTTCGCTCCCTTCACTCTCTTACACCCTTCAAATCAATAGCGGCAGTTTGTATGAACCGGCCGCTCCTATATATCACAGAACCTCGCAGCAGAAGCAAATCACTTAAGACGGAGCCACCAGACCCCAATAGTTACCATAAATAACTCGCAAGATCAGTTCAAACAATGTGGCAGAACAAACAGGGAATCCATGTTCATGTTTCAAAGATCGATATGTGGAGGAAAATGACATGTCTGAAAAGTATCGATACTGATTAATATTTATCCGTATTTTTTAAGTGGTTATCTCGATTGAAAACTTGCGAATAAGGCTCGAACAATTATGTATTGTTCAGGATCACTTATTTTATGTAATAATAAGCATTGAAACTTTAAATTAAAAAGTTTTATAATAATAATATAATACTAGTGGGACCTGTGGAAATTCCACAGCGGCACCTTTCATATGTAATATATTGCTGCTGGGCATTCCGTGGACGTTCAACATGAATGAAGACACCATCATATTATTCTAGTCATTTTGTTAAAACCGTAAAAATATTTATCTAAGCAAGTCTGTATATTAATACAGTAACGTGTAGAACAATACAAAAGAGGTGAGTTATTTATTTTCCCTATTTTATAATGCAAGCATGACCGTTAAAAAACAATATAAAGTAGGGATTTCAAAACTAATAAAATAGATGAGTTGAGTGCCATCATCTATAATCGAAAATCAAAACTTATGAAGAATTCTTGGCAAAATTATTTATTGCAAGAAATGGAAGGACACAACAATTATTAAACGACAGCCACTCAAAAGAAAAAAAGATGTAAGCGTGACACACAAAGTAAGACACACGCTATCGTAGTAATTGTCTGTATTTTTGAGATGAGGTGTTTTCATTGATTGAGATTGTCGGACTGGCTTCCTCATCTTGGTTGTTATTGTCACAACATTTCGGCCGTTTTGCCCTCCGGCCTTCGTCAGGTGTTTTGTATCGAACTGAGAAACCGTTTGTTAGGAGATGTTGGGTTCGAGACTCGAAACGTTGTGACAATAACAACCAAGATGAGGAAGTCAGTCCGACAATCTCAATACACGCTATCGTATTAATATATAGATATAATAAAAATATGAGACTCAAAATCTTTAAATATTTCATCAGATAGGCCTCCAAAATATCGTAAATATATTACCATTTAATTGATTCTAAATTATAAGATCCATCAACGCTCTCTTCATTATCGCTCTGTTTTGAGCCTAACTATAATTATAATCATACTGTATTCCAATGACCCCATTTATTAACTCATATTCCGAGTCATCTGTGGTTTTAATTCTTTTTTTTTTCTCATAAATTATAAACATATGTAATAATAATTAATTTATTATTTTTGGAATTTGAATTTGTTTTCTACCGAATACCTCATTCTACTCTCTGCTTTGATCGATATCATCTCTGGAGTACATTGCAGACACGTTCGAGCATAATGTTTATGCGAACAGAACAATGAAAAACGAGTTACTTTTGAAGACTCTTTTTTATCAAAAAACCGATTTATACACTCAGCATTTCTTCAGATCAACTACAGACTTAAATCAAGATCCTAGAAACAAATTACATTAGCAATTTTTCTTTAGAAGACGTAAGAAAAAATACTTTCTTCAACGCTATTGTACCTTTCACTGAACTGGGAGATGTCCTTTTCTCTTCGATGCAACCTCTATCTCACAGAAGAGATGTTGCGAGTTTGTCTCTGCTTTATCGTTATTTTCATGGAAAGAGTTCGACTGAGCTTCAATCTATGGTCCCCCCTCGCCAAACTTTCACAAGAAACACTAGACTAGTTGAAAACATTATCAATAATTTTCCCCACTTTTTATCTGTGCCTAAACCTAAACATAGATTCCATGATCAAAGCTTCTTTCTTAGAATTGCACGCCTGCTTTCCAGCTGTCTATAATATGGTTGTCTTCAAGTCCAACGTGAACAAGTTTCTGATGAGCCGTTCCACTTAAGTTAACAAATTTACCGAACTTCCATTACTATCGATTACTATATTGTCCTTTTGACTACTCTACACTCTTTAACCCTTATCCTTGAGTGGCCTATCGGCCTTGATAAGTGGTGCCGTCTATGTAAAAAAAAAACAAAAAAACAACAAAAAAAACTGATTTATTAATTGCTATTCACTTGTTTGGAGTGCCACATTTTCTTTGAATTGAGCCTTCAATAATCATAGTTAGCATGATCAGAGTTTGTACACCTTTATTCTTTCCTCTACATATTTTTTTATTATTATTCAGTAAACTTTTCCTTCTGCCTTGGAAGTGTTTTCATACTTTCAACTCCCTTTCCTTAACTTTTCTATTTCTAATCTACTATACAAAAGGCTATATGTCTTTCTGTCTCCATATTTTCAATCTTTATCTCTTCCGAAACTAAAAGTCGAAGAGCGGCGCCATTCGTCTCAAATGATTGGATTGTTTTACAGATCGTTCTTCTATGGGTCTTAAGCTGTTAAAAGTTTTTAAGAGGTCAAAAATGGGTAAAAATTTTAAAAATTGTTACACATTTTGTACATTCGTATTAGTCTATTTTTATTTTTTATTTTTAATCAGTTCATATGCGTATTACGTTGGTACAGTGGTAACATCACTATGATTTAATATTATTGATCTGCTTTCGGTTTCGATTCTGGCTGATTGCACTCAAGTACTTTATTTTGTACTTTTTAAATCACAACACTTAAATAATATATACGAAATAGGGACAAATTAAAATATCATATTTAAGCATATTTTACGCCCGGGCAAAGCCTCCCCCGCTAGTTTAAAATATATTTAAATTCGGTGTTGTTCATTTTGTCCAGATATTTGTATCATGTCGATTTTTCCTCTTCTGATGAAAAGCAGTTAGCTTTGAAATGCTATGGTCTAAGCAGGTTTCCCTCTTTTCCCCTTTTCCATTAATTTAACTATTTTAAAACCTTATTGACATGATAATGTAATAATTTCCTTATCTCACTTTAATCCTTATCTTCTTGTCTTTTCATACATACATATATACACAGACATATATATATGTGTGTGTACACATATATATACATATATACATACATATATGTACATATATGTTTTCTTTAAAGATAACACGTTAATACGAATAGACACACATTTTTTTAAATTTCATTGGTAACCTCTTGCCTACAATTGTTTCAACCCCACAGTGTTTGTATATAAAGATATAATCGTTCATCAAATTATAATTTGCACAACATTCGGCTTAATCAGCGCGTAGAATAAACAATATTTCAAAGGTTTTACAGACCACAACTATGACTTTTTTCCAGTTAATACAGAGGTTATTTATTTATTTTGTTTTTGTCGACAACTTATATATAATAGTTTCAAGCGGGTTTCATCTGCATTATTAGATTAAACACAATTGCTTTGCAATCCAATAATTGATTATTTAATTGATTACTTTTAGATTTCAAACCAAATATTTTATATCTTCAGTTAATGTTTACAGTTTTTTCGAGAAACTTACATTCTACGTCACAGTACCGGAGCCATGTTTTCGGATTGACAGATAATTTTATAATCAATTTCATATTGTCTATGTTTGTATTCCTTAGCCTAGTTTCAATATTATAGCTTAATTAAATTTGCTAGCATACAGGCTATTTTATTTTCCAATGTAAATACAAGTCATTATAATATTTCGAGTTGGTTTTGTTCACATTGTTTTCATAGTGGCTTACTGTAAAATTCACATGAGTTTATTTAATTCAATTCTTGAACAATCAGCGTCCTATCCCACCAATCGAATTCCAGATATTTTGTTAATAGAAGGATAATTACTAAGTAAATGCTTATATATTAGCTACTCTTCTAAGAGAACGCAAAAATTAAGACTACTTTTGAAAAAAGAAAAAAATATGTGTTCTTTCTTTGTAATAAAGAGCGCAAATTCATTCATAGCTTAAACCCTTTCATGTGAGCCATTTCCGGTGCGTAGTCTTTACGCTTACGCTTTGATTCTGCATCTAATCTTAATCTAATTTCTGAAATGTGACAATTCTAATTTGCTGTAAGCTTCCCGGCATGGAAGGATCAAGGCTAACTTTTTCCTGCTTTTGACTCATATATGATATCGCGTGTTATTCGGAGCTTTTCTACGACGGACCTAATTTTATTTTAACTGTTTCCGATTATTCATCTTAACCACATCGGATTGGAAGATTACCAAACTTCATTATTGTGAACAGAGATTGATTGAAATTCCGAATATCCGAGTGTATATATATATATATATATATATATATATATATATATATATATATATATATATATATATATATATATATATATCAAAACAAACTTTCTTCGTTTCTTTATCTCACCAAAAGAATCCATTATACTCTGGAATTACCAATTTCGGTTTGGTTTTCATTTTTATAAACAATCTAAAAAAATTTTGCTTTGCTATATGTATAAATTTGCTAACATATTCTTTTCCTCGGAAGAGAAGAATTCTGCATTCTTTGAAACTTCGTGGAATAAAGATCTATTAATTACCTTTGTTTTAAATATTCTGTCAGAAAATAAATTTTACATGTAAATTTTGATTTACGGTTTTCATTTACGCTTCTTGTGTTAGGCTCTACCTCCTATTATCGTCGTATTCAGCTTTTTTATTTTGTTTGGATTAATGTATAAATATTTATATTTGTATTAGATGTAAGTTTACATTTGCTTTTGTATAGTAAACTTTTCTTATCTACTGCATAATTGGTATATATATATATATATATATATATATATATATATATATATATATACTAGCACTTCAGCCCGGCTTTGCTCGGGCCCTATGAACTGTTCGTAACTTTATGTGCATATGTGTACATTTTAAAAAGTTTGACTCATATCCAGATTACCTACATCTAAAATTTGAAGTGTTTAGACCAAAAATTGGGAGAGGAGTTTGGTAGAGTCTGCAAAGGTCAATATTTTCAACTTTGATCTCTTGGCAAATTTTTGCCCCACAACTGATAAAGCTTGCTGATGTCTGAATACCCTTTATGTAAAATTTCAAATGTTAAGACCCAAAATTAGCTGAATAGTTTGCTAGAGACCGCAATTTTTGTTTGTTTTTTTGCAAGGTGGTCACCATTATCAAGGCCCAGAGCCACTCATGGATAAGGGTTATTGTAAGTACAGTAATTTAGTGTGGATATTTTAGAGTGTTACTTAAGGGGGCGGTTCATCAGGAAGTTGTTTACTTTGGACTTGAAGAGATCCAAGTTGTAGTCAGGAGAGAAGCAGGCAGACGGAACCGAGTTTCACAGGCGTGCAGGCCTAAGAAAGAAGCTTTCTTCATGGAATCTACGTTTTGATTTAAGCATAGATAAAGAGTGGGGAAAGTTTTTGACAGTGGATTCAGCTAGACGGGTGTTTTTTGTAAAAGATTGGCGAGGGGGGGACCAGAGATTGGGGTTCAGACGAGCACCTGTCATGGAAGATAAAACAAAGACAGGCTTGCAACGTCTCTTCTGTGGGAAAGAGGTTGCAGGGAAGAGAAAAGGGCATCTCCCACTAAGCCACAAAGTCTATTTTTAGGAGCTCCTGCCCAGATATGGCAGCAGCATTCCATCCTTGGACGTACTTGGCTTTTATATAGATAGAGAATTGCATCAGTAGTGAAATATCTTCTGGAGCGTAGAAGGATCCCACCATCTTTCCAGTGACCTTGGCAACAGACTTGATGTACGTGTTCCATTTTAGATCAGGAGTGAAAGTCAAGCCCAGAAGCTTGTCAAAACATGGGGCTTCTCCTAGACGAGAGCCATCCATTTCAGTTGATGCCAGATGGGGATCAGAGCGTTGATGATGTAAAGATAGGAGTTTAGTTTTAGATGCATTAAAGATAACCAGCCACGTCTTCCCTCACTGAACCACTCGTTCCAGATCAGAGGAGAGAAAATCAGAGAGAGCTTTGTCATTTACAGCCTTTGATGTGTTGCTGTAGATGGTCGTGTCATCAGTATAGATGTCAACAAATGATTTAAGTATGTGTTTTGGGAGATCATTGATGTAGATCAGGAAGAGAGTTGGGCCAAGGATGGACCCTTGAGGGACACCAGCATTAATACTGTGAGCTTCTGATTTCTGCCCATCCACTACTACTCTTATAAGCCTATCAGAGAGAAATGATTTAATGATAGAGAGAATATTTCCAGTTATACCGTAGCTGGAGATCTTGTGAAGTAGGCCTTTATGCCATACCTTGTCGAAGGCCTTTGATATGTCAAGAGCAATTGCCCTGGAAAGGAAGCCTTTGTCAAGAGATTTACTAATCCTATAAGATATAACCGTTAGCACATCTGCGGTAGATCTTGCAGAACGGAAACCATATTGCGTGTCACTAAGAAGGTTATTTCTGCTGAGGTGGTTGACTATTTCTCTATTTAATATGGATTCCAGCAACTTACTCATGAAACACAGGAGATTTATTGGTCTGTACTGAGAGGGAGATGACTTTTCGCCTGAGTTCTTAAATACAGGGCATACTGATAAGGTTTTCCAGGGTGTTGAAAAGCACTTCTCCTTAAGGCAACGTTTAAACAGTTTCGTAAGTATGGGAGCAAGTTCTGGTTGAAGCTTTTTTAACACTATAATTGGGATGCCGTCAGGGCCAGTAGCTTTACTGGAATCAAGGTTCTTGATTAGCTTGGCGACCTTATGCACAGATATTTGTATGTTACCTAGCGTGTTCTGTGTTATAGGAGGAAATATGGGGAGTTGATAGCCTTCGTCGCATACGGTAGAATTTTCTGCAAAGTTCTTGGCAAATAGTTTGGCCTTGTCTAAAGCTGAGGAGATGACCTCTGGTCCGTTGATAATGGTTGGGATAGAACGCACACTTCCCATCAGGATCCTATTTGTTATTTGCCAAAACTGGTGGGACCCAAGCCGCTTATCGAATTTAACAGACTGGGCATATAGCTCTCTTACATATAAAATCTTTTGAACTTTGACACCTTGGCAGCCAAATTTTCCATCAAAAACTGATTAAAATGCTTGCCCCGTGTCTGAATATACTTTATATAAAATGTAAACTGTTTTGACCAAAAATTGGCAAAGTAATTTGGTAGAGACTGCAGAGGTCAATCTTTTTGTAGAGACTTCAGAGGTCAATTCTTTTTTACTTTGACCCCAATTCTGACCCCTTAACATTTATTGTTTTGGGCTCAAATTGAATTAAACAGTTAGATCCATGTCCAAGATCTACATCTAAAATTGAAGTGTTCAGACCCAAAATTGGCTGACGTGTTAGGTAGAGTTTTCAAAGGTTAAATCGTTGAACTTTGACTCTTTGAAAGCCAAATTTTTGACCGAAAACCGATTAAAATCTCAATACCCCTTATGTCATATCTTAAGTCTGTAGACTGAAAATTGACGGAGTAGTTTGGTAGGGAAATGTATACACACAGACACACGCACAGACAATTTCACGTTTATAGATATACTAGCAGAACCCGTTAATCGGCGTTAGCCGCTGGAAACCTCTCCTCCCCTCGCAAAAAGTAAACTACAGTTGTTGATAACCTAACCTACTGGTACTGTTTGAATCTGGAAAAAGCAAATAAGGGGGTGCATTAATCCGTATGCCATAATAAAATTAGGAATAATGGTCCATTAGAATAAGAATAGAAAATATAAACAGATTTTTTTAGAATTTAGGGATTCTTACTGTATATGGATTATTTAGATTGATAGAAACTCCTCATGTTAAAAACGGCTTTCGGAATAGACACCACCAACCTCCCCTCAGAATAGACATCCCCAACATCCCCATGTAAAGAACTATATCGGAGAAGAGCAGCTCCTTTTTAGTTGGGGATGGTAGATAAAAAAATCCCCCAGATTAAACTGAAAATCGTAGGTAGCATACCAACCCGCAAATAATATGGTTGGTGACACTGTCGACAGGAGAGAAGTGGATGTTTTTTATTGCACGCGAGTACAAATCTGCGCTCAAATAAAGTTATTAAGTTAGATCCATGTCCAAATAACCTATATCTAAAATTTCAATTGTTTGTACCCAAAATTGGCAGAGGAGTTTGGTAGAGTTCTCAAAGGTCCTATCATTGAACTTTGACCCTTTAACAGCAACATTTCTGGCCGAAAATAGATTATAAAGTTTTTCCCAAATATCAATACCCGGTATATCAAATTTCAAGTCAGTAGACTGAAAATTGGCAGAGTTATTGTGTAGGGAAATGTACACAGACAGACAGACAGACAAACACACAGACAAACACACAGACAAACACTTTCACTTTTATAGATATACTCGCATTTCAGCTCGGCATAGCTCGGGTGTTTGGGAGTGTGTCTTGAGCACAAAAAACAAGTGGTAGTAGGAAGGCAGGCTCGAACCCGTACCGAAAAGGATGGAAAGAACGAGGAAAAAATGTGACGTCTTTGCTGTTACGACCACCGTCAAACCGGAAGTGCCGTAGGTTTAAAGTAAGGTTAGACAATCGAAAGGAGAGGATTATTTTCGAAAATATCGGCGAAAAAAGCGACCCCCCCTGTAGAAAAGTGCGCAGATGAAGGTGAATAAATTAATGTTTTTTTTCGATATTTGTCGTCTGAAAGGTCGAACTTCAAAACGATACTGATCTAGTAAAAACCGTCGCCTCTGTCAAAAGTTTTAGGCAGACATGCAAACATACATAAATACATTTATATATTGGTAGCTCAAATTTTCGATCCAAACCGATTAAAAAGCTCGCCCTATCTCTGAATACCCTTTATGTCAAATTTCAAATGTGTGCACCAGAAATTGTCTGAGTAATTTAGTACAAGCCGAATTGGACAATTTTTTTAAAGATTTGACCCCTATTCTGACCTCTTAACATTTATTGTTTTGGACTCAAATCAAGTTATTAAGTTAGATCCATGCCTCAGACCATTTCTGGTCTAAATATTTGAAATTTGGCATAAAGGGTATTCAGAGATAGGGCAAGCATTTTAATCGGTTTGGGTTGAAAATTTGAGTTATCAATATGTAAATGTACGTATGTATGTTTGCATGTCTGCCTAAAACTTTCGACAGAGGCGACGGATTTTCACAAGATCAGTATCGTTTGAAGCTCGATCGTTCAGACGAAAAATATCGAAAAATTGGCTAAAACGATTAATTTCTTTACCCTCCACTGGGCACTTTTCTATATGGAGGGATCGTTTTTTTTTTTTGACAATATTTTCTAAAGTTATCCTCTCTTTTTGATTGTCTAGCCTTAATTCAAACCTACGTCACTCCTGGTTTGACGGTGGTCGTAACAGCAAACGTCCCCCCCGTTCCCATTCTTTTCTCCTTCACGGTACGGGTTCGAGCCTGCCTTCCTACTACCACTTTTTTTTGCTCAACATACACCTCCAAACACCTAGGAAACGCCGGGCTTAAATGCTATTATACTCCTATAGCCATTTTGTAACATAGGGTCCCTTAAGGTCACCAGAGTTTAAGCGACGATGAATGGTGACCATTTAGGAATATCAGGTGATATAGGTAAAACCAGGCGCTACAGGTCGAATTTCCGTTAATTTTCGCAAAACCATATCAACGTAACGTATAGTGCTTGTCCGTTTGTTGTGATCAGGATCAATCAAATATTGGCTGGCGAAGACAACTCGATTTCAAATTTGAGATTTACAAACATTAAGTTTGAATTACTTTATTGAGTTCATTAGTCATTGAGTTTAAAAAAGTCGTTGCCTCCTCCCCGTCCCCACTCAAAAAAAAAAAAAAAAGAAAAGAAATTGTCAAACGGAAGAAAGAATACCCGTTGGGAAATGTGGTGCGCGCGCTCAAACAACATTTTCTATTTTTGCATGAATTTTTAATAAAAATTTCATTCTTTTGACAACTTTGATATAACACAATACTTTTTTGTTATTTTAGAATAGAAAAGAATAGAATACTTTATTTTTATATCATGAATATGAAAATGACTCTTTTAAAATGGCGTCTTTTACTAACGTCAAGAATTCGAAGACGGTGTTAAAGAGACTTTGTTAATAAACAGAGAAAGTGAAATAGAAAGTGTCGACGAAATATGAGGCATGGACATTGTTTATATCATAGTTGGGGGGGGTCAAACAACATACAGTGACAATTAGTGATAGATTGTAAACATAGAAAGGATAACAGAAACGAGAGTCATGAACAGTGTTAAAATAATCACGGAGATCAACACTATACACTGACAATTAGTGATAGTAAAACGTGACATGTTGTAAAAGGTAAGTTACACGGACAGTTAATTGTAAATTACCGCTAATTAGAACAATTAAAATGAAATGTTAATGAACGAATGCAGTTGACTTTAAAGGCGATTTGAGAATAAATTACCAACAAATACCAAACTAAATCAAAATGGAGGAAAGAAAATATTTGGTCGGATTTTAATTCATCATTTGCGTTTAATTAGACGTTCAAAAACGAACGATTAAATGAAATCTGTTTATCGGATTTGTAGTTTTATTCGGTTTTCTTTATTTTCATCGATCGTGAGCTAACATCAATGCGACATTTTTATTATCTTGTTTTATCGTTTTGCAAGCGATAGGGTTTTATTATAAACAATCAAGATTATGTTATCTATTCAATTTAGCGATTAACATGCTATTTCAAACATAAGCATGGCAGACAAATGAAAACATAATCTCAAACTTAGGAATCCTAAGAGGCAGAACCGTTACACGTCTGGAATGCAGCTCAAAAGAGCGCCCTTTTCTTGCCTTGACAGTATGCAAAACCGTCTACGAAATTTAATGGGCGATGACCATTTTACCTCACTGCTTCCTCTTTCGATATTATTTGAAAGTGAATTTGCGTTATCGCAATAGCTGTTTGTCACTATCAACGAACGTTTGGAATTTGGGTGGCAACAAGCCTTCCGAAGGTCCCAGTTCTCTTCCAACTAATCCAGTGGAGGTCTGGTTAATGCTTTGTCTCCTCGGCCTTTCCATTTTCTTTGACACTTCACGAATATTTGGCGTGGCATAAGCCTATGCCCACATCGTCATTCTTAGGGGGCGTAATTAACTTACAATTATTATTATTATTATTATTATTATTATTATTATTATTATTAGTATTAGTATTAGTATTAGTATTAGTAGTAGTAGTAGTAGTAGTAGTAGTAGTAGTAGTAGTAGTAGTAGTATAAGACTCTGTCTTCTTAATTATATACTTATTGTTTCTGTACCTTTCACTATTCCGCTTAAACATACCAGATCAACATTCGATTGGTGTTCCCTTTTTCTAGTTAATTACCGGTCTGAAATCAGGAATCCAGTCTCTAGGAGTTGTGAAATTGATGTTCTTTCTTTCTTTCCAAGCATCATTAGATTTTAACTCATTTTATTTGATTTCACATTATATGTTATGGCATGGAATATATCAATTACGCGGCCTTCGAGTGGATAGTGTAATTGTGAGCCATTTCTTTTTAAGTGTTATATTTTTTTTAGAAACAAATAAGGGAAATGACTCTGAAATGTTTTATTGTTCTGCTACGAAAGTTGGGAAAAGTTTCTTTAGAATATAATCTAAACTGCCACTGCCGGCTTCCATCCGTACGAATAACGTGACGGCATTCAAACTTGCGTTCTTTTTTATTATTAATTTTTTTGTCGATGCACGTTGGCCTTCCGGGTATGGATGGGTAGAGCGGATAGTGAAGGTGGAAGGGTGACTATTGCACGCAGCCGCACGTTTTCGGTTTTCTATTTGAGAGATGCTGAATGATTGTTGGTCGAAACACGTTCGAATCGGGAAGTCTTATTTTTTAGTTATTATTTCTTTGTGTGTCATCGCCTTCTTTTATTTTCAATTTTCAAAAATATTTTTTTCTATTTTTCTTGTATTGTTTCAATTCATTTCTTTTTCGACATTCGTTTGCATTTTTCTGCTTCTTTCTTCTCTAGTCTTTATCTCCTTTCCATTCCTCCTTTATCTTCACTCTTTCTTTTTTACTGTTGTTTCATTTTTTCTATTTATTCTCTTTTTTAAGACTCCTATTCCCTACTTTTTTCTTACATCTTTTTCTTCTAGTTTTATCCAACTTTCCGTCTTTCTTTTTCTTTTATCTTTTTTCATCTCATTCTTCCATCTTTGTCTTCTAGCTCTTGGTTATCATTCTTTCTTTTTATTTTTTATTTTTCTTTATGTCGTCTTTTTGTACGTTTCTTCTTCCCTTTTCTTACCTCTTTTTCTTTCCTCTCTCCCTTCTCTCTTTTCTTTCCTTTCTTGTTATTTGATATTGTTTTTCACTCAATTTCCAACTTTTTCCCCTCTTTCTTTTATTTATTTTCTTGTTTATTTTTTTTTAGTCTTTTCTCCTCTGTTTTATTTTATTTCTTGTCTTTTTTCCACCTTTTCTTTTTATTCCTTCTTTTTCTTTCCAGTTTTTGTTTCTCTCTCTCCGTTTAGTTTTTTCTTTCATTTGTCTAGCTGTTTCTTACTTTACTTTCATTTTTCCGTTATGTCTTTTTTATTTTTCATTTCTTATTTCTTTTCCTTGTTTTTTCTTTCGTTTTATTCAATGTGTTTTTCTTTTAATCCCCTCTTTTTATTTCCTTTTGTTTTGGTTCTATTTTCCTAACCCTTTTATCCCTTTTTCTTTTATCGTACGCATGCGCAGTTCATTCTTTTCCTATATTCACTCCTTTCGTTCATTTTGCATGCTTATATAACATATATTTCTTGAATCTTATATCTTCGTTTGGCAACACATTTTTCTTTTTTCTTCCTTTTTTCTTACTCCTTTTGCTACCTTTTACTATTTACTCTTTTCTTTGTTATTTTTTTATTACATTTTCACCCCAAACAAGGCACATCTACTGAAAACCTTTACATCTTATCAGCCAAATTTCTGTCCGAAAACGGATCACATAGATTTTCCCAAATCTCAGTACCCTGTATATCAAATTTCGAGTCTTTAGACTGAAAATTGACAGACTTATTGCGAAGGGAAATGTACATATACACACACACAGATAAACAGATACACACACAAACACGTTCACTTTTATAGATATATAGATAGATAGATTGCTCCTTTATTTTTTCATTCATTTTTGTTATCACTTTATTCTATTTTTTCTTTTTCCTTTTTCTCTTGTATTTTAGCTTTACATAAGCCAACATTTTTTATATAGCACAGAATAATTAAACAAATATTGATTTCAGTTGTGTTTCGGTATTAGAAAGGAATGATATGTCGTCAAACGCACAAAGCAAACATTTCCTATTCTTCTCTGTTTACTTTATGGCTTTTACATATTTTATGTATTTACGATATAAGAAATCTAATATATAAAAGGCTATATGCCTATCTGTCTGTCTCCATATTTTCAAGATCCATATCCCCTGAAACTAAAACTCGAAGAGCGACACTAGGGGTCTCAAATGATTAGAGTTTTTATGGATCATTATTTATGGGTCTTTAGCCGGTTTAAAGTTTTTAAGGTGTCAAAATTGAAAAAAATCTTTATACGTGTTGTACATTTATCTTAGCTAATTTTTTAATCTTTAATTTTTAATCGGTTCATATGCGTCTCACGTTGGTACAGTGATAACGTCACCAGCTTTGAATGCTACAGTTTTGCTTTCGGTTTTGATTCTAGCTGATGGCACCCAAATACGTTCTTTAACTTTTGAAATCACGACTCTATAATAATATATACGAAATATGGACAAATAAAAATATCATATTTTAGTGTATTTGATGCCCGGGTAAATTCGGGCTCCCCATCCCCACTAGTATTACATATAAGACAAAACGACAAAAATAAATTCAAACATCAAAAACCCCTTGTCAATAAAACTTAATAGCAAGAAATATCGCACTCAGAATCTTAGTATATGAGAAGCGTTTTTTATTTACATAAGTATCCGTTTATATTTTAGATGCTAACAATATAACCTACAATATATTATTATAACTTCATGCATATGCATATATAACATTATAAAGAAATATGCTATTGTTGTGTATATATTTTCAGTGTGCTCTAATAGGGCTCTACATGGGAGCAGAAAGTGATAGTATTATGTATAAAAAATATATCATTAGAAAGTAGTTTTGGAACCATTAATCAGAATCGGAATTGGGAATCTGAGAAATATATATGGAATGAGAGAAAGAAAGACAGGTAATATATTGCGTATTTATTTTTAGTTTTACTCCAATAGTTCTTAATACGTGAGTGGGACGTAGTAGTAGTAGTAGTAGTAGTAGTAGTAGCAACAAAATATATCTATTAGAAGTTGTGTCGAGACGATTAATCGGAATCGGAAAAGGCGGAACATTTGGGCTAGCGGAATCGGAGAAACGTGTGCCTATTTTTCAACGGCAAAAACAATTATATTCATTTTCTATTGTGAAATTAATATTATTTTGATTTTAAATTACTAGTAAAACTATACTCTATCTATCACTCCAATCACAAGTATATATTTTACATTTGTGAAAAAAACATGTATTTATTACATGGGGTTTTACAGTAATCCGAAAAAAATAAAATGAAATAATAAACCCAGACCATGTAGCTTAATAGTTAGAGCTTTTAAAAGAATCGGAATCGGTAGTTGTATTGGTATCTGTTATTTACAACAACATCGATAATTGTATCGAAATCGGGAAAATATTGGAATTGTCCCATCACTACTATTAAGTAAGCTGTATAGAGGCGTCCATTTTTTGTGAGGGATCACCGTTTATCAAGACTCGATGGTCACTCTAGAATAAGTACTAATAAAGGTACGTAGATTATGAAAAAACACCATGATGATGAATAATGGTGGAACTCGTGTAGCGTTCAATTATTTAAAAAGATATCTCAACAAAAACTTATTTACATTAAACTTGAAAACTGTTTTAATTACTTTTTACATAAAAAGTTGTAATCATTATTTACATTATTGAAATAGTAATAATCGCAGGTTTCCTCGTTTCTTTGACTGCTTTTTTTAAAACTATTATTTATATCCGTAGAATGGCGTATGGATCTTATTGTGTGGTTATTTCTGTAGGCTTAAAGTTACGTGAGAAGAGCAGAAAACTTCGTCAGTAAAAGATCTTACAATTGTCAAGTGTTATTAGAAAAGCGCCATGCCATTTTTCACGATAATCTCAGTGAGACCGTCTGTTTTTTTATGGAAAGTCATCGAGTAACAGCATTTACTTTCACGAATTTCACTCAGTGTGAAGAAAATAAATGCGAAAGTTTTTATTTAATTAAAATGAACTGAAAAACCGCATCACCGTTTTTTTTTTTTTTTTTTTGTATCACGTAAAAAATATCTCCTCCGCAGTCTGTCTGTCTCTCTTTCTCTCACTCTTTATATATATATATATATATATATATATATATATATATATATATATATATATATATATATATACAGGGTGACACCCCCCCCCAAAAAAAAAACAGGAGACATTCAATTGTTTTTCTGAGCATTTTACAGTCAACGGAGAAAAAAAGGCCAAAGACTGTAGTGTTTTGATGTGATGTTTTGAACATAATAAACTAGTTATGACCAAAGTTTCATTTCATTCGGACAAAACACTCAGAAATGGGGCCTAATTAGAGTTGGGCCCGTTTTTTGGGGGGGAGGGTCACCCTGTATAATTATATATATATATATATATATATATATATATATATATATATATATATATATATATATAAACGATTATAAATATTTAAAATTATTTGGATTAATCGAATTTATGTGCTTATCTTGAATATTAATTTTGTACAACGTTTCAGTCGTTGTTATATTTACAATCCCCTCCGATCTGTTCGGGCGGAATAAAAATAGAAGGCATTACTTTTGGAACGCTCCTCACACTTCCTTTATATATTAGTCGTATAAGCGATGTTTATTTTTCTGATTAAAAAAAAAATAGAGTACGCAATTGCATGACACTAAGGTAAACAATAATTCCTTATATAGTTTCTTACTTGCCGTCATAAATAGATACATCTAACTTCTGGCATTTTTAAAAACATTCGAATGACAGGTTTTGTTTGTTGAATATGGCCACACGTGGGAAACGCACATTGACTGAGTTTTAAACACGGGTTAAACACCAGGGACTAAAGATATATCAGAGCAATTCTGTTTTGATGACAGACGACTCTATGGGAATTCCTAAATCTGACTTAATAATACATGATGCCAGGAGGTTCCCAGATTTAACATTAATAAATTGAACATTAATAGCCCATGTGAATTCTAGACGCGGAATAGATCTAGAACTATAATTTTCAAATTCAGTTTAGTAACGTACATATTGTATAAATATTGTTAATCCTAATAACGATGTGCGCGGAAAAGAACGCCCTACTTTCTGATTGGCTAATAAATAATGGGAAAGTTTAAATATAAAATGATACGATAAAGCTATTTAAAATATGAGTATAATGTTCTTTATATTTTAATATAATTAATAAAAACGCTTTAAGTTTTCAAATCACGCAATACTGTTTTACCTCGCCTTGTATTTTAATATCATCAGCATTATAATTATTAGGGCTATCGATTACTCTTGGAGAAAAGAAATGCTCAATGGTATCGTTCAACCTTATTGGTCCCTAGCTAGGTGTGGCAATTTAGTTCGCAGTCAAGGTCGTTTCTCTGGAGTACTTTTAACATTCTTTTGTTTTTTTTTTATTGCCTTTAGGTCTATTCTATCATTTTAAGTGTCCACCTGTGGTTTTTAGATCTCGAAAGTTGATCTGCTCATCTATTTTTAGCCGTTAGTATGGTCGTGATGATGTTGTTTACGCCAGTTAATTGCCTGATCCAAGTGTTTCTATTCTCTTTAACGAATACTGGTACCGAGCATGATGCGTCTCATTTTGAATTGTGCTGCATTATCAAGTGCCCATGTTTCACTACCACATACGATAAAAAGACATCATGCAAACATTTTTCGCCCAATGTTACTAGTGGACTTTTAATTTTCCATGGTGTTGTCGACTTTGAAAAAGGTTGTCCATCCAAGCGCAATTTGCTATTTGATCTCACGCATATCAATGTTGCTTCTCACCAGCTTCCATAAGAAGAGGTAGATGTCAACTATCTCGACATCTTCAATTATCACTATGACTGGTGGCTTCAGGCCATGTTTCTTTAACATAACTATGCTTTTCCCAGTGTGCATGTTTAACATGACTATGTTTTTCCCAATGTGTGTAGCTGTATAGCGAGCATATATATGTTTATCTTGTATATATATATATATATATATATATATATATATATATATACGCGTATCTAATCTATTTAACAGATATATGTTTCTATAATGAGCATGTTTTAACTTATGAGTGTTAACGTTCTGATATGTCATTCGTCTAGTGTATTCTCTATTGGGTGTTGATGTGCATATACATAAATTAATAGTTTAAAGAAATCGTTGTCGGTTGAAACACCACCGAAAACATATCTAAAATCTTCCTTCCATGCGTCCGTAAATTAAAGGTACTTCTCTCCGAAAGTGAAAACGCTCATATGGGAATTAAATTTTGATATAATCATTTATTCATTGCTGGTTTCTTTTTCAGAGTTGACAGGCTTTGTATTAGATTACATTTTCTAAGTCACCCCCTTTGACTTTCATAGGCATCCTGTTATAAAGCCCCATTCCTCTGATAACGCGTTGCGTATCGAACTGATCTTCCTTATAACTACATCTCAAAATCTATATTTTTATTACGCCATCACTACACATAGCCTAAAGATGCTTGCTGGGTTTTTGTCACGTATATTTGCTTATATTATGGTTAGGTTAAATACAATCTGTCAAATTAACATCAATTAACACTCCTAAGAAGTATAAAATGTAAATTTTTCAACTTAACATAACTTTCACATCGATAAAATATTTTTATCTAAAAATTATACTTTTACAAATCATAATAATCGACCATTTTAATAGTTTTCGGTGTTTGGTAGACTACCAACATAAGATCAATGCTATTGATCTTCGAATCTTTCAGGACGGATGTAAAAAAAAAATTACTGAACTGTGTCGCCTTGTCAAACACCTTTTTCTTTATTGGTTCTTTTTACCTACTGTTCCGCTTGGATGGACAACCTTTGGAATGAAGTTAATGGCTTCTGAATTAAATTAATGGTTTTTGAATTAAATTAAAGACTTTAATGTAAATTAACAACTTTTGAATTAAATTAATGTCCTCTGAATCAAATTGATAATTTTTAAATTAAATTAATGGCTTTTGAATGAAATTAATGGCATTTTAATGAAATTAATGCCTTTTTGAATTTCATGGATGGCTTTTAAATTAAATTAACGGCTTTTGAATTAAATTGAATACATTTGAATTAAGCTCGTGCAAACGCTAGTATTAAACGATATCGCGGATGCGAGGTTCTATTTGTGACACAGTTTGAACTGATGTCTTGGTCGCTGTTGTTTATATTCATAACGTGTTGGTCATCGTATATCTCTTCATGTACTGTTTATTGCTGACGGTTACTTTCTGAGAGCTTTTTTTATTATTTAATATAGTGTGCGTTCGTACATTTGAGAAAATGATGTGACATTTATTTTAAGTATCATAAAAATAATCGAAATCATTATTCTCAGTCGAATTCCCCTATTGAATCTCCTTTTCTTTTATTTACACTTTCCTTGCTAATATTATTTGTCGAGTGGAAACATATTAATGCTGTGACTTTTTATATAAAACTTCACATTACACCTTATGTCGTATTGTAATGTAAAACCAAAAAAAGAATAGTGTCAATAAGGAAGTCGATACTTTTCCTTCTCAAATCATGTCATTGAGATCATTTCCCATGTTGCGACGGCTACCAAAATCTCGGGTGACTTTATGCATGAGCAATATAAACAGGCATTGAGCAAAGTAGTTCAACACTTAAAAGTAGCGTAAATTATTGATTTTCTGCATAGTATGTGTGTGTGTGTGTGTGTGTGTGTGTGTGTGTGTGTGTGTGTGTGTAAGAGAGAGTATGCGTGTGTATTAATGTTGTATGCTTATATTTAGATAAACGTTATTAAATAATAATTAAATTCAATTAGACTATTAAATATTTTAACTCAATTTTCTGAATAGTCACTTTAATATTTCGGTAAAATTTACATTACACACACACACACACACACACACACACACACACACACACACATATATATATATATATATATATATATATAAAATAAAATAGGTATTATATACGTTTGAAGCCAAAAAAACAACGCATTATTACAAAATAAACAGACATTTATTTTATTTGAAATTAATATTAAAATTCATAAATATATTTCGAGAAAAAGCTTCATCTTCAGTAGGTCTTTTGTTGTTTTCTTTTTTCTTTTTTTGCCATTTTGTTGTTTGAGCAGAGAATCAGAAAGTAAAGTCCGTTTGTTGTTTTTACGGTAGTTTTTAAATCTCGGAACGGTGCGTTGGTCTCGGGGAATTCACGTTAAGATTTTTGTTCCTTAAAAGCGCTGGTTGAGTTAGAATAAAATAAAATACGTATTATATACGTTTGAAGCCAAAACAACGCATTATTACAAAGTAAACAGACATTTATTTTGTTTGAAATTTATATTGAAATTCATAAATATGTTTCGAAGCAAAGCTTCATCTTCAATATGTCTTTTGTTGTTTTGCTGTTGGCCGTTTGTTGTTTTTACGGTAGTTTGTTAAATCTTAACGTGGATCCTGCGTGATTAAACGTACCGTTCCAAGATTTAAAAAACTACCGTAAAAACAACAAACGAACTTATACTTGCTGATTCTCTGCTCCAATAACAACATGGCAAAAAAAAAGAAAGAAAAACATACTGAAGATGAAGCTTTTTTTCGAAACATATTTATGAATTTCAATATAAATTTCAAACAAAATAAATGTTTATTTTGTAATAATGCGTTGTTTTGGCTTCAAACGTATATAATACGTATTTTATTTTATTCTAACTCAACCAGCGCTTCTAAGGAACAAAATTCTTAACAAACACACACACACACACACACACATATATATATATATATATATATATATATATATATATATTAAAATGGACCAAAGTTATAGCCCGTTAATTTTATGCCAACTTGATGACTGATGATAGTTAAATATGTGCTGATTTTGGCACTGAACATGAATTCCCATTCTTCCCTTATTGTGCACGTGATTGCACAAGGGGATCACCACACTCTTTAACATATCCAGGTACACTTTGGTGTTGACTTTCAATCCCACTTCGAAGATGTGAGGTGGCATGATGTGGCCCTCACTGGAAACTACACCAAGACTATAACTGTGGCCGGAAACTTTGTTTTCATCACCCTAGGCACGCTCCTGTTATTCGTGGCAATCCAGTGATGGTCTGACTGTTCTGCACCTTGTTCTGGCAGAAGTTCATACCAGAGCATGTTTGGCTTTATGGGATGCTTCAGTTTGTTGAGCAACCTGACGGACTTGATTAGCCTGAGGTTATTTGTCTTCTCAGTCAAAATCTGGCTTGTCTGGTGCTTGTAGGACCTACATTTCAAGTTCTCGTCCACATATACATTCACAGTTGTGTGTGAGACGCCTACATCTCTGACAATCTGTCGATTAGGCCGCGGATTTCGGCTATAATAATCGCTTAAACCAGATTCATTTTTAATTTAGCGTATAAATAAAGAATTTTCATCTGTTATAAAAGAAAGAAATAATAATAGCTATCTGTGCCGATATATCAAAATGTAGTATATACGATGTATGTACACAGAAAAGATTTCATACGGTAGTCAGGAATAGACAGTACGGGCCTCGGCTATATTAATCGATTAATCCTTTTTTTATTTAGTGTATAAATAAAGAATTTTCGTCAACTGTACTTTAAAAAAGGAGAGATTTATTTAGCTTTTATAAAATAAAAAGAATAGTTATAAATGCCGATGTGTCGGAAAACCGTATGACTGATTATATAAACACAACAGATTTTTTTTTAATTGTTTAATAAAGATTAACATGTAAGTTATACTTAATGTATAAATGAAAGCATTCTTGGCTTATGAACACTGTTTTGATGTGTCGAAATTGTTTAATATATTTGTATTAGGTGTATCTTATATAAAACGAGTGTTTCTTGTATAGAGTGAGCCATATTGGTAAATTTCTGGAGCGTTCGTTTTTGTAATAATAGTTAGATTCTTAAATGAATGAATAGTCAGTTTCAGCCAATGATATTTAGCGGAATGTGAGAAGGGAGAATTTATTATTTTTGTATTGGAAAAATGGAAGGATTGTGTTATGGCTATGAGTATATGATCCAGTTAATAAGGGTACAACTCCATATCCGTCGAAAGTGTAGAAATCCTCGCAGTGATGACTGAGAGTGGTAAGAATACTTGGTATTTAGCGGCGAAAATATGAACTACTTCCTCTAAAGATGGTTGCAGTGGTGATGATGCCGCTCCTTGGATGAAATGTAGGATTTTATTATAACGACAAAATGTGGGGTAAGTGGCGTTCAAAAGTTACATAAGATTGTAAATAACAGTGTAGACATAATGAATTAGTGTGTGTCATCTGTTGTTCCGAAGTTACGTAATTTGGTCTAGAGGGGAATTTCTGCAATCAAAATATTATATATAGGAGAAGGTTATATATATATATATACATATATATATATATATATATATATATATATATATATATATATATAAGTATGTATGTAAGTAACTCGATTAAATGATTACAAATTTAAAATATGAAGACAGAAATAAAATGGACCGAAGAAATTGTTTTTGCAAGCGGCGCAGGCCCTGGATCTTCTCTATTCACGATTAATGGCTTCGTTTGTGTGTCTACTTTAAGGTCTTTCAAGCGGTCATGATCAAAAATCACATTTCCACAAACAAACAATACTGTAAAGTAGCGCTGACATGAAATGGAAACTATTTGTCAAAGCATAGCATGAGTAGCATTTACGATCTAATAATTGTATATGCTGATATTTATTTTCTTTTTTTATGGTTTTCTTTGCAAGTATCCCCGGTAGAATACCATGAAAATGAAAGCGATAAACGCCGGGCTGGTTGGGTAAATAGCGCCATCTAAGATGTCCGTTTGGTTAGGGATTTGATTGAACCCCCGCTGTTTACATATCTTATCGTTAAAGTAACTTGCCAGGATTCGAATTCAATACAATAATGCGTTTGTTTTTTAATTTTTTTTTTGTTTACGTTAGAAGATCTTAAGTTGAAATGATATAGAAGTAACAAAGAAACTTAATGTTAGCATCTACTTGAAAATACATAAGTTTATAGTTCCTAGGAAATACATGAAATGTCTTGCATTAATTTAGTTTTATTTAGATCATATTTAAAAAGAAAAAACATTCTCCTATTCATATTGCTTGCTGGAGAGAACTTGGAAGCCTAGAGTAGAACACTTGAATGCCTACTTGATACTATCTTCAAATATCTTTGATCTCTCTGTACAAAACTTTCAGGATACCTTTCCCCACAAGGAAAAAATTGACTAAATATTCAAAATCACATAGTATTGGTGTCTCAAATAAGATCTATTTGTTATGTCTAACTCACACTGGTTTTTACGAGGCATGGTGCACTTTCTCCAAGTGATGTTACCTCAAGTAATAGCACGAAGCTGTATACTCCGCCAACCCAGAAGTCACAAGAAAAATATACTATAACATACAGTAGTACCCCGGGATATATATAATCAAATAACGTTATAAATAACACCGTAAGATGGAGTAATACTGTAACCAAAAGCCGGAAAACATTCGTATTCCACACCATAACTTGAAAAAACCGTATCCTAGGGCTAGAATATCGGGAGTTCTACTGAATTTAAATGGTCAATTGGGGAGAGGAAAAATATGTTCTCATCTTCTTTAATAACTCAGTGTTTGAGAGGTAAGAGAGAATTTTAATGGAATATTCTGATATCTATGTATCTTATATAAAGATTAAGGTAACCCCTTGATATCTGAGAATTTCACCAGGAGTAAAATGAAATACAAAAATCTTGAAAACTTATTGTGCTAATTAAAGTATGCGTAGCATATATTTGCAAACTGCCTGTGTTAATTCAAGTAACAAAATACAATTTCGGAATTCTTTTCATAACGATTGATAATTGTTATTGTTTAGTATTCTTCGGAATCGTGTTCTCATCTTGAATATTATCCTTATAACAAATAGTGCTAAGTAATAATCAGTTTTGAGGGGCCATCTCCTAGTAGACAACATGCTACTAAGAAAATAATTAAGAATTGTTTAAGATTTCTGTCCGATTAAGGCTGATGGAACGAGAGTAATCTACCCGTCGATTACGTAAGGTATTTTGTTCGATACTCCGTAAACATTCCTGTGTGCGACAAAATACACGTAAAGAAAGTCGGATGTTGCCGAAAAGTTATTACAACGACACCAAGATTAAAACAATAGACCGAATAATCCAAATAATACAATTAATACAAAATACTAGAAAACGTCTTCTATTTATGTAGCTTTGTCCAGCAAATACTTTTAAATGTCTCGTGTTAATGTAATTATATCTCTTCTACAATAGTATCGTAAATTCAATAGATACTCACGTGTGTATGCGACAGCTCATGAAATATATTCATTTTCGTCACATAAGAAAGGTTAGCTATTTATCGTAGTTATATTATTTATGAGAGATTACTGACAGATCGAAGCGGGGGAAAACTGTTTTAAGATAAACAGACGATGATTTATCAAAAATATTTTTGGTAAAGATTATTCTATATTATTTTGATTAACGTTAGTTGGATCGCAATCCATGGATTTTAATTTTTTTTTTTTCTTTTTGGCAATGATATTCCTTGGGAACGTTTTGTCTATGAAATTTTAATAGAGTAAATTATCAACAGATTAGTAGGTTTCTTTATACGCCTCCTCTCTCTCTCTCTCTCTCTCTCTCTCTCTCTCTCTCTCTCTCTCTCTCTTTCTCTATCTATCTATCTATCTCTGTCTCTCTATCTCTCTGTCTGAATGATGTTAAATGTATCAACACCATCTCTCTTTCTTTATAAATATATATATATATATATATTTATATATTTATATTTATATATATACATTTATAATTGTAAAGATATTTTTGTGTGTCTGTATGTGTGAGTTCATTCCTTATAGAATCCGAAACGGCTCGGCTTATTTTTTTGAAATTTCACACAAACGCACTTATGGGGTTGAGAGTGTTCTAAAAATATGTTTTGCATCGTAATTCCTCTGATAATTATTAAACATCGATAATCGAAAAAATCTGATTAAAGAGGGAACAGTCCGATTCGACCAATAGTAACACTCTTATATATCCTATAATCACACGTACATTTGAGAAGTTTTATATGTATGTGTCGTTATCTCAGACGGTCGTGAATACCGCCAGAGCTAAATGTTTCCTTTTCTATTCTTGCTGATGGCACTCAAAAATATCTTAAGATGTTTGGAAATAACTACTATACATTGGATATAATATAATAATTAGCTCTATAATTATAAATAAGAAATCTGCATGAATTAAAATATCATATTTAAGCGTATTTTAAGAATAAGAAACGCCATGTGGCCTGCTAGTTAGTCAATAAATCCGATTGATTTCCACTAATTCTTTGACACCCTATGGCCATTGTTTACATCAGCTACGATTGCTAGGTATGAGGTAGCTTTTCTCAAAATTCTTTAATTATTATAACATTTTATTTAGTAGATATATTAAACTACACTTAGTCTACGTTTGAAATTTAGGGTGTCTACGTATGCACTGGCTCAATCCCTGTCCGTATCTATTTTATTTATTCGTAAATGTTGTATATTCTTCCTTATGTAGATAATTAAAAGACCGCTTCATTCAATAAAGGTAGTATCTATGTAAACTAGTATATGACTATGATCAATATTACCAAATTGTATCGCAGTAAGAGATTTAATACTATTTAATTTTAGTGTTTTAACGGTAAGCAATGACTGTCTAAATATATGCTCGTTCATTTTCTTAAAAGAGTTATTCTTTTTCTTTATATTTCTAAAATAAAGCAGCCATAGTTTAGGCTATTCTTATCAGTATAATATCTATAGTTTAGCGATTTCCTGCCCAGTCAATATATCTAGAAATCCCCCCCCCCATCATCGAATCTTTTCTCACCGATTGGTTTATACAAGTAGTCGTAATAGGAAAAGTCTGAAGCTCAAATGTTCATCGCCGGCGTGCCTCAGGAATCCATCATGGGCCATCTCTCTTCCTTATGTTCATCAATGAATCTTCATCCAAAATTACATTCTTAGTTCATTCGTCGATATATACACACATGACACTAGGATCTATGGCAACAATTCAAATGACAACAACGAATAAGATCTCTCTGAGTCTCTCTTCTCTGATTTTAAGCATGTAATGCAATGGAGTAAAAAGTGGCTGGTTAATTTTAACGCATCCAAAACCAAGCTTTTATAAGAGCCAGCTATATCCTAAAATGGAGTATTATTTCTATATCTGGGCGAAAGCTGCTCTAAACATCCTATGCTGCTTGACAAAGTTCCAAACCGGCTTCAAACAGAGAATAAGTATAGTTTAATATATCTACTAAATAAAATGCTATAATAATTAGACAATTTGGAGCATAGTTACTTCAGATATGAATGGTTCTCATATAAAAGAAGCTGTTTTGACAACCTTCTGAGCCTGATCTTTACTCCTGATCTGTAATGGAAAACTTGTATCAAATTTGTTTCCAAGGTCGTCGTATAAATGGTGGGGTCATTTTACTGCTCCAAAAGGTATCTGACTCCCAGCGCAATCCTCTACCTGTATAAGAGCCAGATACGTCCTGAAATGGAGTACTGTTTCTATATCTGAGAGTAAGCTGCTCTAAACGTGCTATCCTACTTGACAAAGTTCAAAACAGGCTTCGAAATCTAGTAAGTGATGCCCTTCTTCATTCCTTGTAATCTTTTTTTCACAGAAGAGATATTGTGAGCCTGCCTTAGTGCTATTCTTATTTCGATTGACAATGCTTGTCTATGTTCAATCTATTCCCCCCTTTGCCAAACTTTCACAAAAAACACTCGTCTGGCTACAACAACAATTAACTGATTCTATCTTTTTCTAATTTTTAACGCAAATTCCATGAACAAAACTTCTTTCCTAGAACTGGCTGCCTGTGAAACTTTGTTTCGCTGATCTGCTTTTCAGTTGACTACAATATGATCGTATTCAAGTTCAATGTAAACAAGTTCTTGTTGAGGCGCCTCTTAAATAATCCATTTCTACCCCATTTCCACCACTAACTATTAATACGCTGTTATCCCGATGACCACCGTACGCTCATTAATCTTTATCCTAGAGTGACGTTCGGGTCTTGATAAGTGGTGAAACTATGTAAAATAAAAAAAAAACATCAGATAGAACTTTGATTATTTTAGGGTTTGTTGCAGTTAGTCTTCAGATTGTAGATATGACGTGTCAATGGCACTACTTTGCTAATATCATCTCAACTTGCATTCCGTATAGTATGGACTAGACCTACAAGCATTCTTGGAGTAATTAGCCTAGAAATAAAAAAAGAACATAGTTTCATAACAATAACTACTCCAATGATATAGCATCAATACCACGAAAAAATAATTCTACGAGGGACGTTCCAAAAGCAATACCTCCTTTTTTTCATTCCGCCCGAATGGATCAAGGAGGCTTGGAAATTGCATTGTTATGATGACTGAACGTATGAATTCATGACCTGAGAAGTTCATCTCTCTGTTGCAAATATTGACGGTGCGAAACCCTAAGACCCTTTACCCCATACATAGACGTGGGTTAAAAGCATAGGTACATAATTGAATTATTGACAAAAGCGCATTGAAAATTGTGATGACTATGAAGAAAAATACATTCTAGAGCACAAATGGTACCATTCCCGTTTTCGTAGCTCTTCAACTTTTGGAGTAAAAGAATGGGGACTTTACTTTTGGAATGAGTCCCGTATCACAGAGCTCGCTCTAGATGCTCATGCACAGCCATCGTTCATTGCTGGCAAAAGTGGATTTAGAATAGTAGTGACTATGTAGAAAATAAATTCTGGAGCACAAAAGTGGCTCGTTTTAATGGTATCACTCCCGTCTTCGCAGCGCTTTCATTCTTCGAGTAAAGCAAATAGGAGGCTTTACTTTTAGAGTGACCCTTGTATATACAATAACTCTGAATTTAAAACCGTTGCCGGTTAAACACAGTGAGCACACAAGATGAAGGGACCCACTGCCCCTCTGCACGCAAACAACTTTCCCTTCAATTATAAGAGAAAAGGGAAAATTGAATGCACTCGTTATACTGCTATCTTTCCCTCGTGAATCCTGTGCGATAACTGTTGTTTAAGTAATAAATTTCTGTGCCTTTGGGGAATCGAACCCGCAACTCCGGCACTGCAAATTGACACTAATATAAATCGAATATCTCTAACGCCGCGGAAGTTATCTAAGCGTGATGAAAAACATAAATCAGTCTAATGTAGAATACGTTTTTTAAAATTATAACAGGGTATAACTGGAATTGTGTTACATGATCTCACAAGAGGGTCACAAATAAAAAAGAAGTAGCGTTCCAGGATCGGGGTTTTAATTAAAAAAGAAAAATGAAGGAGAGAAAGATAGGAGAGGAGTAGAGAGATGTAGAAGTTATTAAAATCCGGGCAAAATGGCAAAATGAAGTACGCATTATTGAAGTAGTTTATTCGACTCATCCTCTGCTATTTTTCGAAGGTTATGCATCGGCATTATGTATAGCCGAAATAGGGGCTTGTCTTTTTTAATTTTGTCGTTTACAATAGGTATTATATGTTAGCATTAAATAACCAAAAAGGAGATTATTTGAAGTTTTCGGACTACTACTCTCATCTTTTATTTTCACAACGTTTCGATCGATGTAAAATTTGCGGACCGTGCTGTAGTGGATAAATTACTTAGTAAAATTAAGTGGTAAAAGTTTAACTCTTTTGGAAGCTGAAGGTTCAATCTTTAGTGAAGGTGACGTTCAAAATTCAGTTGCGAATTACTTAGGACTTCTCTCTAGTCATGACGGATTTAACGAAAGCACGTTACCCCGTCCACTGGATTAAATACAAGGTTCTGTTCGAAATTTTGTGCAAATTTCCGAGTTCGATAGAAAGGTTTCTAAATTGGACAAGAAGCACCTGAAGAAAATCGGAGGTTACATCGAAATCACACTCCAGATGAGAACAAAAAGCTGAAGAATAAAACAATACGAATAATCAATAGTCATCTAAAAAAATAAGAACAGTAAGAAGCGATATGTTCAAAAACTGATAAACAAAACGAATGTCTGTAACATTTTTTGAAAAACTATCAGGCATAGCGTGTGTTACCTAAGAATGAAAAGTATCCTGTATCCTCCTATCATAGTTCGTTCCTGAACACAATGTTGCCATTTTGATGTTTATTTTTTAATTTTTATAAATATTTTCTTAGATTTATAAATACAATAAAATAAAACGTCATATTTGTTATTTATCTATGGACGTGCGAACAAAGACCCACACAATATTTTCGTAAAATCACTATTATGAACTCCATTTAGGAGTTAAACACTGTTATGTAAAAGGGGACAACCCCCAGTAATTAAATAGATAAGTTTGAAAATAAGATTTGGAAAAGGTTAGAATCGAACCCAGTAAGAAAATTTAAAAAAGAATACATATTGAAATCCTAGGATGTAGAACGATTGTCATTGTTCTTGGAAATAACTAAATATTATTTATGTCAGAGTTATAGATGAACAATGCAGTTTAGAAATAATGATAAAATAAGTAGGTTATAAATGAAACAATTCATTTAGGAATTCTTTGTTTTTCTAAAAGCGTGTTTGAACATACAAAGGTGAAATTCACGTGAATGAATTTCACGTGGCGAGGCATGCTTTGACGTCATAAAGAAGGGGGAATTCCAATATACTGAGATGGGCTCGCGTCAGTTAGAAGACAAAGCCAGAGCCAGAGAAGAGCCTCAGAGAAAGTCGAGTATGTCAGACTGGGAGCTGACGCCCTCTTGGAGGCGAGAGGGGAGAAGATAGGACAACGTAACCGTAGCTTGAATCCCTGACCATCATCATCACCAGCTGGTATGAATAACAGAGTCATCATATATTTGTAAACTTGTCGTCGTTGTCGTCATTACAACTGAAAGGTAAATGTGTTTTGTCTATCATCTGTAAATGAACATTGTGTTACACCCTTCAAGTGTTAACTGTGGGTCCCCACTACCATCATTAATAATGTATTCCCCTCCTCTGATGAAAAAAAACTGTATAAATATTCCCCAGTTCCGTATTATAATATGATAAAAGAATTATCATCACATTCGTCATGATGTACCAAGAATATGTCTCAGCCTCTGTTATGAATGTATCCCCGTCATTTGTCAACATCCCGTATATATATACACACGTACGATATGTACACCCCAAGCATTTCTATATAGCTTACTGCGATAAGTATATTTTGTACGACCATTAAAGTGTACTCGTGTATTGGGTAGCTATTGATGTAAACACTGAAATAAATATTGTGTTATGAAAAACAGTATTTTATAACACAAGTGCAAAAGGGGGTTCCAAAAGCAATGATTTTTTACTTTTTATTCAGCTCGAATGGATCAGATGTTATAATGACTGAAATTATGCATTCATGTCATGAACGTTTCATCCTTCCGTTGCAAATATTGATGGTGTGAGACTTTAAGAAAGTACCTATTATCATGGACGTGCGTCAGAAGCAGAAGTGTGTCATTGAATTTCTGGTAAAAGTGTAATGTGAATGGTGGTTACTATGAAGAAAATAATTTCTGGAGTGCAAAAGATCGCTCGTTTTAATGGCACTACTCTTTTCTTCGTGAGTCTACAATTCTTTAAGTGAGCATAAATTGGAGGCTTGTCTTTTTTTTAAACGACCCCAGTATGGCAAAGTTCGCTGTAGACGCACATACGCAGTCATCGTCCAAACGTGCATTAAGAGTGGAACAACTATGTAGGAAAATAAATTTTGGATCACAAAAGGTGACCCGTTTTAAGGGTATACGTCTTGTCTGTGTGTCTCTTCAACTTTTTTAATTGAAAAATAGAAGGCCTTACTTTTGGAACGCTACTCCTACTCTTTTTAATACAAGTATATCTCTACTATTATATAAAAAAAAACTTTGTGTTTGTGTGTCTGTGTGTGCATGTATGACTAAGTTCGTTCCCTTTGAACTCGAAAACGGTAAGCCGATTTTTATCAAATTTCACACGAAGGTACTTTATGTTACTGGCAGTGTTCTTAGAGAGGTTTTGTATTGGATTGTCTTCGCTAAGTATTGATAATCGATAATCGAAATAATACAATGAAAGAAGGAACAGACGATTTTGACCAAAGTTAACATATTACGTAGCCTGACATCACTACTGCATTTCAGAAATTTTTTTACTGCACAAGCCGACAGGCTCGACATATACAATCAACAGTATGTTTTTGATATTCGAAACGAATGATTCATTTTAAAGCAAAATTGGACCATGTTTCATAGGTCAACATTTTTCAATCAAATCGATCGATTGCCTCCTCTAGCTGGGAACCCATCGCGGTACATCGAGAGGAAGCTTCACATGCCTCCTTGAAGTGACTTAGTTCGCGATATCTTGTAGTGTACATTGCACTGTAGAGAACCTATTGTTGATTTTATCAAAGCATTTTTATATAAAATGGCTTGAATTAAAATTTTAAATGCAAAAATCAAGTATCATGCTTTAACTGTGCTCTAAGCAGAAGCATTCATTTCGAACGCGCCCCTGTCATTTCAAAGCACCTACTGTTGATTTGGCTGGCCTTAATCTGTGCTCGGTGATTATAGTTTGAATTTAAGTTTAAAATAAACAAGCAAAGTCTCATTGTGCACTTGTGCTTTAAACAAAAGCATTCATTTCGAACGCGCCGCTGTCATTTCAAATAACCTACCGTTGATTTTATATGTTGGGCGTCACAGCTTGTGTGGTAACAACACTTCTCAAACGCACTGGTGATGTTAGACTGTGTAAGGTGATAACTTTGTTAAAAATCACCTGTTCTTCTTCTATGGGATTATTCCGATTGTCGATACTTATCGAAGACATTTTGATGCAAAGCCTATCTGAGAACACTTCCAGACACATAAAGTACCTTCATGTGAAATTTCATAAAAATCGGCCCAGCCGTTTCCGAGTCTATAGGGAACGAACTCACACACACACGCGTGCACACACACAGACAAAGTTTATTTTATATAATAGTAGGGATAGAGATACCCGCTTCATAAAAAAATGCCACAAAACCTAAGTGATCAACGAAATACTCAAAGAACTGATCGTTCGAATGAAGACCAAATATAAGGAACATATTCAATAACAAAACGGATATATCTAATCATTAAAGCAAAAGTATTGGTTAGAAAATTTAAGGTATAAGTTATAATGTCAGTAGATTTTCATGCTTATAAACAAATAAAAATCATGAAAGCCATTCGATGCAAAGAAATCGAGAGGTTTACCAGTTTCTTTCGGATCAACGAAGGTTTCAGAAAAAAGTGAAAAACGTTAATTTATTGAGTCACGGCAAAACACAAGGCACACAATTTTTGACACGCGTGTAACAATTTAAAATAATTTTTGACACGCGTGTAACAATTTTTAAAAAAATTTGACACGCGTGTAACAATTTAAAAAATTCTTGACACGCGTGTAACAATTTAAAAAAATATTTGACACGCGATAACAATTTAAAAAATTTTTTTGACACGCGTGTAACAATTTTTAAAAAAATTTGACACGCGTGTAACAATTTAAAAAATTCTTGACACGCGTGTAACAATTTAAAAAAATATTTGACACGCGATAACAATTTAAAAAATTTTTTTGACACGCGTGTAACAATGTAAAAAAAATTTTGACACACGTGTAACAATTTAAAAAAATTTTGACACACGTGTAACAATTTAAAATAATTTTTTGACACGCGTGTAACAATTTTAAAAAAATTTTGACACGCGTGTAACAATTTAAAAAAAAATTTGACACACGTGTAACAATTTAAAATAATTTTTTGACACGCGTGTAACAATTAAAAAAATTTTTTTGACATGCGTGTAACAATTTAAAAAATTCTTGACACGCGTGTAACATTTTAAAAAAATATTTGACACGCGATAACAATTTAAAAAAATTTTTGACACGCGTGTAACAATGTAAAAAGAATTTTGACACGCGTGTAACAATTTAAAAATTTTTTTGACACGCTTGTAACAATTTAAAAAAAATTTTGACACGCGTGTAACAATTTAAAAAATTATTTGACACGCGTGTAACAATTTTAAAAAATATTTAACACGCGATAACAATTTAAAAAAATTTTTGACACGCGTGTAACAATGTAAAAAAATTTTTGACACGCGTGTAACAATTAAAAAGTATAGGCAGCGCGTGCAACAAAGACACTGTTGAAAAAAGGGGGGGAGAAAGAAAAAGAGGAAAAGGAAAGAAACGGATGAACACGTGAATGAAATGCAGCCAAATAAATAAGTGGTACTTTAATCAGGATAGCAGTTTGTTATAGAATAACGAAGTCTATTGCATTACTAGTAGGCCATCCGGTGTTGTCTGGTCGTAAACTGCGCATAGATATTATATTTTAATCCATGCAGAATTCTTATTTATTATATACAAAAATTTCGTAGGTATTAAGGGTAACGTCAAATTCCTTTTAAAAAATGAAGCTTAAAGAAAACTGGAAAGAAACTGAGGCATATACATGCGAGTATTGTGTTGTCGATTTTTTTTTCTAAACATTCACTTTTTGTAATTATAATTTTTTTTTTTTTTTTTTACACAGTGATCACCACTTATCAAGGCCCGGAAGCCACTCAGGGATAAGGGTTATTGCAAGTACATTACGTTAGTGAGGAGATTTGCTGATATGTTTACTTAAGGGGGCGGTTCATTAGGAATTTGTTAACATTGGACTTGAAGACAACCAAGTTGTAGTCCGGAGGGAAGCAGGCAGACGGAACAGAGTTCCACAGGCGTGCAGTTCTAAGAAAGAAGCTTTGTTCATGGAATCTGCGTTTTGATTTAGGCACAGATATAGAGTGGGGGAAACTTTTGACAGTGGATTCAGCTAGACGGGTGTTTTTCGTGAAAGATTGGCGAGGGGGGACCAGAGATTGGAGTTCAGACGAGCATCTGCCATGGAAATAACGATAAAACAAGGACAGGCTCGCAACGTTTCTTCTGTGGGAGAGAGGTTGCAGGGTAGAGAAAAGGGCATCCCCCACGAAGCCACGAAGTCTATTTTGTACTCTGTCAAGGCAGGATAGGCTGTTTTTAGCAGCTCCTGCCCAGATATGGCAACAGTATTCCATCCTTGGACGTACTTAAACCAAAACCTAAAGACAATGAGTCAAGATCGATAACCATTAGACCAGTTTGACATGATCTTTTAAAAGTGTTTTCAAACAAACTTATACTAAACATAAGGAAGCAGTCATGTTTCACATCCGCGTATATGCAGTCGTTAAACAGCTAAAAACAGATAAAAATCCGATCATCCTCATGTATCTATTTTTCTATTGTGACCCTCTTTGCAGCCCTTTATTTCGAATAAAAACTTATTAAAAAGTTTTCCACTTACTTGAATATCCTATATAACAAATTTCAAGTCTGCAGATCAAAATTCCTTGAGTATATAAGTTAAGATATGTCCTCACACACACACATTCTCACTTTTATAGGATTTGAGTGCGATTTTTACAAAGTTAATGTTACCCCCAGACTCGGGTATTATTCCTTAATCAAATGTTTGGCTAATATCACGCTCAAACATTTTATTTATAATTTCTCCCAATCGCCCATATTTTCTTTGGACGTATATGATATTTTTATTTATTATTTTATTATTTTGAAACAGTAATCTACGTACATGCATGCTTCAAGGTATCTATCTCTCTTCAGCGTAACTTTACTGTGTCAAGTAGTTCGATTCCTAAACACAGTCAAATTACGCTGAAGAGGGATAGATATCTTGAAACATGCATGTCCGTAGAGTACTGTTTCAAAAATAATTAAACACACACACACACACACACACGCACACACACGCACACACACACACATATATATATATATATATATATATGTTTTGAAAAAAGACAAACCGAATGAATTTATAAAATGGTGATCAACGTTTCGTCCCTATTGCAGGGGACATCGTCAGGATATTAAAAGGAAAAATGCAGAAGAAGGAAACGATCATAGACCATACGTAAATGAAAAGGAAACAGTGTTAGAATCCTACCCATAACGGAAAGGAAACTATAAATGTGTGTGTATGGAAAGGTTGGGTTATTCAATGTCTATATATATATATATATATATATATATATATATATATATATATATATATATATATATATATATACACTTTTAAAAATACGTTATTTAAATACCTATGTACAAGCTTTTTTTTCCTAATCTTATTCATTTTGTTTAAATTATTTGAGGAACACCGGCTTGGGACAATAGTATAAATTAACCAGGATCTTTTATATTTTGTTCTTTGATCCATATTTTCCGTATACTAGGGGCTAAATGGTACAAGCCCTTTCTTTGCATAATAGTATTAGTGTTTAATATGAGTGCTGACTCTAAAAGTCTCCTTTTTTGCTCTATCTATCACGGATTTTATAATTTTCGCAAGTTAAATGAATGATCGTGTTTCGCACAATGGCAAAAGAGTGCATTTAGGGCCTTACCATTCCTTATATCTCTTCTATGTTCATAAAGTCTTAGTTTTAATTTACGCTGTGTCTCGCCTATGTATGCTTGTTGAAAATCGTTACATGGGATGGAATATATACCGGCGTTGGATGCGAGGGTTTTGGGATAGTGCTTGGTAGTTTTTAATGTATGTTTAATTGTTGTGGAAGTTGTTTGTATACAGTGAAAACCAAGTCTATTAAGAACATTTTTTCTTTTAATATCCTGAGAATGCCCCCTGCAATGGGGACGAAACGTTGATCACTATTTTATAAATTTAATTCGGTTTTTCTTTTTTCAAAACAACATAACGTCAACCATATTTTTATTTTATATTTATTCATATATATATATATATATATATATATATATATATATAACTACTTCATTTATTCACATAAATTAATATACGAAAGTTATGCGTAAACTTTAAGTATTTATTTCAACAGTGCTCAATACGTAGGTAGATCTTGTTAGTAAGTTATAAAATATATATGGCCATTAAGCTACACTGAATATTCCGTGTTTCATCCACTCTAGGATTCTTCAGGCTTATGCAAGAATTTTGTGGTTGTCTCGCGTTTTTATATACACACCTTCTATTGAGTTTTTAGTTAGCCAATCAGCTTTCTAGTATCAACCGCACCCTTCCTAATCAGCCAATGAGCAGGCACTTACATGACAAAGGCCCAGTTGATAAACGGGTGTACCCGCTCCATTGTGTGTGCGTAGATATCTAGTGTATTCACCTGTTCTAAATCTATGTTAAATTTTTTATATGTTAGTTTATATACATATATATATATGTGTGTGTGTGTGTGTGTGTGTGTGTGTGTGTATGTGTGTGTGATAGTTTATGTATATGCATGTTTATTTATTAATTTTTATTTGTTTATTTTCTATTGTTATTATTAGTTTTAAATTATTTTGTATCTCTATCCTAGAGTAAATTTTATCCTGTGAACACAGTTGTTCGCTATTTCTCCCCTACAGTTTAATAGATGTTGGGGTTCTTTAAAAGTATAGCATAGCAAATTTTTCATGAAGGCATAATCTACATGGATCGTTTAGGTCTCTACATATGTTTGCTTGTCTTACTATTTTCCATTAGACTACCGGCGAACTTCGCTTTCCTTGAGTTCGCAGTATTTGTTTGCTAGAGTCCTTTTCATACGGTGTTTTTATTATTGAATGTACTTTTGTGGTCATGATATCGAGTTTTGAAATCTAAGGAAGTCATACCTACGTAATATTTCTTGTTATTAGGGTTTCTTTCGCAAATATTGTGGCCTGGTAAACTATGCTTTTTGTTAGACATTTATTTTGAAATGGGCAAAGTGTATCTACAGTTGCATTTATCTTTTTCTTTGTTAGCATTTTTATTTCTAGTATGGTTGTTGTTGTCCGGAGTAGGTGTATTATTATTATTTATTTTTTTTTACATAGGCATCACCACATTATCAAGGCCAAGAGGCCACTCAAGGATAAAGGTTAAAGAGTGTACAGTAGAAATTGGACAATATAGTAATCATTAGTAATGAAAATTTGGTAAATTTGATAACTTATATGGAACGGCTCATCAAGAACTTATTTACGTTAGACTTGAAGACAACCATATTGTAGTCAGCCGGAAAGCAGGAAAACGGAAGACAATCCCACAGGCGTGCAGTTCTAAGAAAGAAGTTTGTTCATGGAATCTACGTTTAGGGTTAGGCACAAATAAAGAGTGGGGGGAATTATTGATAGTGTTTACAGCTAGACGAGTGTTTCTTGTGAAAGTTTGGCGAGGGGGGACCATAGATTGAAGCTCAGTCGAACACTTCCCATGAAAATAACGATACATTAGAGACAAACTCGCAACATCTCTTCTGTGAGATAGAGGTTGCAAGGAAGAGAAAAGGACATCTCCTACGAGGCTACGAAGTCTATTTTGAACTCTATCAAGGCAGGCCAAGTCCTTTCTAGCAGCTCCTGCCCAGATGTGGCAACAGTATTCCATCCTTGGACGTACCTGGCTCTTATATAGATAGAGAATTGCATCAGCAGTGAGATATCTACCGGATCGATAGAAAGATCACACCATTTTTCCAGCGGCCTTGGCAACAGATTTGATGTACGTGTTCCATTTAAGATCATGAGTAATGGTCAAGCCAAGAAGCTTGTCAAAACTTGAGGCCCCCTGAAGACGAGAGCCATTCATTTCAATTGATGCCAGATGTGGATCAGAATGTTGATGATGTAAAGAGAGAAGCTTGGTTTTAGATGCATTAAAAGTAACCAGCCACTCCTTACCCCATTGTACTACGTGCTCAAGATCAGAGGAGAGAGAATTGGAGAGAACTTGGTCGTTTACTGTCTTAGATGTGCTTCCATAAATGGTAGTGTCGTCGGCATAGATGTCTACAAATGATGTAAGGATGTGATTTGAAAGACCATTAATGTAGATCAGGAAAAGAGTTGGGCCCAGGATGGACCCCTGAGGGATTATTATTATTATTATTATTATTATTATTATTATTATTATTATTATTATTATTATTTCTACTAGTTACATATGTGTCTTTTGTGTTAGTTTTATTTTTGTCATGGTGTCTACTTTTTATTGTTTATTTTGTTGTTGTTTTCATTGCTTTTATTCAATATTTTGTGATTATGTGCTTTAATTATAATCCCTAAATTTTGGCAGCCGCTGTAGGATAACTTTAGTGTATTTTTATTGAAAATTTCGTGTAAGGGATTGCTTGCGGGAAAGTGCTTTTCGATAAGATCTAGAAATTTATTGGCAAGTGTTATTTTTAGCATTTGATTATATGGCGTCGTATACCAGATTATATTTCTTTTTCTTCTATTTTGCATTTTATTATAGTTATTGGTGTTTTGTTGCTTATATTTGATATCAATATTTTTGTATCCACTATTTTCAGGGCTATTGCATAGATATTTGTTGACCTGTTAAATATATTTTCATCACTTGAGTTATTGCTGAGTCTACTTACGACCGAGTTAGAAATTTGTTTTATAATTGATGGTGGGTGATTGGACTTAGGGGTTACGTATATTGGATTAGCGTTATCTTTTAAGTAGGGTTCATATGTGTTTTTATCTAAATTTAAAGTGACGTCCAGGAAGTTTGTTATTTTTATCTTAGCTAATATGTTTAGTTTTAGGCCTAATTTCTTTCATTTCCTTGTGTATGGTTTTCTTAAAGTTATCTCCCTTGACTTTGTTGGAGTCTTTTATTACAGCTAGTCCATCATCTCTATATAGGCCGATATCAAATATTCTTGTGATGGTATATAGAATGAATAATACCACAAGATTTGATGCCTGTGCAGGAACCAATGCACCCATCGCCAAATTGAACGAATTTTTCATTTTAGCTTTTATCTATTGGTTATTGTTATTTATTAGAACTGATTTTCTACATTTTTTAATGATGTTGATTTCTTCCGAGGATATATCAGTGTATGCCTCGGCAAATTCTAGGGCAATATTGAAAAGTTCTTCGGATATCGAGGGATAGAAGTCTATGATGTCGAACTGTATAAATGTACATTTATTTTTGTTTTCTATATTTATAAACCAAGGGATTGCTTCGGCAGTATCTGCCCACTGGTTTAATTCTAGGTCTTGTTTGATTTGTTTGTTTACTCTAAAAAGTATTGCTTAGCTAATCCTACCTATTTCTGGTTTAGTTGGGTCTATCAAACGAGTGCTCGGATTATTATTGAAGTCACATTTGTGGTCTTTGAGCAGAATGTGTGCCTCTCTAGGTTTCAATTTGCCAACTTTATCGCTAATTTTTAATTTATCGGTAATTTGTTTACTTTCAGTATGTATTATATCTATGTAGTCGAATTCGTTTGTATCTAGTTTTTTGTAGTTTTTTGTAATGTTTGCTGTGATTAGTTTGCTATATTCTTGTTTATCTATTTTATAAAAGTTTCTAGTTTTATCTGCTTTTACAAAGATTTTATTAGAGTTGTTTATGTTTCTAACGATTTCGTGTAGTTTCCGTTGGAAACTGTTTGGTTGATTGTGGAATTCTAAGTTTTTAATTACATTTAGAAAGGTCATTTTCAAAGTTTATCAAAAGGTCTACTGCTTTTGCATTTTTTCGGGTTTAAAACCATAGGATACTTTTTTGTTTACGTTTTTATTTTTAAGTAAGAAATTTGCTCGCCATCGCATTCGGCGAATTAGTTCATCTGTTTGTTTTAATTAATTTAATAATATAGCTATGCTTGCTAGGTGTGGGGATGTTTTTTAGCGATATTTCAAAATTAACCCTTTCCATATCTACTTTTGGTGTGGTGAAATAAATTCTTTTGAGAGTGCTCAACTGTTTCAAGAGCTAAGTATAACTACGTTATTTACTCACATAAATTAATATTTAATATACGAAAGTATAAATTTATGCGTAATCTTCAAGTATTTATTTTAACAGTGATCAATACATAGATAGAGCTAGTTAGTAAGTTATAAAATATATATGGCCATTAAGCTACACTGAATATTCCGCGTTTCAGCCCCTCTAGGATTCTTCAGGCTTATGCGAGAATTTTGTGGCTGTCTCGCGTGTTTATATACACACATTCTATTGAGTTTTTGCTAGCCAATCAGCGTTCTAGTATCAACCGCACCCTTCTTAATCAGCCAATGAGAAAGCACTTACATGACAAAGGTTGACCTCCGGTTGATCTGATCCTTTATGTGTGCTATTTAGCGTTGGTATATAGTGTCTTGACCTGTTTTAAATCTATGTTAAATTTTTATATGCTACTTTATATATATATATATATACGTGTGATATTTTATGCATATGCATGTTTATTTATTTATTTTTATTTATTTATTTTCTATTGTTATTGTTAGTTTTAAATTATTTTGTATCTCTATCCTAGAGTAAATTTTATCTTGGTAACACAGTTGTTCGCTATTTATCCCCTACAGTTTAATAGATGTTGGGGTTCTTTAAAGTATAGCATAGCAAATTTTTCATGAAGGCATAATCTACATGGATCGTCTAGGTCTCTACATATGTTTGCTTGTCTTACTATTTTCCATTAGACTACCGGCGAAAGTTCTTTTCATACGGTGTTTTTATTATTGAATGTACTTTTGTGGTCATGATATCGAGATTTGAAATCTAAGAAAGTCATACCTACGTAATATTTCTTGTTATTGAGGGTTTCTTTGGCAAATATTGTGGCCTGGTAAACTATGCTTTTGGTTAGACATTTTGAAGTGGGCAAAGTGTGTGGTATCTACAGCTGCATTTATCTTGTTCGTTATTAGTATTTTTTTTATTTCTAGTATGGTTGTTGTTGTCCGGAGTTGGTTTATTATTATTATTATTATTATTATTATTATTATTATTATTATTATTATTATTTCTACTAGTTACATATGTGTCTTTTGTGTTAGTTTTATTTTTGTCATGGTGTCCACTTTTTTATTGTTTATTTTGTTGTTGTTTTCATTGCTTTTATTTAATATTTTGTGATTATGTGCTTTAATTATCATCTCCCTTTTATATATCTCTGTCCAATATTTATGGATCAAATTTATAGCAAATCTGAAGTAAATGAATTTTCGAATGAGCGGTTGTGCACATTGTATCCTCCTAATTAAAAGAGACTGAAATATGGGGAATATTTCATTGATCTCTTATACCTTGTGTTAACATTTCACAAAACTGGAAAGTTTCTTAATTTACGCGGAAGTTGTCAAAGACTTGTTATTGCTCATGCATAAATAAACTAAATATAGTTCATATTACGCATCGTACGCATCATAAATTAACTAAATATAGACTACATTACGCATGTTAGCAGTTTTTTGAACCATTAATAATGATCAGTGAATTAATTTAAGAGTGAATCCTATACATACAAATATTTAAACATATATATATACATATATATATATACTAACGTGTATATGTAAATATATATATACTTAAATTTATATATATATATACTTAAGTTTATATATATTATATATGTATATATACTTAAGTTTATATATATTATATATATATATATCTATAATATAAAGCTGAATGTGTGTGTGTCTGGTCACGAATAGGCTCCTATATGGTTGAGTATTTTAAAAAAAACTGATTACATATAATGATAGAAGATGTATCAAGACACAGGAATGGGTATGTTTGATCTGGCATAATGATGATTCATTAAAATTGTGGGGTCTGCGTTCGCGCCTGGTCCACAAAGTATGGAAATAAAAAATTTAAAAATTAAAAAAAAAACGTTTGCAAGTGTTTTTGATATAGATGTACATAAGAATACTTTGATAAGTATGTTTTAACTTAAATAGGGATGGTATAATAAAATTGCGGGGTCTGCGATCGCGCTTGGCCACCATAGAATGGAAATAGGCACACACTTTAATGAAGACTTTTCATATCTATCTGCGTAAGTATACTTTGATAATTATGTTTCAGTTTGAAGAAATATAGTATAATAAAATTATGGGGTTTTCGTTCGCGCCTGACCTCCATAGAATGGAAATATGTCACAAGGTTTTTTAATATATATCCACAGAATATTGTGATAAGTGTTTCAGTGTGAGCAGGTATGGCATAATAAATTATGGGGTTTATCTATTTTATTTTTACTTTTATCATATTTTGCTTTGGTTTTGATACCCCCAAATTCAACCCAAATTTACAACCCTTCCTTTTCATAACCTATCATACTTTCATAAATCAGAGTCCATTTTCTGTAGGCTGTTTATGAACCCAGTCAACGACGGGTACTTTTGCTAATATATATATATATATATATATATATATATATATATATATATATATATATATATATATATATATACTTAAGTTTATATCTATACACACACATACATATATGAAGTGTGTGTTATTTTATGCAATTTTTATCATAGATTTATCAGATATTTGAATGCTCCTGTCATTAGATATTTGCATTAAACATACCATGTGTGCCGTCTCTTTAACCGTTTTGTCTACGCAGATGCGCGCCTGGATTTTCCTGCCAAGTATTTTCGCACTCTAGATAATGTGTCTAGCTTCGGTATGTGATACAACTTCAATGCGTCAGTGGAGTTTCCAGGCATCGCTGTCTTTCCTTTTCATCACTACCCCTTCGGTTTATCACCTATTTTCGTAAAACCAATTCCATCTCATTTCAAGCTAATAGAAAAACGGCACACGATGGGTTTCCTCAGTCTAATCATTAATGGCAACGCCAGGATTAGAAACATTATTACAATGGAGCACACGCACACACACACGCACGCGCGCGCATCTATACGTGAATTTATGCATATGAATATATATGTACACATAAATTATGTAATATGTATATATACATACAAATAAACTATGTAATTTATATATATATATATATATATATATATAATAAAAATTACAATTAAATTTACCAAAATGATCCAAGATGGTAAAATTAAAGTATATTATAAATATTAAAGAATTAATATTTATAAAATTATCTCAGCCAGATGTAAAAGCTCGATGAAACCAAATAGGAAATAGAGCTTATAATATAAGCATATATATATATATGCTTATATATATATATATATATATATATACATATATATATATATATATATATATATATATATATATATATATATATATATATATATATATATATATAATGTATTACGCTGCTTTTTTGCTGGAATTCGTGTTTGTCATGGTAATAACATTTAATAAGTCCACAAGGTTTGGCATAAACAAAAAACTGCGAAATGATAAATGAAACTTGCACACGATTCTAATCTGTATTTTTAAAAGGGGGCTACTAATCTGTATCTGCTACTCAATGAGGGATCGTCTTTGACCACTTTACAACATTTTTTCTGTTTTTATTATAAAACGTTTATTTTGCGATATCATTAACATTGTTGATTCGAACACATTATCAAAATGTCTGTTAATGTAGAGAAAAATACTAACTTACTTTATTCCTATATTATCCGTAATTGAAATATAGAAGTAAAGAGACCTGTTACTTTTAGTCATGTCATGTGAGTTATTTTAGTTCTTTATAATAAAGAAGGCACCAGTAACCATTATCATCGTAACTTATACACACGTGTCTTGCTTCTTAAGTTTACTAACACTGGCATATCTATAACAAAGATTTTCTCATTTCGTAACAACGCTGGGATTTTCGTCTTCTCTTCAAATAAATGGCTCGTTTCTTAAAGCAGTTTATTACTTTGTTAGCTCCTACGACTGATATTCACATTCGCTGAACAAAAAACGGTTAAATCATTCTAGCTCTCCAGAAAGGAATGATGCAACTGTAATGCAATCATCTATAATATAAATCTCACCTGTCTGCTTAAATGTATGTATGTATGTATGTATGTATGTATGTATGGTAGAGTAGATGTATGTGTGTATTTGGGGTAGAGAGGGCTCCCGTAAGCCGTGGTGAAGGCAACCTTTCTAGGAGAAGCAAATCTCTGATTTTAAAAAAACATAAAGCGGAAGACCAGTACCCGCATATAGCTGGTCTGCAGTTTAATTTGTTGCTGGCTATCTTGCTCTTGCTTGTTGCTGGATCTCAGCATTTTGAACCGAGAGAGAGACTTAGCTGTCGTACAAAGCTAAGACTCTGTAGCATCATATTTGTATAGATACTCCCTCAGACATTTGGGCTCATGGATTTTAAATGTCTGAGGGAGTGGCACTCGTTTGACAAGACGTTGCAATCATCATGTATGTATGTATGTATGCCTAAAACTTTCGACAGAGGCGAACGATTTTCACAAGACTGGTACTGTTTTAAAACCGACCCTTCGGATGACAAATATCTAAAAATTGGCTAAAAACATTAATTTCTTCACTCTCACTTTTCTAAAGGGAGGGATCGCCTTTTTCACCGATATTTTCGAAAGTCATCCTCTCTTGACTAATCCTAATTTAAACCTTAGCCACTTCCGCTTTAGCGATGGACGAAATAGCAAAGACGTCAAGTTTTTTTCACGTTCTTTCCCTCGTTCACGGTACGGATTCGAGCCTGCCTGCCTATTACCACTTTTTTTTTTTGCTCAACACAAACCTCCAAACAGCCGGACAACGCCGGGCACCCAGGCTAGTTTATTATATAAAGGGCAAAATGAGCACCAGCGCCTGTGTATGCCCACGAAATGCTTCTTGCGTCAGTTAGATTTTGCGAGAAGTTTTCACATACTTCCCAGATCGTAATATCTCGCATTCGCAAGCGGATATCCTTTCTTTTCTTTTTTTTGATCAAGTTAAAAAAAATTCCCACCGTGCCATCGTCTCCAGTGTTTGTTTGCCTTTTCCGTATAGATAAAGCGAAGTTATTCGAATACAAACGCCTGGCCTTCCGGCCGGGTAGTATCTATTCTGTAATTGGTCCTTGGTCAATGTAGGGGAAACCTTTTATGCTGTGACAATTACTATTTATTTGGATACAGCCAGTGTCCCTTTTTGGGGGGCCGGGGAGCTGGTCCTCCCCACATTAAAAACGACCTTCTAACTAATTTGCTTTCGCGAGAGGTTTAAAAGCAATGCTATTTCTGCAAGTCATTTTTGTTTTTGATTGACTACGTTAAATTTGAACGCTTTAGACTTCCGGTTGCGTCATGGAGTAGCGGTAAGGCGTCAGATTTTCTTTTACTTTCTTTTTCCGCCTTCGCGTCACGGGTTCGAACTGCCTGCTACCACTTTTTTTTTGCTCAACACACACCTCCAAACACCCGGGCGCCCAAGCTAGTATACTTGTATAACATACTTCTTTTAATAGGGCACATCTATCAATCAAACCAGTCAGAGCATTCTTGATAAAACACGAAATCGACTTTTCAGAAGATTATCTCTATTATTTCCTACAGTCTCTGCCTCTCACCCAAAATACGTTTTTAGCATTTTTCTATCGTTATTTCCAGATAGGTTCTCGGCTAAACTCCAGATTCTGGATTCTCTCTGTAAAAAATTATCACAACAATAACTCGTCTTTCTACCAATATTGCAGAGAACTTTCTTCTTCCCCTCTGTGTAAGAACATTTTCATTATTAGAGTTTCTTTCCAAGAACTTCTGAACTGAAAAATGGAACATAATCGTCTTCAGTTACAATGTAAACAAATACTTAAATGGGAAAATTTTGTCCATAATGTCAACATTTTTAACCCTCTCATAGTGATGTGCACCGTTCGATTGACAATCTTATTGACTCTTATTCTTGACCTTGATTATAAAATAGCAAATTGCAAATGTGCACGCGCGGACGTCACGGGAAGAAGAATAAAAAGCAAAAAAGGACACGATATGGTCGAACAAGAAAAGTAAACGACTTTTCAAACGTCAAGAAATGCGTTAGATTGGAAGAATCACGAATAAAAAAAAATGCACTAAAAAATGCAGAGTCGGATTTTTAGTTCTTTCTTTGTTTTCTTTGTCACGGTACCAGACAACGTGTGGGTTCGAATGGTTGGAATATAACGACACGGTTCGAGCATAACAGTCACGTTACAAAGAAAAAAATAGAAATGTTTTTGTTTCTTTTTATAGCATAAAAACAGCAAAAAACATGCATGTCAAACTTTATGAATCTTTGAATGCAATTAATGAACAGTTTGAATATGGGCATTTTCTCGGTTTTATATTGTAACTGTACTGCAAAAAATTACTGAATGCATTGCTAGAAACTGTGGCGGTGGGAGTGAACATGCCTGTTACGTATCGACTACTGATTGACCAAAAGCTTCAATCAGCAGTTTTGGGGTTTTTTTTAAGTTAATTGATGACTCTTGATATATCATCAAAATTCCAAGAAAAACTTGACAAAATATATTTAAATATTTAAATATTAAACGAAAGAGGTCATTTTTTTAAATTACGAACACGAAAAAGAAAAAAAAACAAATTTGAATTGCAGATTTTCTCCTGAATCATCATTTCGAAACTTGCATTTTTTACGTCAATGGAAAAGATAATCAATTCTTAATTGACGTTATCTCCCGATTGATCGGACTGAAAATCAGGCCACCGTTAATCACCAACCCATTATATCTTAACAACAGTACAAGAAAATCAAAACGATATTAAGTGAAAACGTGGACGTTTAATACTCGAAAATTGGAAAGTCAGCAAGGAGAAGTCATTTTAGGAAAATAAAAAACGAACGCGAAATCGAAACACTCTAAGAAATAAAGATGTCGCATTTAGGAAATCTGTAATATTAACACGTCAATAGGTTAATCGTAAGATAACGTTTGCACCGTGGCTTGCCTATTAAAGACGCATAAAATATCTACATATTGATACGATAGTGTGTTATTTTGTGTGTCACGTTTAAATCTTTGTTCTTCCAAATGACTGTGATTTAATTATTATGACCTTCCATTTCTTGTAATAAATAATTTTGATTTCGGTTTCCATTATAGCTTATGGCACTCATAAACTAATTTCCACGTATTTCCAAATGACCATCTTCCTCTCTAAATGACACCATTAGTATACGTAACTAAGATAATCAGCTGATGTTTTCACATGTCATTATGTCTCAGTTGTTAACGAAACTATGATAACATTTTAAGTTAACATTGCTGATAACAATTAAATGTAAATGAATATCTAAATATTTTGACTATTCTAAAATATATTTTAGCTGACAAAACTTTTTGTCTGAAATAATTTTTTGCCTTGAATAATTTTTTGACTTGAATCGTCCGTCAGCACACATTTCGGCGTACCTGATGAATATCTAACAAAATCATATTGTAAGAGAGAATTTTTAATTTATTTCTTCAGCCCAGCACATCTTGGCAGACGATATTGAGTTTCCCCTGTTTCGTTCGAATTTCCCTTTTACATACCGATCAAGAACTCTGCACGTCGAAAGTACTACGGTTTTTTTTCAAACCATTACAATAATGACCATGTACATTATAATGATATTCAAAGCCGAGGCTACACAAAAAAGAAGTCACACTCATTTTCTTTCCGGGACTGGCCTTTTTTAAGTCAAGTTTCGCGAATGTTGCATTGTTTAAAGCTGTTAGACCTTCAAAAAGTGTACTTGATTTTTCTCAAAGCGTAGCATACGGACCAACTAAGGAAAGCTCAAGCAAAATATTATCTCTATATTAATAAGAGAGCGTGTGTATTATTTTTTGTGCTACCTTAACATCTGGGTCATTTTATTGTTATGTACTTCCATTTCTTGTCATAAATAATTTTACCAAGAATTTCTCATGAGTTTTGGTTTCGAAAAGTTTTTATTTCGGGTTCGATTAAAGGTACTGCACACAAGTCATATGGATATATTTTTTTATTTTTGAATAGAAAAAAAAATAATAAGAAGAAGAATACCGTGAATAGAAACTAGTAAGCCAAATATCGTAATTGTAGCTATTTATTTTATTTTATTCTGTTTTATCTTCTTGCTGACCAAAGACGCTAAAATTCAATGCCGCCTATGTGGTTTTATTTCTTCAGTCCACATGTTTGGAGACAATATTTCAACACAAGATAATCCCCACCGGTTTTTGTGCTAAATTGCTTAATTATATTTCTTTATTTTATTTAATTTTGTTTAATATAAGTTTATTTTAGTTAGTACTTAAAATGGAAATGTATCTAGACTATTAAAAAAAGTGAAATCTATAACTAACAGTGTCACGTTGAATCCACTATATAAATTCACGCGTAAATATGGGAGGGGTAGGTATCCTCAAATAATATCTTTAATTTCAAATTAGAACTACGGAAGTAAATATTAATAAGCCTCTTTAATCCTTTTTTTTAATAGAGAAGCGATAATGCATTGTGGATGCATTATCGGCAGTTCTCGTTACTCTCGCGTCCCTTTATTTGTCCCTCATGCCTCATTATTTTCAATGAGTGATTTTTTCTGACAAAGGGAGAAGAAAAAGCTGTATACTAGGTCGTGTGAATAGTTGCCAGTGATGTTGGAAATTCTATTCTTTTTTTCTGTCCTTGTGGTCATGTGACTAGTAAGGGTGCTGAAGGTAAACGTTTTAACTGGGCTGACATTATCCGCCCAATAGTCAAGGACCCGAACCTTGGATTAACTACTAAAGAATCTGTCCTGTCAGCAGGTGCAAAGTATTGGAACTGCTGTATTGCCATTTTGTGAATGGATTCTGGGCAGTGCAGTGGCTTCTGGTGCGGCCTCTCGATGCAAAATTAGTGGGTAATTGTTACAGCTTTACCTTATCATATACTATAAAAAAAATCTTCATTTCTTTTTCTCTTACTTTTCATCTCTGCCCTGCTTTAAGCAAGTGTGTTGACCTATTCTACAAATCCCAAATCTCAATAAAGAAAGGTTTCCAGAAAAAATACTCGATTAAATCCAGATCTCCAACTTCCAACGTAGACCCCCACTACCATGCCTCCTTCTCCAACATAAGGGGTCTACGTTCAAAGGTTCCAGAGGTTCAAACTCTATTAGAGGAGACTAAAAAAACCCTATTATTCCTAAACGAAACTGGCATTGGACCGACTACTTTCCTAGATGAGTTCTTAATTAAAAGATACTCTAACTTAATCTCTAAATCCGACCCCAAGATCGCCATGGGCAGGGAGTATGTGCCTACATTAAAGACGACTTTTCATGTGGCAGGGGCATCTCCAAAGAAGATCCTAATTTACTCTATATGTGCTTCCGGGTTGCGCTTGCTCACACTACCGCGTTCATATTTGCACTCTATCGCCCCCACAACAGTGGAGTTACTATCCTTAAAAGCATATCTGAGAAAATTGACCACGTCCTGTCTGCGTACCCCTCAGTAAACATTCACGTCTGTGGAGACTTCAGTGTTCACAATGTGGAATGGTTAACTCACTCAAACAAGACCGATGACGAGGGGAGGTTGTGTCATGATTTCTCCATTGCTTATGACCTCACTAAGCTTGTTAATTAACCCACCCGTGTCCCCGACACTGACTGTCAGTACGCAAGTCTCCTAGACCTTTTTCTCACAACTTGCGCTGAGCTATGTTCATCTTCCGTTCTGTCTCCACTGGGATCTTCCGACCACTCTGTTATATTAGTTAAGATAAAACGAAATGTAATAGGTTCTCAGACGTACCTCTCCATCGTACAATATCGATACTCTATGACTAGGATAGCTTCCACGCATTTATATCAGATCTACCTCTGCGTTCCATGTTTAAAAAGGATGTGTCGTCTATAGACGTCTGACGGAATGGTTAATTGTAGGTATAGACTGTTTCATACGCTCGAAAAGTTCCAGGAAAAACCTAACAGCCAGCCGTGGTTCCTTCAAAAATGTGCCGCTGCAATTGCACACAGGAATCACTTTTTCCATTACTTCCAATGTAATATATGTACTGAGAATAAAGCCGCTTTAAGGGCCGCCAGCAACCACTGTACAAAAGTAATAAAGAGTGCGAGAGAGAGTTGTATGCTCAGTCCGCTAAGTCCAAAATAGCTGAGCGGCTGCTTGGTTCCCACCAGTTTTGGCAAATAGCAAACACAATCCTGGACAGAAGTGTGTGTTCTATCTCAACAATCATCAATGGACCTGAGGTAATTTCCTCAACATCAGACAAATCCAAACCCTTTGCCAAGATCTTTGTAGCTAATTCTACCCTTTACAACTAAGGCCGCCAACCCCCAGTATTTCCCCCTGTATCTGAAAACACGCTATGTGACATACAAGTATCTGTACGTGATGTTGTCAAGCTAATCAAAAACCTTAATTCCAGTAAAACAACTGGCCCTGACGGCATTCCAATTATAGTGCTCAAAAAGCCTCAAGCAGAACAAGAGCCCATACTTACAAAGCTGTTTAAGCATTGTCTTAAGGAGAATTGCTTCCCAACACCTTGAAAAATCTCATCAGTATGCCCTGTATTTAAGAATTCAGGTGATCGCACATCTCTATCTCTCTCTCAGTACAAACCAATAAGTCCCTGTGCGTCATTAGTAAGCTGCTGGAATCTGTATTAGATAGAGGAGTAGTCAACCATCTCAGCAAAAATAACCTTCTTAGTAGCGTGCAATATGGTTTCCATTTTGCTAGATGTACAGCAGACGTACTTACAGTTATATCTCATAGGATTAGTGAATCTGTCGACGGAGGCTACCTCTCTAGGGCAATTGCTCTTGACATATCTAACGCCTTTGATAAAGTATGACATAGCAATTTATAATATATAAAACACAATAGAACATTAACTCTATAATAATATAAACGAAATCTGCAAGAATTAAAATATCATATTTAAGCGTACTTTACGACCGGGCTACACCGGGCGTCTCTTCTAGCTTAGATAAATACTTTTGCAGTTTAACAAAAAAAGCTACAATAATATCAGAGCGTCTCCATTTACACTGAACATCTACGGAGTGCCAACATCAATATATTACATATGAATGAGCACCTGTGGAATTTCCACAGGTTCCATTAGTATAGATAACTACGAAAGTTCTTTTGAGTGTTTGCATCAAATTTATAAATGAAATGTTTATGATTTAAAATTTTGCTTTCTTTTATTTCAAGTAGTGAACTTTTCGAAGCGATGGCGAACTAGCAAAGCCAACTAGTTATTGTTATAAAATATTTGAAACCGTTAAGATCTTATTATACTAATTACAGTCAACGTCAGTTATTTTTGCATCATTTTTTGTTATTAACGTTCACAGAGCGCAAAATAATAATAATAATAATAATAATAATAATAATAATAATAATAATAATAATAAGCCTCGACTTTTTTTTATCGGTAAATTTCGAATCATCAAAGAAGTTATCCGAAGGTGTTTGTATATAAAAAATTAGTGAGATGATAATGGAGAAACGAGGATAATTCTTGCGAAATTTGAATTAATGAAGGCAATTAATGGGGTGCGCACACACGCACACACACACACACACACACACACATATATATATATATATATATATATATATATATATATATATATATATATATATATATATATATATATATATCACTCGGATGAAACTAAACCTAGTCACACTCCTTTGCCGTCCTGGAAAGAGAAGGGGAAAAAGACAGAAAGACAAAAGAGAGAGAGAGAGAGAGAGAGAGAGAGAGAGGAAGGGAGGCGATATAAATACTTTAGCAAAGGCATCTGATTTGCTTTAACGTCGCCTTTTGAAAAGAGAGCGGCGTTCCAGCATGGAAGTAGACAGACAATTGATCTCTGCTCTCTTTGATAATCAGTCGTTAATTGTCGAGTGTCGACGATCAAAAACTGGTGGACGCACTATTTGTCACGTTCGACGGAAGAAGCAGACGACAATGAAGGGACAAATCAATTCATTTTCGCGCGCAAGTTTCACAAAGTTGCGAAGGGGTAACAATTACTACGAATAGATTTCCACTGATTGGTTAAAATCTTTGAGAAGTGTTTCTACAAAGAAAAGTGGGGATTTATCTTTATTGGTTATTGATGCAAAATGGCAAAGATTCGGAAGATCGAATTTAAAATTGAACGAGTGTGTAGTTTACTGTACCCGAACTATGATTGGGACAATCAAATACAAGAACGGATCAATTCTTCAAAGGTCTCACTTCATTCTGCGCGCTTAGCGATAAAAATGTTATTTAAAACTGAAGTGTGACAGATTAAAAGAGAAATCTATTTCACATTCAAGAATGACGCAGCATTCAAAATACTATTTCAAACATAAGCCTAATAGTAGGACAAAAATATTACTTACAACTTAAGCATGACCTACGACCGAAATTGCTATTCCAATTTTAAGCTTGGCAGACTAATGAAAATTTAACTCCAATCTTAAATAGACATACTATTGAAAATGCCATGTTAAAATTAACCGTTCCAGAGCAACAGAAATTTCAAAATGCGACGGAAATGAGATTAGAAACTTAAGCGTGACAGATCAACAAACATGAAGACGCGGAAATATAGTAAAACCAGAAACTAAAGACAGTGTATTGAAAATATAGGATATCACACTGAGACATTGAAATGCATGACATTCGGATGATACACCGAGCCGGATTACTGTCATTTAAATCAATAATACAACTTAGTATTATGAAATACTGCATATATTGCAGTGAAAACCACCCAAACTGATTTGGATGCCTAGCTAGCACTAAGACAATACAATCCAACATTTGAAGTTCAATTAAAAATATGTACATTTATTTTATTTCACCCTGCTCCTAATAGTCTCTTTTTATTAAAATAAAAGTAACTCATGGTCGTCAGCTAGATATCAGCAAAGTAGCTTGTATTTTTTTCTTTGATGACGACGAGGCTTTTTCTTCATTATTCTAAACGGATACTTGGACACAACTTCACACTGAAGGGTTAAAAGTGGACTGACCGACATAGCCTCCCATAGAACTCTGATGACGCAATGTATCTATTTTATTTTAATTTTGTTCTTTCTAAACAAGCACATTAAAACCGAAACGTAAAGTAGGTACAAAGATTTGGGGACATATTTTTAAGGGTCATCCTAAGTGCGAGTGAGGCAACAAGATGTTGGTATGCATTGCAATTAAATTTCTACAGTCGAGGAAATAGAAAGTTCCAAAAGCAAGCTGTCCGAAGAAAGAAACTATTGTAGTAGAAATATTTAAGATGTCTAGAGTCTTCTACAGTGAAGAGGTGGAGTTTTGCTGCTATAAACATTGAGTACAAGTGCATGAGGTTCATTGGAACACATTTCGTACAAGTACTTGTAAAATAAGAACGGCGATGACACATTGAGGCAATGGGACAAAGGTTGGAATAGACAGTGCGTGACTCATTAGGTTAAGGATTTTTTGTACTTTACCAAAAAAAGCATTATTCACCAAGATAATAACCCGGAGTTAAATGTTTGCAAGTTATTTTTCACAAAATATTTTTATTGTGCAATAAGGAATTAGCCAATCTAAAAATTAAAATACATAATGAATACTATCATAAAAACAATCTATTTTCAAACATTTAACTCAACACTTAACGTTTGATTAAGCACACTATATAATGCACAGATTCTTTTAAAGTATCGTTTAGAATGGAATATAAATAATGGGTATTTTTAAGTATTAGCAATCGGACATCTTGTACGTAATCCTGAAAACACTATCTTCACCGTTGACAGACTTTTGTCAACTTTTTTCAATCACGTCTAATACGATTAAAATCGAAACTCTTTTGGCCAGTAATGAATTTGATGTAAAATAATTTTAACGAATGTGGCGGCAATCTCGACCGCCATATTGGAAATCACAAAACAAAAACTTTAGGAGTTTTCAAGTTATTCCTCAACATGTCAAGTAATTATTCTGAAAAAAAAACATATGTCGTTAGCAATTAGTTCCGGATAAAATGCGCCTACTCTGTTATGAGGCGAGATATGAAATAAAATGAATTAAAATATTTAGAACTGGGTTGTGAATATGGCATTGATTGTTTTAGCAACAAAGTTGCGGCAGCGGTCGTGAAAGGCGACTCGGCGTGCCGTGTTCGAATGCTGTCGGATTTCTAGCACCAATTCCACTATGAATCTTGGCAACCCCCACGTGGTCCGTTTTTGGTAATAAAAAATGATTATCGGGGAAATGAATGACATAACAGAATCAACCAAGCAAAAAATAAATAAATTAATAAATAAAAATAACCTTTTGATTAATACGCAAATAAGAAGAAAAAGAATCGACGAGTAGCCATTGATAAGGTTTAATACATTTGCTCATCATCATATTTACATTAAAAATCATTATTTGTGATGTGAAGAATCTTTATAAAATTATTAGGATTAATTCGATAGAGAGTCGGCCAGAAGGAGACAGAGTTAGTGAAGAAACAATAGATAGATATCTCTAACGCAGGGTGAACGGACAGGTCACAGAAATGGAATTTGTGATCCTTTCGTATGTAGTTACTATCAAATAACCAACTTACGTATAATTAAAAACAATACTAGACTACCCGTGACCCGTTCGGCCAGTATGTTATATTAGCTATGGAATTAATGTATGAACTTGACACTTATGACGCAAAGAAAATAGTTTTTGTGACATGACAGAAACATTTAAAAGTATATCAAAATGAAAAAAGAATATAGATAGATTGCTATGAGTCGTTCTGTTTATAATTGTTTATTTAAAAAAAAACTTACAGCCATTGAATTATAAGTGGTGTGCCATACTTATAGGTAAATGTGCACTGAACAGATACAATAATACTTAAAGTTAAATTCAAATTTTGATATATATTTTTTAAATGAAATTGTTTGTTGAAAGTACAGAATAGTTAAAAACACTCTTCTATATTAAGAATGGCTTTTTAAATAGAAAATGAAAATAAAATGTAACTTTTTCATATATTTTAAACAAACATTCATGACACATTGGGTCAAATATATAATTTTATTTATATAAGGTCAATAAAACTAATTAAGACAATGCGGATATGAACGATGTAAAAAAAAAAAGCAAAAAGTATCAGCAATTATTTATTTAGATAATTAATACACGAAAAGAAAACAATTGGGACGCTAAAAACGTACACAGTAAAACAATACGTTTATTGTCGCGTTGATTATTTATTTGTAACGCATACTAAAAAGACATTTTCGGGGTTATTTATTTATGTTGGTAGTGTAGAAGAAAATGCATGAATGTTTTTAAGAAAGGTGTATTAAAAAATGGAAAAGTAGCGATTGTGTTTATTTGTTTACGCTGTTATGGGTTTATGTTTATGTGCGCATGCGCAACCAGAAAACGTAAACCGGATGCGTGGTTACAACACCGATTACAAGATCATTTGAGTTTTATAATTATATAGATTTACTTTCGTTTAGCCTTAATTAGACATATTGCTACCGAGACATTCAGAATATGTTGTGATTAGGAGCCAGATTTATAAAGAAGATCTTGAGTGGGGAGTTGTGCACCGAGATATTTGTTCACATTACATTTAAATTTAGTCAAGAAGAAAACTGCTCGAGAAAAAAAAAAGTTATTAGAATAGTGTTTTCCGATATCCGGGAACTCCCATGACATTTGTGCAAAGTCTGTGCGGGGAGGCACTGTTGTGAGTCCTTAACTAGAGCTGGCATTTATATTCAATCCCAACTAATGCCAGCTCTCCCTGCTAATATATATATATATATATATATATATATATATATATATATATATATATACTAGTGGGGGTGCACCCGGCTTTGAAAAATACGCTTAAATATGATATTTTAATTCGTCCAGATTATTGTCATATTATAATAGAGTCGGGATTTCAAAAGTTAAAATAAAAATATTTGGGTGCCATTAGCCGGAATCAAACCGGTAAGCAAAATTGTAGTATTTAAAGCTGGTGACGTTACCACTGGATCAACGTGACACGCATATGAACTGATTAGAAATTAAAAATTGAAAATAAACTAAGATGAAAGTACAAAATGTATAAACGATTTCTTCAATGTTGACCCATTGTTGACCCTTTAAAAACTATTTTCACCGGCTGAAGACCCATAAAAAACGGCCCGTAAAAAAATCCAATCATTTGATGCCTTTAGCGCCGCTCTGCGACTTTTAGTTTCGGAGGAGGTAGTGTTTGAAAACATGGAGACAAACAGACAGAGATATAGCTTTTATATGTAAAAATATTATATACAACGTTTATTGATAGAAGTAGGACTTATAGGAAACGATTCGGATACTTATAAAGTAAGTAATAGTAATTTAGATAGCATTATTTTGAATAATAGTATTATAAATGAAAAAGTAGGATTAAAGTTAGAAGACAAACACAAAAATCTTCCATGTATATATTGGATACCTAAAATGCATAAAAATCCAGTTGGTGCTAGATTTATTGTAGGTTCTAAGACGTGCATAACTAAACCTCTAAGTAAAGCTGTATCTAAAATATTTAAATTAATTATAAATCAAATAAATAATTTTCACCTGAAAAGTAAATTCTATAGTAATATAAATCTATTTTGGGTAGTAAATAATTCCAAACCAGTAAAAGAAAAATTAGATAAAATAAATTCCAGAATAAAAGCAAAATCTATAGCTACTTATGATTTTAGTACGCTATATACAAAAATTCCGCACGAAAAACTTATAAAAGAATTAAATGATACTGTAGATTTAGCTTTTCAAGGTGGAAAAGGTAAATATATAGACTTTTCAAACTCTAAAGCTTTCTGGTGTAAAAATAAAAATAGCAAAACTAGTGTTTCTAAAGGTATTTTAAAAATACTTGTAAGTCATCTTATTAAAGAATGCTATTTTCAAATAGGAAATAAAATATTACTCCAAACGATAGGTATCCCAATGGGATTGGATCCTGCACCATTTTGGGCAAATTTGTATTTACATAGACTCGAGTATATATATATGTCATCATTATTAAAAACAGATATATCTAAAACATATAACTTTCATGGGTGCAGGAGATTTATAGATGATCTTATATGCATAAACGATAATGATGAATTCGAAAAAAGTAAACATCTTATATATCCAAACGAACTAAAATTGAATTGTGAACATAGAGGACAACAGGCTACATTTCTGGATTTAGATATAAAAATTGAGGATGGGATTTTTCTTTATAAAATATTTGATAAAAGAAACGCATTCCCCTTTAAAATAGTACGTATGCCCCATAAGGATAGCACCTGCCCTGTTTTTGTGTTTTATGGAACCATTATGTCAGAGTTTTTGAGAATAGCTCGCGTTACTCTAAAATTAACAGATTTTATACCACCAGTTTCTAGCTTAGTAATAAGGATGATAAAACAAGGTGGGGATAAAAATAAAATATTTAAACAGTTAAATAAAGCATTTGTTCGTTATCCTGATGCTTTTGAATCGTTTAAGATAAACCAGACTATATTAATAAAGGAAATCCAAAACTATATTAACAATGTATAAAATGTATTTATAATTACATAAAAAAAAAATGTATATATGTAAAAATAAAATATTTTTAACCTTTATATATCTAATTTTAAATAAATAAGAATGTAAATATAAAAACTACTAATTATAGTGGGGGTGATAAGTAGTTAAATGGATTAATCCAAAGCTTATAAATACAAGACTGAAAAATTAAATGTATCTATTTTAAATGTGGAAATTGATGAATCGCACAGGTAAGAAATTCATTTTTATACTATGAAAAGGTTAGTAATTGCAATTAAGAATAGGAAATTGGATAAAAAAAATTTTTGTAACATGTCTTCTTCCTAAGATTAAGGGTGGTGGTGTTTGATCAACACTGCTGGGGAGCCATGAAGTAATATACTGTTTTGTTTTTAAATCCCCGAAACAGTGTTTCATGGTAAACAACTGATGATCCCTTAAAAAATAAAAAAAATAAAAAATTGGTATTATAGTAAATTCGAGAGTTGATGCAGTGATTTCAGGTGATTAAATGACTTACTGACTAAGTGTTTTTTAACGAATGATAAAAAGTAATTTTTTGTGTAGTTTCAAATGTTAAAGAAACTTCAAAGACTATATATATATATATATATATATATATATATATATATATATATATATATATTTATATATATATATTATATATATAATATATATATAATATATTATATATATCATATATATAATATATATATGATATATATATGATATATATACATATTGTAAAATTACATTCTAAAAATCAAAAGACGAAATCAGTCTAAAATTATGTTTTATTTTTATTTTTATGTTTTTAATGTTTTATAATGTAGAAAAATGCCTATATTTTTCGATTGGATATATATATCATATATATAATATATATATGATATATATATATATATATGATATATATACATATTGTAAAATTACATTCTAAAAATCAAAAGACGAAATCAGTCTAAAATTATTTTGTTTATTTTTTATTTTTATTTTTATGTTTTTAATGTTTTACTTATAATGTAGAAAAATGCTTATATTTTTCGATTGTTGTTCGCCATGGATAACAGTCATACTACTTATCGAAAACAAACAGATATCATTAAACCTCGTCACAAATATCAAAAGACGAAGTAAAATGAAAGGTACTGAAGATTAGGAATATGGACATTAAAAAACTTGAAAACACGTGTTATAAAGGTGATATTTAAAGACCCCCTCCACAAAAAAGAGATTCCGTCTCAAAATGGCATCCAAAATTGTTCAAGCAACGCTAAGAGTGTAGATTCACGATTTTTAGTTTAGAATCAAACAAAATTCCACTAAACGTATGAAGAACCTATTTATAAAATCTTCATAAGAAATGTTTGGTTTTAAAAATTGCTAAAAACTATTGAAGCGATAGTATCCTTCGTAAACAGAGCAATTAGACAAGCCGAATATTATCCCAAAGAATATTATTCGGAATAGCCATTTACCAGTTTACTAAACAGATATAATTTTCATAACATATAGAAACATTCCTACTAAAATTAATAAAAATTGCAGATAATAATTGGATTTAGTAATTACATTTTATTTTAACTAAAAACCACAGTAATCACATAACTGACAGTATTATTTATTTTTACAACTTTAGAAGAAATAATAATTACAATGCGATCATCTTGAGCATAAAATCTTGCTGGTTTCTTTGATAAATAACACTGATTTTGGAATTGTAAAAAGGAGAAAAAAAAGGTTAAATTTTAATTACATTTCCCAATGCTTTTGAAGTCAAAATTCAAAGACATACGCTGTTCGATCGTATATGAACCCCTTTTCTCCTGAACAAATACTTACCTAAAAGAAATAAATTTTTGCTTTTAAATCTATCAAGGTTAAATTACCTATGACACCAATGAGTCACACTAATTTATTGATCGTTGCGCATTTTAAAATGAAGCTGTTATTAAATTTTAATAATAGGTATAACACATTAAATTAAAAATTAAATTTAGATTCCTTTGGAATATTTTAAAGCATCTTCAGGAGATATAATATGAATTTAAACCCTTATTTGAAAAATAAAATCTTTCAGATTTGAAGTAACCATTCTGGTCATCGAATTAATTTTACAGTTTCTCAGACGACTATTTTTCTGAGATATATATATATATATATATATATATATATATATATATATATATATATATAAGTGAACGTATCTGTGTCTGTGTGTCTGTGTACATTTCCCTACGCAATAACTCTGTCAATTTTTAGTCTACAGACTCGAAATTTGAGATTTGGGAAAATCGATGTGATCGGTTTTTGGTCAGAAATTTGGCTGTTAAGGGGTCAAAGTTCAACGAGTTGACCTTTGAGAACTCTACCAAACACCTCCGACAATTTTGGTTCTACACACTTGAAATTTTAGATATAGGTTCCTTAGACATGGATCTAACTTAATAACTTGATTTGGACCAAAAACAATAAATATTAAGGGGTCATAATAGGGGTCAAAGTTTAAAAAATTTACCGTTGTTTTTGTTTTGTTTTTTGCTCAGCATACATCTCCAAACACCCGGGCAACGCCGGGTTGAAATGCTAGTATATATATATATATATATATATATATATATATATATATATATATATATATATATATATATATTCATTCAGAAATATTCAAAATCAAAAACAAACATGGCAACCAGTGAAAATAATACTGAGTACAGACGTGAATACCCCATACAAACTAATTTTTTAAAGATATGTTTTTAGTTGATACTCTAGTGCACATTCATTGCGCTTAGATTGTAAATGTCGGGTGACACAACCAAAGTTTCATCACCCGACAATTACAAAGGTTTTGCCCGAACAATTTTGCATATTGTAAAGCAGTATCTATGGAGTAAACTAGAAAGCAAATTCCAAAAATGGCCAAATAGAATATGTATATAAAATAATCGGAGAAAGCAATATTTAAAAAAAAGGCCAAACTGCTTTTAAAAGGTTGATTTCGGGAAATTTGGCCTAAAAATGTCGAGTGGTTCTAAAATGCGTGATCGGTTTACTAGAACGTTGCGTTAGAAACTGAGCACCCCCATACAAATATTTAAAAGTTGCCTGAAATCTTTTTTTTTATATAATCTGGTAAACTAATGTCCATTCTATAAAAATCTGCTTAAAAGATTAAAAAAAAAAGATTAAAATAAAAAAAATAGGGTGGTGGTACTGCTCTCAAGTCTATTTTTATTGATATTTGACAAGTAGCCAAACAGGCTAAAGACAATATTACTCATCGTTAGATGCAAAACGCGCTAAAGTAAGTAAATATAAACATTCGTTATAGAAAATAAATAATCATTATGAGTGTGGACTGATTCTTTCTTTTAGTTATTCAAATCCAAATACTCAGTATTTGAATAATATTCGAAGACGACAGAAAATGACAAATTACTTATATACTAGGAGGGTCCGTTAAACGACGTTGCCCGTTGGATGTTTGTCCCTCTCGCAAAAAGTAAACGACGTTTGTTGGTGGTCATAAATGCCATCCCTGAACAATTGCGGATACTGGCGGCCGTGGTCAAAATGAAATAATCTGGCTTTCACTGGCGATTATTGCTGTTTTGGGGCAATAATATGCTGTACTGTTGAATTTTTTATAAAAAAGCAATTAAAAAGGAAGCGCAAATTAGTATGAACTAATAAAATTGCTAAAAATGGTCCATTTGAATAACAATGGAAAGTAAAAACAGAAGTTTTAGAAGTTAGTTAATCTCACTGTATATGAACCGAAATCAGTAGTAGCAGTCCTAGCTGTTTCCGTTTGTTCTTCAAGTCTTTCTCTTCTTTTAAACTCTTCCACCAATTGTATTAAATAACATTCCAGTTTTATGTCGTCTTTTTTAACGTGTAAAACAAAACAATTACGACTTTTTTCACTTCGCTTCTTTGAGTATTGTCATGTTTAGAACGGAGTTTGGAAAAGACATCCCAAATTCTCTATGTTATAAACGGCTTTCGGTATAGACACCAACTATTCAATCTTAAGAACGGCGTTTGGAATAGACACCCCCAACTTCCTCGTGTAAAGAACGGATTTCAGAGTAGACAACACCGTATTTTCTTTTTGGGGGAGGGGAATAATTCCACCAAATTTAACCGTGCTTATTGTTATGAGAATATCCATTCGCAAATGCTAAAATTAATCGTGGGTTGACAATGTTTGTACGAGAGAAGTAGATTTGTTTATCGCATATGTGTACAAACCCTTGCAGCCAGTGAATTAAAGTGCATATCTCTATAAGTACTTATCTCAGCTAAATTTGAATAACATTTTCTTAATCAGCATGGTCGCTAACCTATAAAGTCGTCATTCTAAATAGAATTGGGGAGGTGGACCTAATTAACAAATTTATCCCCACGCCTAAAAAAAAGTTAACTTGTACGATATCTTTAGGATTAGTCCAGAAGAGGAAATTAAATAAAATACTCAACATAATTCAAAATTGGTGAAAACACAAGTATATAACAAATAAGTGTTTTACTATGTAATAAACTTTACGTTAAATCTGTAGCGTGGGTAATCGGTGTAAAAAAATCAGTAATTGTGCATAATACCAAACGCTACCTTTCAAACATGCCAGCAGGTCTGTCAATTGCATAGGTCTGTCAAACACAAAATAGATACACTACTTCCGTTATTCTTCAAAACTGCTTACTTATATATTTGGGCAAGATATTGAGATATTTTTGTTTATATACTTTTTCAAACATATTTATCTTTTTTTCTTTTTTTTCTAATATTGTTACGTTTTCTTTTAACGTACTTTATTTACATATACTTTATTTAAACCTGTGTAATCTATTACGATTGTTGCTGACTTAAAAATAAATGTTTCCGCAATATTTTCTATTGGATTCGTACACATTTTTTGTTTGTATTTAATTTTTTAACATATGTGAAATGGTCACATTTTAAACTGTTAAATTATTTTCTGTTGCACATTCACCCTTTTTTAACTGCTAAAACTGTAAAATCTGTGACACATTCATTGTTTTCTTTTCATATTTCTGTAAATAAATATATTTTTAAAATATCTAAACAGTTAGACCAAATATATAACATATTAACTAAAATAAACATAGTTATTTAAAAGGATATGTAATTAAAAAATATTTTTATTATAAGAGGTGAAAAAATATACTTGACTATAAAAATAGTTTAACAGTTTTTAAACGTGAATATTTCACATATGTTAAAGCACATTAACTTCAAAGAAATTATAAGTACGAATCCAGTAGGTGATATTGCGAAAATATTTAGTTTTAAATCGGTGACAATCGTAATGAATTGCGCAAGTTTAGACAAAGTATATTTAAATATAGTACATTAAAAAAGCAGAACTATATTTGAAAAATATAATTAATTGCTGGAACAAATGTACAAAGCGAGCGAGAGAGAGAGGAGAAATAAATGTTTGTTATTTTTTCTTCGGTATCGTCGTGGGATATTTTTTCGGTATAAAAAGAAATGTAAAAAGCAAGCGAGAGAATGAGCGAGAGAGAGAGAGAGTTGGGAATAATAGACACATAAAGAGATAGGGAGAGAGAAAGAGAGAGAAAGTGAAAACTGCTGTAGATATTGATGACGCCGTAAAATCTAAGAAAATGAATGTAGCAATTTACTCAGAGAGCAAAAGTAAATATCATTACGCCGCCATATTTGAATGACATATTTGCCTTCGTTTAGCATACGAATACCATTAATCTCACTCTACACGATGGACTAATCTCCTACTAAGGGAATTTCATTTCTTCTTTTTATACGACAGTTTTTTTTATAACAGTGTGTGTGTTTTTTTCTTTGCTTTTGTATGTGTATGCATGTGTGAGTTTGCGTTACAAACATAAATAACAGTTATTGTTTTCCAATATTAATAATACCATTTCTATAAACTACATTGAACAAGTTTTCTTGAAGATTTTTACATTAGGGACAATTATTCTGTTTTTAAAACACGCCAGTGTTTTCTTTTATGTCCGTATTTTTTACATTATGGAAATTAATATTTTTCTTTGAAATTACGAACCTGCTTTTTTCTTACACCCGTGTGTGGGGGGGGCGTTACGAATGTAAATAAAGCTTACTGGTTTTTCGATACTGTTAAAAGCATTTATATAAAGTTCAACAAAGAAGTTCTTTTTTAAATTTACTTTTTATATAAGGGAAATTTTCTTTGTTTTTCATATTACGACAGTGTTTCTTTTTTATACCCGTACTCATTTTAATATCTTTTTTCAATTAGGGTGATTTTTGGTTTTATTTAGACGCTTTTTTGTTTGTTTGGCTTTTTTAGTTTTTGGTGTGTGTATGTGTGTGTGTATGTGTGTGTTTAATATGACAGTATTTTTTACACCCGTGTGTGTGTGTGCTTCTTTTGCGTTTGTGCGCGGCTGTGTGTGTGAATGCGTGTAGGTTTGTATGTGCGCACGCGAATGTGTACGCTGCTGTGTGGTGTGCGTGCGCGAATATGGGCGAGGCTGTGTGTGTACGCGCGTGCGAGTGTAGGCGCGGCTGTGTTTGTGTGTATGTGTGTGGGTCTGTGTGTGTAATTATTTTTCTTCCAAATTTATACAACTTGAGGGTCTATTTTGGAAGTTTTTCCAAAATGAAACTTGATTTCGTATAATTTAAATAGTTATTTATTACCAAAAATGAATAATAATAATAATAATAAAATTAATAATAATAATAATAGTAATAATAATAATAAGAAGAAGAAGAAGAAGAAGAAGAAGAAGAATTAATTAATGGCAAAGGACAGACCTAGACACAAGGTCCGTTTTAGATGTGGGGAAAATACAATTCTCTCACAGGCACACATGCAATTGGGGGAAAATTAACTTATAGATGGGGTAGGGGAAGGCTTCCACCGGGCAACGCCGGTTATCAGGTCCTTCTAGTACATATATATACACACACACATACATGCATATATATATATATATATATATATATATATATATACCGACAGAGACAGACAGACAGACAGACAGTGACGTACATAGAGACAAATGCGTGTGAATTGTTTAGGATTTCTTAATAGAAAACATTCTATACTAAATCATTTTAACGCGTTTTCGCATTATGTCGAAAGTTTTAATGTTTTCAAATACGATGTAATTTTAAACTCATCATTTTAATTTGATAACATAGTTGGGGTGCCGAATTTAAATTTTATTTAAATTCACCAATTTTGTACAGTTTTAATATACCCAAACATGTCATAAAATAATATAGACGCCCATAGAAAGTTTATTTCAACAAACATAATTCATAGAACAAAATAAAAAAATAAATCGCCACAAATGTAATAACTAATACTTGGTTGGCATTCACTTTGCTGTTTTTAATGCTATGGCCCTTCTAAACATGGTATTGATGAGTTGATGAATATCATCCTGTAGGAATTTCTTATCATATCTGACGTAATAATGCTAAACTTTCAGGCTTAGAAAATGACTTCCCTTTTCTTTTTGCGAAGGTTTCGGTCTAATATGCCCCATAGGTTTTCAACTGTGTTCATATCCGGTGACTGCCTTGGTCATGGAAGTTTATTAATCCCATTTTGGCTCAACCAATGTTGTGTCACCTTAGCATAAACAGGGAGTTAACTTGGTGCATTTTACCACTTGAGAATATTGGTAGGAGTCCTTCATGTAATATTGAAACATATTTAGCAAAATTGATGTTTGCTTCACACTCCACCAGGTCTGAGCGAACGTCACTGCATCCCATACTATAATCGATAAACCCCCCCATGTTTCCGCATTGGCTGCAGTTTTTTTAAGTCAAACTTTTGCTGAGAGAGCCTCCATACTCATACCCTTCTACTTTCGAGAAATAATGAAAATCGTGACTCATCAGAGAAAATGACATTGTTTCAAAAGGTCTCTCTACCATCTCAAGAGACCAATCTTTTCTGCGCTTGATATTGGCGAGACAAAGAAGAGGTTTTCTTCTCGCAGCTCTACTGTAATAGCCCAACTCGTGAAGATATATGATAGCTGTTCTTGGACTGACACCAGCTTGTGTTGCAATGTTAGAGGCTTTGCACTGGGGATCTTTTTCAACATTTCTTTTCACAAGACGAAACGGAGGTGAACAGTAATAGAACTCGGTAATGTAGTGGGCAAATAAAAGTTAAAGCGATTATAATGGGTCACACCATTGACAGGATTGACGCTATATTTGGAATGGACCTGTGAATACAAAAAAGCTCAGATGAAATCCTAAGTTTGTAAAATTGTAAAATTGAGAATAAAGACGTTTAAGCATATTTTCATGTAGAGAAACGGATAGTGAGCTAGAAATGATTGGAGAACCTTCACTGTTATAGAACACTGTAAAAAATGTGTTAGCGTTAATGTTAGTTTTCTAAATAACAAAAATTAAAACCATGACAATTTCAGACTTTTGAGAGTTGTACCGTTTTGTAGCGTGTCATACGGAAAGGATATGAGATTGACTACTGCACTACCAACTAGTCTGCTATAAATGAAGAATTTACTGTGATACAATCAGGACGTAATATTACACCTAAGATTAGAAGCGTCATTCTGTGTTCATGAGAAGAAATAAGAAGAAAGAGGCCACTGAGTCCTACATTAATGACATGAAGGCAGATGTGATAAACGTATCGGCAAAGGAAGTTATGGAACATCTGGACTATTAGGATCTGAACTATTAACAATCCGCTGGAATCTCTGAAAATAAGAACCGAACTGGGCAGATTAAATAAAGATTTGTAAGTTAATGATGAGAAAGGGGAAACAAGATCCCGGAAATACCAGACAAATGAAAAGATAAACGCTGCTCTCAATCTGCCGCAATTTGTTGAGCACTATCCAGTTTCTACATGGATTGGGCTGACGTTCATACATCCGAAAATAAGAACAAGTGTGGTAAACTGGGGAGATAAAGGTCGACTGCAAAACTAAGTAATAAGGAAATTCCAGCTAATGTAAAAAAAAAACTGTTACTGGAAGTCGTCACATAATTGAAACTAAAATAAGAGTAGCTTAATGCGATGAAAGCAGTATGCAATAGGCGTGGTCGTGGTGATTAATGGTTTGGTGGTAGAAGGTGCAACATAACTAAGAAAAACATGAATATAATAAAAATTAATGTGGTCGAACTAGATGTTGTTCTCAAGGGTATTAATTTAACTATAAAATTGGGGATAAGGAAGAACAAAATTAGGACCGATTACATCACAATACTAAGTCCGCATTGAGGGAGATTGGAAGAATACAGACGCCAAAGAAATTATTGTTAAGTGGTGATTAGTAGGGCTATGACAACAGCATATTCTTTTCATTGATTTCACTCTCGAGTATATATCCGACACAGACACAATTAATCAACCGAGAACCACATCATTCTACATAAAAAAACATATAAGATATCAATGGATATATACCTCAGAATCAAAACAAGGAAAAGAATATGCTGTTGTCGTAGCCCTAGTGATTAGTAATACTTGGAGAGTTGATAGGCGCATTTGGATTGCGAATAAAGGCAAATTTTTGTTTCTTCGGATAAAAACAAAGAAGATGCGTAAACACGAATAAACACGTAGTAGTAGGTTTGAAGAAAGAAGAGGGCTCGGTATGCTGTCTAGTAAACCGGATAACTAGAAGAGGTACATGGCAAGCACCACATGGATAGAAGTTTACATTTATTTGATCCATTTATTAAACGGAAGTTCGGAAGGTGGCCAATAATTTCGTTCGATGTAAATCAATCGATTCTAGCCCGTATAATTCAGCTGAAATTGAAACAGCGAACAAGTTGTAAATGTTAGCTCTTAATAAAACACAATATCATGGGATCAATACTTCGCAATGATTTAGTGTGGGGCTGAGAGACTAGTAGAGAGTTAAATGCGGAGTTATGAGCCGCCCTTGCAGAATATTTATAGCTGATGCTTGAACGAGGTCAAGTGATGAAGGCGATAATGGAAAATGGTATTTTTTCATTAAGAATCACTTTACGCGATGGTAAAAAAGCTGGAACATCAAAAGATATTACAAGGCAGTCTATAAGCCCGAAGAAATAGAATAGTGGGCCACATCTTCGGACAGTGAAAGCAATAGTCGACAAAGATGGGATATCACTCGAAGATAACATTTTGATACAATATGGCACCTAAATTCGGATAGAGTGAGGAGATAGTGTCGCATAGATCAAGTTTTAATTACGAATGGAAGCATTCGATCTCCAGAAGACAATGAGCAATAACTAGCTAGAATGTTTGGATGAACCAGCGAATACACAATGTGTGACGCAATGGGAAAGAGAACTAATTACTGGAGTGCAACCCCCTAACAACTTGAACTTCGATATGCGTGAACTGTTTCGAATGTTGGGTATTCGTTTCTCAGTGAACAAAAAAGAACTTGTGCTTAGATTTTTTTATCCGTGGCATTCATTTGCATATGAGAAGAACAACTATTTTTGAAAGAACGAATCGGGGAATTAAATTTTTGACAGCTGAGAGAGAACATTAAAGTTGAAATTTGTCATTGATTGTTGTGGTGTTCTTGAAGAATAGTTCCTTCAATTTCATCACAGGATTACATAAGGAAATAATCTATAAGGCATATGTACGCATTGTGATGATGTATGAAAGTAAAACCTGGCCAGTGAGAGTTGAGGACATATGTTGCATGGAGAGAAATAATATGAGAATGATATAATATGAATCTTAAAGACAGGCTTAATTTTGATGACGACAGTGGAAGATAAAATCTGAACGGTATGGAGAAGAAAATGAAGCGTGAACATATTGAGCAGTCAATGTTCAGTGGAAAAAAAGAACTTAACTTGCTTAGATTTGTTTTATCTTTGGTATTCATTTGCATATGAGGATGACTATTTTAAGAAGGAAGAATTGGGGCAGATGGGCAGTTGTATTTTCGACAGCTAAGGGAGAATATTGGAGTTTAGATTTGTCGTTGTTTACTGCGGTATGGTTAAAGAGAAATCCATTTCTTTTACATTACAAAATTACATTTTCAATGACCATTTGTTTGTGCTAGTTTTAAATCGAGTGAATTGCTTCACTATCGTCGAAATCGAATGTGCAGGAAAAATGACTTTTTTTCTACTTCCCCGGATTGACTGGATTTACTTACCGAGAAAATGATTCAAGATCGATTAATCGGCCTTAAGCCTAATGTGTTTCCATCAGTCTCTACATGTTCGCGAAACCATTGATACCATGTAATTTAAACTTCTATATATTTTTGTCTAGCCATAATGAAGACCGATGATACCACGAAACAGTCTTTTTGTGGAAGATTATATATATATATGTGTGGGGGGGTATGTGATTAGTCGAAGAGACATTTTGTTATATCTAGAACTCATCAGTGTAGCTATATAACTAATCAATTTACTTTTATAGCTGATTGGACTGGTTATCACCGGCTAAATAAATGCACCGTGTACGCCGGTTTTTTGTCCACCCAACGTTTATTGTTCTGTGTTTCTATGTGAAAGAAGATGGCATTACGAGGACTAAGTAGGACTATATCCCCTGGCTCAAGCAGAACAATGAGAACAATATATTTCCACGAATCGAATTACGCATTTGGCCCCAAATTCCCGAAAGACGACAGGCTACAACGGACATCTGAAGAATTCTCCAGGGTACAATAATTGAAACTTTGTTGACTATAACTTTTTCCAATGAAAAAAAAAATCATTATAAAAACAAAGATGGAACACAAATCGAGTTTCATTTTATCCTTACTACCTTTCTTGTTATCTCTTTATTTTTCTCTTTTTCTTTCTTTCTTTTTTAACAACTCTCTTTATCTCTTTATTTCGTCCTTTCATTCTCTTTTCTTTCCCTCTCGCTTAGTGCTACCAAATCAGACGGTTTGAAAATGCAGGTTTTCTGACCTAAAAAATTGGTGTAATTTTTTTTGTTGTTTGTTTCTCTTTGCCAAACTCAACCATGTTCTGCAAAGTCAAAAAAAAAAACAATTTTCCTCTATAAAACGATCAAACCAAACATCATAAATAGATATTTGACGATATAAAGAGTTTGAAGCATAGTAACTTTTACCAAAATACCTGGATTCGGTATGAAATAACTAAAATAGGGTTGATATGCCGCAAAACAAAACAACAGAACATTTATTTTTCGTCTCTCTATTTCTTTTCCTTTCTTTCATTATTTACATTTATTCTTTTTCTTTTTACTTGGATTTTCTTTTTCTTTGTTCTTCTCGTCGTCGTCGTCGTCGTCTCTCTCTCTCTCTCTCTCTCTCTCTCTATATATATATATATATATATATATATATGTGTGTGTGTGTGTGTGTGTGTGTGTATGTGTGTGTGTGTGTGTTTTGAGAAAATAGAAAAACCGAATGAAATTATTAAAATAATCAACGTTTCGTCCTTATTTCAGAGGACATCTTCAGGATATTAAGTAAAAATGCAAGAAAAGAAAAAGCCATAGATCATACGAAAAAGAGAACAGTTTTTGAATCCTACCCATGTCGGGAAGGACAAACATATGTGTGCGTATGGGAAGGTTGGGTTTTTCAATGTCTATATATACACTTTTTTAAAAATGCGTTAAGTAAATAGGTACATTTTTTTTCTGTAAACTTATTCATTTTGCTGAAATATTTAAGGAAAAACGGTTAGCCAGGATCTGTTTTGATATTTTGTTCTCTGATTATTATTTTCCCTATGCTAGGGGCTAAATGGTAGAAGCCTTTTCTTTGCATAATAGCATTAGTATTTAATATTAGTGCTGATTCTAAAAGTCTTCTTTTAGCTCTATCTATCATGTATTTAATAATTTTCGCATGATCTAAATTAAACGAGTGATCGTGTTCTGCACAATGGCAAAAGAGTGCATTTAGGGCGTAACCATTCCTTATATCTCTTTTGTGTTCGTAAAGTCTTAATTTCAATTTTCGCTGTGTCTCATCTATGTACGCTTGTTGACAGTTGTTACATGGGATGGAATATATACCGACATCGGATGTGAGGGTCTTGGGAGAGTGCTTGGTAGTTTTTAATGTCTGTTTTATTGTTGAGGAAGTTGTTTGTATCGAGTGAAAACCAAGTCTATTAAGAGTGTCGTAGATTTTTGTATTTTTGGTGTGGGTGGGAACGAAAAGATGTCTGTTTAGTAGTGAGGCATTTGTTTTATTTTTCTGTTTGTGGGATCTGGCGTTCGCGCCTAGTCCACAAAGTATGGAAATAAATTTTAAAAATTAAATAAAAACGTTTACAAGTGTTTTTGATATAGATGTACATAAGAATAATTTGATAAGTATGTTTTAACTTAAGTAGGGATGGTATAATAAAAATTGTGGGGTCTGCGTTCGCGCCTGGACTCCATAGAATGGAAATAGGCACAAACTTTAATAAAGACTTTTGATATCTATCTGCGTAAGTATACTTTGATAATTATGCTTCAGTTTGAAGAAATATGGTATAATAAAATTATGGGGTGTTCGTTCGTGCCTGACCTCCATAGAATGGAAAAATGTCACAAAGTTTAACAAGGTTTTTTAATATAGATCCACAGAATATTGTGGTCAGTGTTTCAGTGTGAACAGGTATGGTATAATAAATTAATGGGGTATATCTATTTTATTTTTACTTTCATCATATTTTGCTTTGGTTTTGATACCCCCGAATTCGAAGCTATCTCTTTACAACCCTTCCTTTTCATAACCTATCATACTTTCATAAATTAGAGTTCATTTTCTGTAGGCTGTTTTTGAACCCAGTCAACGCCGGGTACTTTTGCTAGTATATATATATATATATATATATATATATATATATATATATATATATATAGCCTCTATTTTGTCCCACCTTCCTATCATTTCCTCTTTATTTTCTTCTCTTTCCCTCCTCTCATTTAAGGAAATTGCTCCATACAGGGCATAAAGCCATTTCATTTAAGAGCTAAAAATACTACTTCAAAGTAAAGAACTTGCCAACGATAAGTCTTAAATAGAATAGATTCTGATCCAGAAAACAGTGATTTTACTTCTTTGTCAGAAACATCGTTGATTGAATGTGAGGACTAATAGACAAAATAAGGGAAGCAAAAGTTATGCCAAAAGGGAATCCAAAATCCACTTTACACTTTTCTGTTTTTTCCTTTCTTTTCCCCCTTTCTTTTTTTCGCCAATTCTCTCTTCAGTTTGTCATTTCTTTTTGTTTATACATTTTTAAAAACTGCCTTAATGTGTTCTTTCTATATAATGTTCTCTCATAATTTTTTCTTTATTTTTATTCGTTCTTTATTATATTTAATTTCCCTTTTGATTTCCTTCTTTTTATTAATTTGCGTTATATATACGTATGTATGCATATATATGTATACATATATATATTATATATATATAAATTATATATATTATGTATAATATATATATATATATATAACTATATCTTTTTACTTTCTTTTCTTATTTTCTTTTCAGTCTTGTTTCGTTTACCTTCACAGCAACAACAACAACAACAACAATAATAATAATAATAATAATAATAATAATAATAATAATAATAATAATAGTAATAATAACCTCTTCCATACATTTCAACAGATGCCATTACAGACCTAAGCAATTTAATTTATGCATATGCCAAGATAGTAAGTATGAAGTTTAAAGACAGAAAAAGAAAAAGAACCGATAAAACCTGGATGAGAATTGAAACTGAAAGCTCAGATCAACAGACTTAAAAAGAAGTCAAAGCAACAAATCCGATAAAAATGACGAGAAGATGATGAAAAAGAAGAAATATGCCCAGCAGGGAGAGACTCAACAAGAAACAGGAAGAATTGAAGCAAAAAACAGCCGCAAAAGAACGGAGATTAAAAAGATACCGATGCAAATATGAACAATGCAAGCAAAATAGCATCTTTGAAAACAATGAAATCCAATTCTATCAGAATGTGATCGACGGAAAAACACGAACAGAAAAACTGGACCCAACAGAAACAAAACGCTACTGGAGCAAGATATGGGAAAAGCGACAGGGTCATAACAGAGATGCCGGATGGCTGAAAGACATGAAGAAAGAGTCACAACAAATCGAAGAAGGAACAGAGAAGGAAATAAGCCAGTAAACATTCAATGAAACCCTCCCAAAATGGCAAACTGGAGAGCACTAGGTCACGATGGAATAAATGCGTAATGGTTTCAGAAATTCGCAACATTACATGAAAGATTAATACAGATACCTGAAAAATTATAAGATTATAAAGCAGACGTGCTAGAATGAAATACAAAACTACACTTGTGCAAAAAAAAAATAAAACATCCCCAGTAATTACCGGGCAATAACAACTGAATGTGGAAAATACAGCACAACTGAGGGAAAAAAAATTATCAGTCTCTTCCTAATCTCGGACTACTCCCAGAAAAACAGAAAGGATGCCAGAATGGAAAAGGGAGAACATGTAACCTATTATACATAGACCAAATAATTCTGAAGGAGGTTAAAAGTAGAACAAACTTAGCCATGGCATGGATAGACTATAAGAAAGCATCTATAAGAATAATGCAAGCATGGATAATAGAATGCTTGAGAATGTACAAAATACCAGGTAAGCATTTTAAGTAAGGCAGATGTATCTAGAAAATATTTAAAATATAAAGGTAAATAGTTAGTTTTTATGTTGATAAACAAAGTAAGATAAAATTAAAATTAAAATTAAATAAGATAAAATCGGGTTGAAAGTTAAGGTTAAGAGTGTAAATTTTAAATAATTTTAATAAAAAAATAAATACCTTTTAATGGTTCCTCTCCTAAAATCGTACGTATCATCGCAGATGCATTCATTTGGTAAATGTAGTTTATGAATGCTTAAAATGTTGATATATACAACTTTCAAAGGAGACGCCAATGGAAATATTAATAGTTAAAATCGTTAGTGACGTTAAATTAAAATCAGCTGAGATAACAAAGGGAGATAATTTTACTCAAATAGAAGAATGAAATATTTAAACTTTTAAAGGAGATAACCACTAATTAGTTAATAGTTGCATTTTTTAGAAATAAATATATCTTATTAGTAGCAATTAAATAAAATAATATTTTTTATAAAAAATTAGTAATTATAATTCACATATAATTTATAGAACTTATATTAATAAAATAGTAACATATAAATTAAAAGTGAAATAGATAATAAAATAAAATAAAAAATAATTGTAAAATATCAGATTATAATAATAATGGTAAAATAATAGTTATTAATTTATAAATTATAAATTTTAAGATGGATTAGTCATAAGATAATTTTATGATTTATGGTGGCTTAAATTTTTCGAATCTTAACGAATGTTTATGAATGCATCCGGAAAAAAAAATCATCTATTAAGTTAAAGAGAATGGTTTTATTTTTATTATATTTTAAAATCTTAAGGGCTTCAGATCTACAAAATGCACAGAAACTGTCAACCGGCATATATGCTTTATAAGATCCTATTATTTCCCATTTAAAATTGAAGGGAATATTTTTATCATTGAGTCTCCAAATATGTTTGGGTAACGCAGTCTAGTTTTTTAAGGAAGGATTTTTAAATGAGTGCTTATGTATTGAAATCCTATGCTTAATAAGTCCAAATGTGGAACCGAAGTAGATTACATTTTGTTTAATATATTTGTTTTCAGTTAGATTAAGAGTGGTATTGGTATGTAATAGGTTTGGTTGTATTTGATTGGTAGATTGGTTAATGGAGGTGTTGTTATTGAATAACTGTGTGGAAGAATTTGATTGTGAAAAGGGATTTGCATGGTTGCTATTAACATTATTTGTATTTTGGGTTTGTGACACTGTGCAGCTATAAATCACATTTTTTATCTTGCAAGGGCCTTGTAGAGGACATTTATTTTTTTCTTCTACAGTTACAGCCTGGTATAGTTTCTATGTTTGTATTTTGTATCTTATTAATTTTTTTTATTGTTAAAACCAATTATTTTTTATGTAGGTTTGGCATAGTTGAGTAAGACACTTTGATCGTGTTCTTATTAAAGATTTTATTGTATCTATGAGGGGCCTTAAAGTTGTTATCTAATATTTTAAAGAATTCTCTGACTATGTTTCTCTCAAGATTTTTAGAATATGGAGGGTTGAACCATAGGATTTCCCTATGTCTGTTTTTACGCTTACGGATTTTGGTTTGTGGTTTATTTGTGTTAGTGGCTAATGTTTGCGGTTTAATTTGGTTTTGTATTGTATTTTGCTTATTTTTTGCCATTCGTATGCGGGATGAGATAGCCATATTATAGGTTATTATGTTTTTAGTAGGTTTATTGCAATTATTATAATTTTCAGTGCAGCTTGTGTTTTTGTCGTTTTTATTTAGGTATTTAATTTGTGATTTATGTTCTGAGTTTTTAAGGGCCTCATTGTAATATTTTGTGGTTTTGTTAAATATAGATTTGTTATGGGTACATAATTTTATAACACTTTTGAAGAACACCGAACGTAGTGTCATAATTAATTGCTGAGGGTTTAGGGGTTTTCCTATAGTTTAAACATAAACCATTAAAAAGAAACTTTCGAAAAGACCAAAATACACTTCTAAAGTATATTTCTCTTAAGCATAAATTAGATAAAGGGGATAAATAAGGGGTGGGGCGAAAAATAACTATCAAGACGTCTTTCAGCCAACCCTTTTCAAAATTAATGTTGGCAGCGGGTGAGAAAACATCGTTCAAAAACGTGGCCAAAAGACCATAAATTAATAGCGAGGTTAAAAAAAATTATAGGGAATAGGAGAAAAAAAAAGAGAAACAATCTCAGCGAATACCCATAAGTTCTAAATTATGGGTATACTCTCTTTGCTTACACAGAGATGGTTGGCGCAAATTAATATATACAGCAATGGAAAGTCCTTTGGGTCTTACATTAGATAATATTTTGTCGGGTTTCAAGAAAAACTGCTTTTTGATCGTTTTCCTAAACTGGTGTACTATTTCTGTTACGTGGATGGCATTTTTGACATGTGTTCTTCCTGTACAGAAGCTAACGGGTTGTTAGAACAATAAAACTTACTTCACCCTGCATTGATGTTTACTATGGAGGGTTAAGTCAATGACTCATTACTATTCTTAGACGTTCTCATTGAGTGATCCGGTATGAGTTTTACTACTAGCATATATAGAAAACCTACATTTACAGCGCAATACATTAGCTGGGTTTCGTTCCCTCCTAAAATCAGAAAATTAAATTTGATTAAATCTTTAGTGCATCGAGCTTTGTTGATCTGCTTGAGTACTAAACTAGATGAGGAACTCCAAAGCATAACTGAGGTCGTTTTGGCTAATGGTTATCCTTTACTCGTAATTCAAAGATGTATGAGGGATAAAATCCTGACGAAAACAAACCTAAACCCTCAGCAATTAATTATGACACTACGTTCGGTGGTCTTCAAAAGTGATATATATATATATATATATATATATATATATATATATATATATATATATATATATATAATTTAAAATATACTCAATATCCGAGATTTTTTTAACATTATTGTTCAAAGAACAAAAACACGATATACAAAATAAAAATGTGCGTATCTTGTATTTCTTATTTTTGAATAATACATTTCTTAAATGCTCATTTGCATGATTGAACTCCCTATTATACACACGCATACAGTCACACATAGCGTATATATATATATATATATATATATATATATATATATATATATATATATATATATATATATATAGTAAAATATAGAACCAGAATTTCCCCTATAAATATTACCCTTACCAAAGTGGCTCCTTCAGTGACAGTATGCCTTGCTTGGTGTGAAGGAAAGTAATAAAAACAGCATGAATAAATGTTTGGAGATATGATTTGAAGTATAAAAACGGATACAAAAATGAATAGGTTTACATTATGATCTCAAAATGTTGATATGCTGTAAAAACAAAACGATAAATCAATACATAAAAGATAAATATATGTAATATAAGATCTTGAATCAAGTGAATTTTTACGAAAATGATTGGGTTTAAAAAAGGGCAATCTAAAAGGGTTGATATGACGCAAAGCAACGTAAACCATTTTGGACACGCAAATCTACAAATTCCATATCTCTTGCCACCCTCCCCGCATTTTGTTGACTTGCTGTAATGACAAGAATTACCTTCTTTACTTTTATTTTCGACCACCCTCTAACACGCCACTTCCTGAGCGCAGCGCAGATCCGACTCAATCCTGGCGTATAAATTTCTCACCGCGATAACATTCTGCCCGGCTATCAGATTACTAAAACGTTGACCGGCCATCCGAGTAATAAAATCTTGTTTAGTGGACGTATGATATCCTCGATGGAAGAGCAACCGAGAAGGTCCCGAAATCTGCGGTTCAACAGTTCGTCTGTTGAAACGTAAGCAAACATTCGCTCGAATTGTAGTAATTTCACTTGTACGGATTTTCAATGTATCCAGTCAAAGCCCAGCCAACGATGCATGGCTTAACCGTGCCATCGTCGTTGGCAGCCAGGTTTCGCTAGTAATGGCCGCTGTTGAGATAGGGGGATTTCAAAATCTTCAAACTAGATTAAATGCTGCACGTGTGTATGTATGTATGTATGTATGTGTATATATATATTATATATATACATACATATACATATATATATATATATATATAAAAGTTTGTGAACAGCACTCCTTTCTGGTTGGCATTCGTGTTTGCGTAGGTAATACTTTACCACATAAATAGTTATTTATTCTACGAAGCTAAGAACATCGTGATCTTACAGAGAGAAAAATAAACTTGTACAGGATTCGAAACTGTGTTTACAAAGAGAGATCTCCTTTTGCTGGCGTCGTTTAAACCAACTCGTATTATGAGAGTGCGAAGATAGAAGTTGTTCAAATCATTTTACAAATCTTTCTTCGCGAAACAATTGATTTATTAGAGTTTGAGTAGCAATAAAAAAAAAATTGATAGAAATAATTTAAAATAAATAAATAAACATGATTTCAGAAACTAGCAAAGAATACATTGAGTAGATTTAAAAGTTCTCAAAAATATCAAATTACACTTTACGGTAGAATAATGTGGAAATACGAGGCACTTCCAATATGTTTCCAGACTTTTTTTTTCGTATTGAGCACTTTTTTGATGGTATACACGTGAACCTCTACTCTCCTCCGGCTAAAATACACTTGTTGTACTATTCCAATAACTTCTGGAAGGCCCCATGAAAGTCCTCTTGTATGAGCGTGTCAATTACCCTCGTCATAGCCTCTCAGGGTTTCCTTAAGCTTAAGAAATACCCAAAAGGCACAGGGAACAAAGTCTGGGCTATAGGGAGAATGAGGAACTGTTTTGATGCCCATCTTGATCAAATAGTCTGTGACAAGGATATAGTTGTGGACTGGTACATTCGCACAAATCTTCTGAATCTTCAGTTCCTCGCGAATAACTGTGTTTACAGTTCCCACACTGACATCAAACTGTACACTTATTGTCTCTATAGATAAACGATGGTCCTTATCCATGAAATACTTTATTTGGTCAGTATTTATCATCCCTAACAGACCCCTTGCCTTCCTTGAATCTCTTATGCCACTTAAAACCGATGTTAAATTTATGCAAAATAGTTCGAAAGCAGTCTGAAACAGTCCATACGTTTTTTTTTTCAAGTTTAAAACAGAATTTTATTGAATATCTGTCTTCTAAAATATCCTTACGGCCAGATTGCAGTTTTGAAATTCACCAGCTGTGGCAATCAGGCTTAAGTAGGGTGTATTCCAATTCCTGCTGCTGCTGTCTGTTTGAACTTAGAATCATAAAAATTTGGTCAGTCATCTCATAAGATGTGTAACAATAATATACTGAATTTTCAAGAGTCTACTACAATTTTAAATTTCGTACCAGAAAGTCTGGAAACTTATTGAAGGCACCTCGTAGATAAGAAAAGGAAGAAATTATTAGATGAAAACGAAGAATACGTATTATTTTCATTATTCGGACTATTGTTCTCATTATCAGTGTTATTTTCAGGGTTTATGTGTATCTTGTTTAATTCTGGAATAACAAAAACTCTAGGTGTAGTTCAAATAGGTGTAGGTTAAATAAATACTTGGTGAAATCCAGTTTAAATTACACTCTTCTGAAGGTTCAATCCTCAGTGCAGACGACACTAAAAAATCAATCTTGAATTACTTAAGACTTCCTCCCAATCATGGTTGATAGAGCAAGAACATGCAACTTACGTGTATTAAGTAAATTATTCCGTTTGAAATTCCGTACAGATTCCCCAGTTCGAATGAAATTTTTCCGAATTTGAATTACTTGACTTATTTGGTTACAAGAAAGAAAAGAGAGAGAGAGAAAGAAAGAAAGAAAGAGAGAGAGAGAGAACTTTACCACATGCTTGAAAACAAAATCCCGTTATTTATCACGGCTTTTGGCCAGTTTTTAGTTGTTAGTTCGGTTATCTGATCGACCGATTTCTTATAAAATCTTGGAACGATTCCTTTATATAGTCTAGTAGCTGGGAAGCATGTCCGAACTCTTTTTATCAAATAATGTAAATGTTTATATTTGTGTGATGTGTTAAATACTGCTTCTCTGCAGTAGTTAAAGTTTATTAAATGACTAGCCTGGGTGCCCAGCATTGCCCAAGTGTTGAGCAAAAACAAAAAGTGCTAGTAGGCAGGCAGGCTCGAGCCCGTACCGCGAAGGAGGAAAAAAACGTAAAAAAAAACAAACAGACAAAACGTTACGTCTTTGCCATTGCGTCTATCGCCAAACCGGAAGTGGCGAAGATTTTAATTAAGGCTAGTCAATCGAAAAGAGGGGATGACTTTCGAAAATATCGGCGAAAAAAAGCGACCTATCCTTGTAAAAAAGTGCCCAGTTGAGGGTGAAGAAATTAATGTTTTTAGTCAATTTTTCGATATTTGTCGTGTGAAAAGTCGAGCTCCAAAGCGAAACCGATCTCGCGAAAATCCGTCGCCGCTGTCAAAGGTGTTAGGCAGATACACATACCTACATATATACATACATTTAAACAGACAGGTGAGATTTATATTATAGACTTATCTATTGCCCGTGTGTTTGAAGGTGTGTGTTGAGCAAAAAAAAAAAAATGTAAGTGGTAGTAGGCGGTCAGGCTCGAACCCGTAACGCGAAGGAGGAAAAAGAAAGGTGACGTCTTTGCCGTTGCCTCTATCGCAAAACCGGAAGTGGCGAAGGTTTACATTTAGGCTAGTCAATCGAAAATATTTGGGAAAAAGCGTCTTTCCCATGTAAAAAATTGACCAGTTAAGGGTGAAGAAATTAATGTTTTTAGCAAATTTAACTTTATACAGATGTGTATGTATGTGTATGTGTATGTGTATGTGTGTGTGTAAAAATGAATGGGAAATATAGACCAAATCAGCACAATCAATTTTGAATTTTTCAGATAAGAGCGGATTGTTTATACTACTTCCTTTGATCGGTCTATTGTTCTCATTTTAAGTATTATTTGTGCAAGGTGTACTCCTCGACCTTCGCCAGGAATGTTGGTCGCCATATTGAAAAAAAGGAGAAAAATTACTGGCTCTGTAGATGATTTCGTATACTTTGAGGTTTTTTTTGTTTTTGTTTTTTTGCTGTGGTATCGTATGTATGAGAAAAGGAAAAACTAAAATTTGTACAAGCCTTCCTTCAAATTTCAAAAGGAGACAAATAGGGAGCTAGTCCCCATGTCGAACTTGATTAGAGTTACCTCTCTTTGATGACTAAATAAAAAAATTCACACATACGAAACCACGGCGAAAAAACTTCCTCCTTTTATATATATATATATATATATATATATATATATATATATATATATATATATATATATATATTTATTTATTCATCTATTTACTTATATGTATGTATGTGTGTGTGGGTGTGTTTGTTGTATGTATGTATGTGTGTGTGTGTGTGTAATTGTATGTATTTATATATATGTATGTATTATGTCTGTATTTACATGTGTATGTATATTTTGTATTTCTTCCTATTTCATTTGGTTTCTTTCAAAAACTCCTGTTGATAATTTAATTCTTAAATAATAACGTGTACATTTCATTTGACTTCTTTTGGGCTTACAATTTTGGCGCCTTTAACGTCATCTTGTCTGGGTCATTTTGACATTGGTTTTTCTATTTTAAATTTATTCCAATCACCATTCAACTTTTTTCTCATCCCCTTTTCTTCTTCTTCACGCATTTTCCTTAATTCAGCCTTGCCTCTACAGTCGAGCGGTATAATTTCTTTTACGCACATTTTATCTTTCTTTTAATAATATATTGGAATTCTTTCCCTTTTCCTTTTACTTGTACTATTTGTGATTTATTCCACGGATTTCTGCCTTTTGGATTACTTTGGGTCATCTTCCATTTACGCGATTCCCTTGGATTTTACTTGTGCGAATGGAAATTTAACTAACTTTCTTGGATTCTGCATCTTTGAATTTTACGTCATTGGATATTTTACCCTTCACCAGACTGTCCATTCACGTAAAATCACTTTTTTATTCGCCCTATTCCCTCTGCTTCACTTTTTGTTATCAAGTAAGATATATGACTGACTTTTAACTTCATTAAATACTTTTACAGGAAAATCCGATCTCGCATTTTGCTAAATCCTACCCTCTGATGAGAAGAAAAGTATTTCTTCGAAACTCCGCGGATTAAGGACTATTCACTTATTTATTGTAAAATTAAATATGTTTTTAACTCTTTTTCAAAGTGTTTTAACATGTTTTATTAACTACCTGTTCTTATTATAAGCTCTATACCTATTTGGTTTTATCGAGCTTTTACATCTGGTTAAGATTACTTTATAAATATTGATTCTTTAATATTTATAATTTACTTTAGTTTTGCCATCTTGGATCATTTTGGTAAACTTAACTGTAATTCTTCTTTTATATATATATATATATATATATATATATATATATATATATATATATATATATATATATATATATATATATAGCAAGCGTACATTTATCGATAATAAATGTAATATGCGTTAGGTCTTAAGAAATTGTATAACTATTTTGCAAATAATTACTGAGGAAAGAACGAACGAAAAAATAAAAGAAAAAAGAAAGGAAATAATGAAAAATACAGAAAATTTAGTTTTCTCTATTCTTCTTTATTTCTATCTGAACATAAAAAAAGTAATAATTGAAGCAAATACAAACAAAAAGACGAAATAATAAAACGAAAAAAAAAAGAAAAGAAGCGAAGTAAATAACGAAAGATGAAAGGAAAAAGGAAAAGGTGTAATCAGATAAAAAAATGAAAATAAAATAAAAAAAATCAAAGTAATAAATCGAGTCAACGAAAGAATTAACGTAAAGAAAAAAAATATTTCTGATTTTTTTTAGATGAGGATTGATAGTTCGTATTGTTTGGGTAATTGCGTCTACTATTCTCATCTTGTGTTATTTTTACAAGGTTTCGATCGATAAAACCTGCTAGGTTTTTCAGGTGTATTTTGACGAATTCTGGAATCTTTCTATCCAACTCGGGAATTTTTCTGCCTAGCTGGAGAGTCTGCAGAGAATATCGAACGGAAATTTAACTGAATGGTTAATTGTAGGTATTGACCATTTCATACCCTCTAAAAAGTTTCAGCAAAAACCTAACAGCCAGCCATGGTTCTCTCCAGAATGTGCTGCTGCCATTACGCACAGAAATCACTTTTTCCACTGCTTCAAACGTAATAGATGTATGGAAACTAAAGCCGTTTTCAGGACTGCCAGCAACCATTGTAAGAAAGTAATAAGGAACGCAAGAGTGTTGTATGCTCAATCTGTTAAGTCCAAAGTAGATGAGCAGCGGCTTGGTTCCCACCAGTTTTGGCAAATAGCAAACAGAATCCTGAACAGAAGCGTGTGCTCCATCCCAACTATTATCAATGGACCTGAGGTAATCTCGTCAGCATCAGACAAAGCCAAACTCTTTGTCAAGAACTTTGCAGCTAATTCTACCCTTTGCGACCAAGACCGCCAACCCCCAATATTTCCTCCTGTATCAGAAAACACGCTATGTGATATACGTATATCTGTACGTGATGTTGCGAAGCTAATCAAAAACCTGGATTCGAGTAAAGCAACTGGCCCTGATGGTATTCCAATTATAGTACTCAAAAAACTTCAACCTGAATTAGCGCCCATACTTACAAAACTGTTTAAACGTTGTCTTAAGGAGAATAGTTTCCCATCTCCCTGGAAAATCTCATCAGTATGCCCTGTATTTAAGAATTCAGGTGATCGCTCATCCCCCTCTCAGTACAGGCCAATAAGTCTCCTGTGCGTCATGAGTAAGTTGCTAGAATCTGTGTTAAATACAGAAGTAATCAAACATCTCAACAAAAATAACCTTCTTAGTGACACTCAATATGGTTTCCGTTCTGCTAGATCTACAGCAGATGTCCTTACAGTTATATCGCATAGGATTAGCAAATCTCTCGACGGTGGCAATCTTTCTAGGGCAATTGCTCTTGACATATCTAAAGCCTTTGATAGGGTATGGCATAAAGGTTTACTTCATAAGATCGCTAGCTATGGTATAGCTGGAAAAGTCTTCTCAATTATTAAATCATTTCTTTCTGATAGGTTCATAAGAGTAGTAGTTGAGGGGCAAAAATCAGAAGCTCACAGTATTAATGCCGGTGTCCCTCAGGGATCCATCCTGGGCCCAACTCTTTTCCTGATCTACATTAATGATCTTCCAAATCATATCCTTACATCATTTGTAGACATTTATGCTGACGACACTACCATTTATGGTACCACATATAAGACAGTAAACGACCAAGTTCTCTCCAATTCTCTCTCCTCTGATCTTGAGCACGTAGTACAATGGGGAAAGGAGTGGCTGGTTACTTTTAATGCATCTAAAACCAAGCTTCTCTCTTTACATCATCAACATTCTAATCCACATTTGTCATCAATTGAAATGAATGGCTCTCGTCTTCAGGAGGCCTCAAGTTTTGACAAGCTTCTGGGCTTGACCATTACTCCTGATCTTAAATGGAACACGTATATCAAATCTGTTGCCAAGGCCGCTGGAAAAATGGTGGGATCTTTCTATCGATCCAGTAGATATCTCACTGCTGATGCTATTCTCTACCTATATAAGAGCCAGGTACGTCCAAGGATGGAATACTGTTGCCACATCTGGGCAGGAGCTGCTAGAAAGGACTTGTCCTACCTTGATAGAGTTCAAAATAGATTTCGTAGCCTCGTAGGAGATGTCCTTTTCTCCTCCTTGCAACCTCTATCTCACAGAAGAGATGTTGCGAGTTTGTCTCTGATGTATCGTTATTTTCATGGAAAGTGTTCAACTGAGCTTCAATCTATGGTCCCCCCCTCGCCAAACTTTCACAAGAAACACTCGTCTAGCTGTAAACACTATCAATAATTTCCCCCACTCTTTAACTGTGCCTAAACCTAAACGTAGATTCCATGAACAAAGCTTCTTTCTTAGAACTGCACGCCTGTGGAATTGTCTTCCGTTTTCCTGCTTTCCGGCTGACTACAATATGGTTGTGTTCAAGTCTAAAGTAAATAAGTTCTTGATGAGCCGTTCCATATAAGTTATTAAATTTACCAAATTTTCATTACTAATGATTGCTATATTGACCAATTTCTACTGTACACTCTTTAACCCTTATCCTTGAGTAGCCTCTGGGCCTTGATAATGTGGTGATGCCTCTGTAAAAAAAAAAAAAAAAAAAAAAAAAAAAAACCTTTATTTAATACGCGAAAATAGCATGTTTTCATTCCGTTAACCATTACTGGGTCGAAGTTTTAAGTAATTTGCAATTGTATTTCAAGTGTTGCCCGCACTAACGATTGAATCTTCAACCTCCAGACGAATTTTATCAAGTACTTTATGCACTACGACACAGGCTCCAGCAGATTTCCTAGTTCTACAAAAAAGGTTTTTGGATTCGACAAGACACACTTGAAGAATGTCGAAGGTATCATTAACCTAAATATTGTGAAAATAACATTTAAGATAGGAACAGAATTCTGCATAATACAAATAATAGGACAAGTAAAAGTATACAACAGCAACAACAACAACAACAACAACAACAACAACAATAATAATAATAATAATAATAATAATAATAATAATAATATAACAGTGCAAGCAAAAGATATTTGAAAACAATGCAAGCCAATTCTACCAAAATGTAAACGGAGGAAAAACAAAATCAGAACGACCAAACGGAGCAGAAACAAAACTCTACAGGAGTAAGATATGGGAAGAACGACGAGATTACAATAGAAATGCAGAATGTCGGAAAAGCATGAAAGTATAATTAGAACAAATCGAAGAAGACGCACTGGATGAAATAAGCAAGGATACCCTAAAGAAAACCATAGGAAAAATGTCAAACTGGAGAGCACCAGGGTACGACGAGATACATGCATACTGGTTCCAAACATTCACAACATTACAGTAAAGGCTAGCTCAAAACCTGAGATATATACAAGAAAAAAAGTGCCAGATTGGATGACAAAAGGTAGAACAACACTGATACAGGAGGTCACAGAGAAAGGAACCGCCCCCAGCAACGATAGCTCTATCATATGCTTACCACTTTGTGGAACATACTAGCAGGACAAATGAGGGAACAAATCTATCTCTCCCTGAATAATCGTAGGCTTCTTTCCAAGGGACCGAAATGATGACAAAAAGGAAAAAGAGGAACACATGGTCTGCTATATATAGATCAAAAGATCCTGAAGGAGGTAAAAAGAAAGAGAAATAATTTAGCCATCGCATGGATCAACTAAAAAAAGCGTACGACAGGATCTCCCAAGCATGGATAATAGAATGCTTTAAAATGTATAAAATAAGAAGTAGAATCATCAACGTGATAGAAAATGCGATGAGAACGTGGAGAGTGGAACTAACAGCTGATGGACAACACATAACAGAAATTAACATACAAAGAGATTCAATTTCACCATTACTGCTCATCATAGCCATGATGCGCCTGAATAATACACTGAGAAAGTGCCAAGCCAGATACAAGTTCTCTTACACCGGAGAAGCATTAAACCACATGATGTACATGGACGATCTGAAACTTTTTGCAAGGACCGAAAGGAACTAGAGACACTAAGAAACACTAGCAGGATCTTCAGTCAGGTTATCCAAATGAGGTTTAGTATGGAAAAGTGTGCTCTACTAGTTATAAGAAAGGGAAAACTGGAGACGACAGAAGGCATGGAACTACCCAGCCAAACGGATATGAGGGCACTAGGGGAACAAAACGCCTATAAATACTTGAGAGTTCTAGAAGCAGACACCATCAAAGCAACAGAAATAAAAGAAAGAATTGGAAAGGAATACCCCAGAACAAGAACACTCCTGGAAACTATATATTATATAGCATAAACCTAATAAAAGGTATAAATACATGCGCAGTATCACTAGCTAGAAACTCTGGGTCGTTGGTAGGGTGGACTAAAGAAGAACGGAGACAGCTTGATCAGAAGACCAGAAAACTCAAGACCATGCACAATGCGCTACACACAAAGGGCGATGTTGACCGACTCTACGTGAAAAGCGGGCCAGACAAACTGTTGCAGAGGCAAAACATGAAGAAGCGTTACATGAAACCGAGTTTATATAGAAACTGAATATCTATAAGTTTTCTATCCCATCCTTCATCACCTCCCATTGCCCATCACTGCCCCCAAAAGTGTTGCCAAATAGTTGAGAAGGTTCAAGAATGATGAAAAGACCGAGGAGAGAGCGTTGACCAGACATCCGCTGGACAAGTACAAAAAGAACTGGGATCTTGGGGAAGCTTATTGCCACTGGAATTCCAATGGAGACTAATGGCCGCTGCCATTCAATGGAAAGCAGCTGTTGCAATAACGCAAATTAGTTTGAAAATGTTGTTGAAAGAGATGAACAGTACTGGAAATCTGGAGAGACTTGTTGTCGCTCTGATTCCAGGGAACACCACAGGTTGTTTACAAAGAGAGATCTTTGATGATCTTTGTGATAGGTCCTTGAGATCCAATAATAAAGGAACTCAAAGGATGAAAGAAGAAAAGGAAAGAATATTTAAAAGTGAAAGAAAAAATGAACTTAAAGAAAAAAATAACAAGGAAGATATTAAAAGAAAAATCACGAAGAAAAAGAAAGAGAAAATAAATGAAAGAAAACAGATATACAGAAAGTAAATCATAGCTGAATCACAAACAAATAAATGAAAATACGGAAAGAAGGAAAAAGAATCGAAAACGTGATAAAGAAAGAAAAAAGAAAACGAAAGAAAGCAAAAAAAAAACAAATGCATGAAGACATTTGAAAAGGATAAAAATAAATACAAATCAAAATAATTCAAAACAAATGGGCTTAAAGAAAAAAAAGAGACTCTGTGCCGTCTGCCTGCTTCCCACCGGACTACAACTTGGATGTCTTCAAGTCCAACGTTAAAAAATTCCTAATGAACCGCCCCCTTAAGTAAACACTTCATCAAATCTCCACACTAACATAATGTACTTGCAATAACCCTTATCCCTGAGTGGTTTCCGGGCCTTGATAAGTGGTGATCACTGTGTAAAAAAAAAGAAAGAAAGAAAAAATATATAAGTGACACATTTAAAATCCCCTAAGAAAAGAGAAAAGGAACGGATGAAAAAAGAAGGTGAAGAGAGAATTAAATTGACGAAACAATAAAGGAAAAGTAAAAGAAAATAAAGAAAACAATGAAAACTTTCAATAAAAGAGAGAAAAGAAAAAAGAAAGTAAAAAGCTAAGAAAGAAAATAAAGAGAGACAGAAAGGAAATAATAACTTAAATAGAGAGAAACGAATCGAGAGTGAAAAAAAAACGCGGAGAAAAAGTCGAAACATGACATACGTTCTAATTCCAAGAGGGAATCGAGAGTGCCTCATGTAATTTATTGAAAGACACAACTCCAAGAATAAGCCAAAAAGATTTTAACAAGCAATTTTTCCAAGAATATTTACTTAGCAAAATAGGAAAACTAGCAGACTTGTCCAGTAAAAGCTCCAATCAACGGCAACATTTCAAAATGGCAGCCATCTTTTCTAATTTTTTTTATTCAATTGCATTTTGTTTTAACATCCTTATTTGTTTATACATGCGAAAGCTTTGCTAACGTACCAAGACAGGTTCAAATGTTTATACATGAATGATTTTTAAAAGCCTTTTGACACTACGTTCAATATTCAGTTTCGTTGTTAGAAAAATAAAATAAAATAAAGCACAACAAAACACAAAATAAGGAAAAAGAAATTGCTGGAAGAAAACATCGACTACTAAACAGTATCAGGAATCCCTTTTAAACTTTTAAAACAGTCTTTTTTTTTAAATTCTGTATCATAATTAGACAACTCGTGACCTGATGAGTCAGTATTTAATTTAATTAATAATTGAGTAATAATGATTATTATTATTATTTACAATAATTTGTTAAAAGATTTTACGAAGTATACATTGTGATATCATAATAGATAATAGATCCCCCTCTTCTGACAGTACAAAACGAAAAAATATTACGATAATACGATAGACTTTATTCCCCCCCTCTCTCTCTCTCTCTCTCATAATTTACCCGCATACGCGTAACTCTGATAATGACAGATGGTCTATTATTTTATTATTTAATGATTGATTTATGTACCTATTTACTATGCCTCCCCACGGGACAGAGTTAGACACCAGGGTCGTTTTTTAACGTGGAGAAAAGGTACAAAAATAAAAATTGTCTCAGTCGTGAAGGATTTCTCCTCCACCGAAAGAGAACAAGAAATGGAAGCGCAGCATCTGAAGAACAGATACTACACTTTGATCTTGACCAAAAGGCCAAGATGAGACTTTTATGTAGATAAAAATGTAATAGTGTAAAGCAAAACGATTATTTTTTTATTTCGTTTTATTTTATACTATTATATTACATAATTTAATTATGCAAATTAAATCTTGAAAAGCCAAACAATCATGATCGTAATGACAATAATAATCCAACATGATATACTTATTTCTCTCGGACAACGTCGCGTTTCATTTCTATCCAAGATATTAAGCACATTGGAAAGATAAAATTGTCGCTCTAAAGAAAATTATTTTAAAACTTTTATTGAAAAATTCAATTCAGGTAACTTGATTATGTAGTTGAGCTGACATCTATTCAATGTAGCCGCCTTAAGCCTCAACTACTGCCTCTATATGGGTCCGGAACTAGGAGCATGCTTTTTCTACGAGCGCCGGCGGGAGCTCGGCAAATACTCGACGGATGGCAGCGATTAGGCTGGCATTGGTGTTGAGAGATGTTCTGGTGGTGATGTTCTCGACGTCTAACCAAACGAAGTAGTCCAGTGGGTTCAGGTCGGAGGAGGAGGAGGACCAGTGAGAGAAAGGTACAAAGTCGTAGCACTCCTTCTGAAGAAAAGCATTTTTTTTTTACACAGTGATCACTACTTATCAAGGCCCGGAAGCCACTCAGGGATAAGGGTTATTGCAAGTACATTACGTTAGTGTGGAGATTTGATGAAGTGTTTACTTAAGGGGGCGGTTCATTAGGAATTTGTTAACATTTGACTTGAGGACATCCAAGTTGTAGTCCGGTGGGAAGCAGGCAGACGGAACAGAGTTCCACAGGCGTGCAGTTCTAAGAAAGAAGCTTTGTTCATGGAATCCGCGTTTTGATGAGTCTCTTTAGACTTGTTTTGATGGGTCTCTTTAGACTTGTGGGTTAGCGCTGAGTCCTACTGCCACACCCAGGGTCTGCCAGCGGCAACCTGATTGCAGTAGAGGATAACCACACTCTTCAGCACTTCGAGGTACACTTTGGGGTTGACTTTCAATCCGGCTTCGTAGATGTGAGGTGGCATAATGTGGCCCTCACTTACAACCAAACCAAAGACCATAACCGTGGCCGAAAACTTTGTGTTTATCACCTTGGACAGGTCTTTGTTATTCGTAGCAATCCAGCAATGCATTTTGAGGGTACTAGCACTGGTCCTGTTGTCATAACTTGGATCTGTAGAGAGTATGAGCATCGGTAGAGAGTATGAGCATCTCCGATCTCACTCGCTAAACATTGTGTCACTTTCAGAAATGATAGAAGGCTACTATGGCTCTTGAGATTTGTACACAACTAGCCAACTAGTAAATGGTTTGCAACAAAAAACAGTTTTCATCAATCGAAAATGGAATCATGTCGTCTTTTCTATAGCGGCAATTTTATCTTTTCACCCTGTACACAGAACTTTCCAGATATGATACCGTATAATTACTATAATGATTTCCAGGCAACGCCGCGTAGATTTCCTTGTATAAAATAGTATAACAAAACACTGGTGTTTTTCTTTTCGAGCAACACAGTTTTTAAACATACCTGCTCAATCCAGGATATTGAGCACTTTGGATCATTTATGAAATGATCAACGTTTCGTCCCTATTGCAGAGGACATCTTCAGGATATTAAAAGGAAAAATGCAAAAAGGAAAACGGTAATAGACCATACGAAAATGAAAAGATAACAGTGTTAGAATCCTACCAATATCGGGAAGGAAACTATGTGTGTATGGGAAGGTTGGGTTGTTCAATGTCTGTATATACACATTTTTAAAAATACGTTAAATAAGTATGTGCACTTTTTCTTTTCTTTTTTTTCTCTCTAAACTTATTCATTTTGTTGAATTATTTATGGATTAAGGAAAAACGGTTAACCAGGATCTGTTTTGATATGTTGTTCTTTGATTATTATTTTCCCTATACTAGGAGCTAAATGGTAGAAGCCCTTTCTTTGCGTAATAGTATTAGTGTTTAATATTAGTGCTGACTCTAAAAGTCTTCTTTTAGCTCTATCTATCACGTATTTTATCATTTTTCGCATGATCTAAATTAAATGAATGATCGTGTTCTGCACAATGGCAAAAGAGTGCATTTAGGACGTGACCATTCCTTATATCTCTTCTGTGTTCGTAAAGTCTTAATTTCAATTTACGCTGTGTCTCACCTATGTATGCTTGTTGACAATTGTTACATGGGATGAAATATATACCGGCATTGGATGTGAGGGTTTTGGGAGAGTGTTTGGTAGTTTTTAATGTCTGCTTTACTGTTGTGGAAGTTGTTTGTATCAAGTGAAAACCAAGTCTATTAAGTGTCGTAGATTTTGTATTTTTAGTGTGGGTGGGAAGTAAAAGATGTCTGTTTAATAGTGGTATTTGTTTTATTTTTCTGGCTGTTTATATTATAGTGTATTTTCGTAGCTTTTTTTCTTTGCGTAAGAAATAAAATAGGATGGGTATTGTAGTTTTTTTAAACATTCGTAATGTATTGAATTTCATCATTAAGATATTGGGGGCTGCATATTCTAAAGGCACGCAAGAAAAAACCAATGATCATACCGATCTTTATTTTATCATTGTGGTGCGAGTAGTAGTAAATATAATCGTTTTTGTGTGTGGTCTTTCTATGTACTTTGAAACTCAGATCGGTTTCTGATCTGATGAGGAGTATATCTAGAAAAGGTAGGGAGTGGTCTTGTTTGGATTCGTGTGTAAATTTTATGGATGGTTCTACTGAATTTAATTTATTTCTAAGTTGTTCTATTTGTGCGTTTATGGAGAGAAAAATAAGAATATCATCTATGTATCTAAAGTATGTGGAGTTTTTAGGTAGTCTGAATTTGAAAGAGTTGGTCTCTAGGAATTCTAAAAATAAGCAAGCTAGTACACCACTAAGAGGGTTACCCATAGGGAGTCCAAATTTTTGTCTGTAGTAGAAATTATTAAACTGAAAATAGGTTCCATCGCTGATGAGTTTTATTATTTGCATTAATATATCCGAGGAAAAAGAAATATCGGCTTTAATTTTGTTTAGGTGCTTGTGGAGTAGATTAAGGCATTTTTTGTTAGGAATATTGGTGTAGAGGGAAATTATGTCTAAACTATGCATGGTTTTATTTTGTATGTCCATATTCTTTATTTTATTTAGGAGGTCGCCAGAGTTTTTAATATGTGAAGTGCTGATAGTGCCCATTAGTGGAGTTAAAATTTGGGCAATAGCTCGTGCTAATTTATGGGTGACACTTCCGATGTAAGATACTATAGGTAGCATAGGGATGTTTTCTTTATGTATTTTGGGGAGGCAGTATAATACAGAAATAGTGGGGTGGTATTCTATGTTATTTATCCATTTTTTATCATTTTTAATAAGTTTTTTATGGATTTATTGAAGGTTTCGAAATATTTTTGTATTGATTTTAAGTCTATCGGAGTATGTGTATCTCCGTCTGCTAATAGTGTGTGCATTTTCTTTATATATATATATATATATATATATATATATATATATATATATATATATATATATATTTCTACAGCCCATATATATATATATATATATATATATATATATATATATATATATATTTCTACAGCCCATATATATATATATATATATATATATATATATATATATATATATATATATATATATATATATAACATAGAGCGGACGGCTATATGCAAATACTGAGTTGTGAGCGAAATGAAGTCACGGTCAGGAAAAAGACGACTTCAAAAAGGAGAGAGCGCGTTCGAGAAGACAATAATGTTAGACACTTAGAGCACGTTCGAGATCACGTTGAAAATGTGCTTGATGTCACAACCGTAACGAGAAGACACACGTGAAGGGATGCATGACTAAATAAATGTCAGTGTGCAAAAAAGTGAGTTCTTTGTCTAATTTGCGACGGAGGCTACAATATGTTAGCTTCCAAACCACGTTATACATACGAGGGGCGTGCAATAAGTAATGCCCTTGACCCACTTCCAGAGCAGTAGAGCAACGAAGCTTTGAACATTTATTAGTCTTTCTCTACATAGGAACCACCCAGAGTTATGCATTTCTCCCATCATTTGATGCAGCTCTGGAGACCGTTTTTGTAGAACACCTCAGGTTGGTCCTCCAACCATGACGTGACTTCAGAAATCAAGGCTGCATCATCTGGGAAACTCTTTCCTTTCAAAAACAACTTCATAGCTGGAAAGAGGTGAAATCAGAGGGTGCAAGGTTAGGAGAGTAGGGAGGATGGGGAAAGATTTCATAGCCACACACCCGTGCTTCTAATCTGTCGACATGCGAGTTGTGGACCGGAGCGTTGTCCTGCAGGAGGAAGATACCTTTGCTGATCTTGCCCCGCCTCTTGATTTTGATAGCTTCCCTTAATTTCCTCAAAAGTGAAGAATAATAGGCTCTTGTAATTGTGGTACACTTTGCCAGGCAATCTGTCATCACTACTCTGTCCTGGCCCCAGAAGACTGTGACCATGACTTTGCCAGCGGAGGGCTGCACCCTTGCCTTCTTTGGAGGTGGTCAGTCCAAGTGCTTCACCTGCACTGACTGGCCTTTGGCCTCTGGATCATAGTGATGGACCCAGGTTTCATCCTGTGTAATCAGTCTTTTGAAAAACTTTGAATCATCTTCTTGGCACATCTCCGAATTCATCCTCGATCACTCGACGCGTTCTTGCTTCTGAAATGGTGTGAACAACCTGGGAATCCATCTGGCAGACACCTTATGCATGATAGTTTCCACAGACTCTGTACTAATCTTGACATCTTGGTCTATTTGGCGAATAGTAATGCGCCGATCTTCCAAAATGGCAGCCTCAACTTGACGGACAGATGCCTCATCAATGGAAGAAGGGCCGCCCAGGTCTGGGAGCTGTTTCCACAGACTTTCGTCCATGTTTGAATTCACGATGCCAGCGTTTTACAAGGTCATATGATGAGGCATTATCACCATAAGTTTCTTTCATTTCATCAAAAGTCTACTCTGGTGTGCGTCCTTTCAAATACAAAAACCTGATCACTGCTCTACATTCAACAGGCTCCATTTCACACCTGACTCAGTTCAAACACCTATAAAACAGAAACCACAATTAGCTCAGAGCTGTAATTTGCAACATAACCCGTAGAGATATAAATCATTGCAGATGCAAAATTTCAGCTAGATCAGACAACTGGAAGTGGGTCAGGGGCATTACTTATTTCACGCCCCTTGTATACGTCATACTCATGCACACACGCACACACACACACACACACACACATATATATATATGTATATATACATATATATATATATATAATGAGTTGCAAAATGATTGGTTCGCGTGTGTAAGCATCATTAATATCTAAAAATAAATGTGATTGCTAATGTATTCGTGTATCATTATATCATGGCCATTTTCATTTTGGATGATTTGGTATTATTAGGGAAATGCTTCCAATTTCACCTACTAAATTTATCCTCATCAAACTCCTTCCGTTCTGGAATGAGACGGAAGCAAGCAACCTTTTCCATTTCCAGCAAATTGTCACAAAGCATTAAGTCAACTCTGATGAATAAAATAAAATCGATATCCATGAATTTATTAGTGTTCAGTTCAAATTCGTCTTTGTCACAAAAACATAAAGTGTAACTTATACAATATTCAATAAGTTTCCGGGCGTTTTTTTTTTTTTTGTATAGACATTTAAAATTGTCGTAGACTCTTAAAAGTTATGTATGTTATTGCTATATATCTTGTAACTGACCAATTTTTATGATTTCATGTTTAAGTGAACAAGGAATTGGAATACACCCTTCTAAAGCCTGATTGTTATAGCTGGTGAATTTCAAAATGCAATCTGGACGTGAAAAAGAACGATATGCAATAAAATTTTGTTTTTAATTTGGAAAAAAAATCACAGAAACTTATTTGATGCCTTAAACTTCTTATTGACCATCTTGCATGAATCGAGCATCAGTTTTTTAGAGGCATAATTGAGTCAAGGAAGTCAGGTAGTCTGTGAGGGATGATGAGAGTTGTGGGTGGAGTAAAGAAATCAGAACAAAAAAGTTGATTGACCAAATAAAATCCTCTCCAGAACAATTGCTCTTGACATATCAAAGGCCTTTGATAAGGTATGGCACAAGGGTCTACTTCACAAGATCTCCAGCTATGGTATAGTTAGAAATGTCTTTTCAATCATTAAATCATTTCTCTCTCAAAGGTTCATAAGAGTAGTAGTTGACGGGCAGAAATCAGAAGCTCTCGGTATTAATAACTCTTATCCACGAGCGGCCTCCGGGCCTTGATAAGTGGTGATTCCTTTGTAAAAAAGTACGTTGGAATGAGGCCATGTATATGCAAAGAATTGTTGTCCGACTTGGTAAGTTACACACCTGCATGTCGTTTCTCAGTGTCATTGGAAAGCGATTTGAAGATTCGGGGCTAGCTGACATTCTACATGAAGCTGGAACAGTGGCACAAGGTCACTACCTGGAGTTATGAAAGTCAGACACTATAATCGGAGTGTCAGAGTTATAAAAATTATGTCTGAAGCCTTAAGAAGGAAAGTGCTATCTACTTTTATTAAAACGCAAATTGAAGAAGAAAAAGCTAAATTAATTGAATCATCTAAAAGTTTACATAATGCTTTTCTCAAAACACAATTCCAAGATTTCTGCACATCAAGTGATTTTAACGAGTTTGAAAGCAAATTGTCAATATTTATTCAAGAGAGATGCGGCCAATTTCCAACTTTTGCATTTTGGATAAGTTATTTGAATATTGCAGATTTGCTTTTTAATTTTATTCGTGCTATACGAACAGGAGATTGGGCCCTTCGCCTTAAATCAACAGCAGAAATGGTCCCCTGGTATTTTGTATGTAACCATTTTAACTTCGCTAGATATCTTCCTTTTTATATTTATGAGATGCTTGCTGTTTCTGGTACACATCCTTCAATAGCAAAGCATCTTGCTGTTGGTGATTTTGTAGTTCAGCAACAAACCCAGTACCCATTTCGTCCGATAGCAATGGGCCAAACAATTGAACAAACCATGAATAGATATAATAAGATAGATATAGAATAGATATAGAAAAGACCAGAGGGGGCATATTGGATTTTCCAATGATCTCATTCATTGCAATCATTACGCTAGTCGATTAATAATAAAGAACAAATAATAATATGTAATTAATATGGAAGCAAAAACACACATTTGCATTATCTAATTAATATATTTAGTTGAAGAAGCCAGAAGTGACACGCAAGTATAATTGTACACGAAAAATAAGCTAGTCAGAGTCAAACATCGATATGTCAGACGGGTTTCTATTGCAATAACCTGGTCATGGTTGGATTCTATATTTCAGTCAAATCTGTTCATCGTTGGATTTTATATTTTCAATCTAATCTCTAAAAACTGTACTGAAATGGCTGGAAAAGGAGAGGGATGCCATAATAAAAAAAGACCTGAGTAGTTTTCCATATCAAAAAGATGAAACAGATATTCAGAGTGTCATGCAGACAATTGAGTCTATGCAAAATCCATTTTCATATTATGAAAATGAATTAACATTTTATCAGGCCAAATAGTAGCATCTGAAATTAAAGATGACATTTTGACAGCACATGAACAAGACTGTAATATTTCTAATGAGTTTGTTCAACAACGTATAATTTTGAAAAATGTGGAGTTGAATGCACCAATGAAATGAATGGACATAAAAAAAACTTTTCACAACAAAAAAAGCAAGAGATAAGCAGATCTTCTTACTAGGCTTCTTATAGTAGCAAGAAAAGTTGGCATAGGAGAATTTTTTTCACACTGTCTTTCAAAGTTCCCAAGCGGCCTAAGTAATATTGATGGTTCTTTGCAGAGTACCAACAAAGCTGCTTCATTTAATTATTTTCTTGTAAAGTTTCCTGACATGAAAATTAATAATATTTTAAATATACAGCACTGATTTTAGATGAACTGGCAGTGATACAACAGCTTGCAGACCACGTTCCATCAAGGTTTGGTGAGGTAATCATTTATATTTTTAGATATGTAATTAAGGTGGCTTCTTTTTATATGTCATTCAGAGTCGGCTTGTCTGTGATAAGTATAATCCATGGAGTATTACAGATTCTGAAAGAAGACGCCATTTGATTACCCCCAGCCGTATGTTACGTGCTCTGAATGAAAAACAAAAATACCGGTACAATTTCGAAAATTTCTCATGTCCGGTGACAATGAAGTATCTCTAATTTTATTTATGTTGATGCATTGGAAGAAATTGCCAGCAGAAGAACTTCATGGAAAAACTTCATTTAACCAAGGATGCTCCATGATGTGTCCTCACAGTATCACAATGAAATAATCAAATAACTTTGCAATGATTAACAAATGGCCATGATTAAGCAGATACCCTTCTTTTGCTTCATGCAAAGCATGCATCAACTGTTTTCTCTTCCGTCATAATTAAGACTTCAGGTACGAATGTTTGTCTTCTTTGCTTCAACAAAATTATTTAAACTGATTTATATATGGCAACTAATACCAGCCGAGTATCTTGTTTGATCTCTATTAAATCAGTTGCAAAGAAATGTAGACCTGTTATTTCAAGTACCTTTTTTTTGCATGCATTCACTGGCTGTGAAACTAAAGGGGAAAATAAAACCATTTGAATTGATGAAATAAACAGAAGAATTTCTACAACTTTCACGCTGTTAGGCCGCAACTGGCAACAGACTGACAATTTGTTCCAGCAACTAGAAAAATTTGTGCTCGCTGTTTGGTCAGAGAAATGTTTCTTCTGTAAGCACTGCCCGTTTTAATATTTTTCATATCACCGGAAAATTTGATAAACTTTACCACATTGTCAAAATAGTTTACGATTATATGCAGAAAGACATTGGACAAAACAGGGGAGGGTAGAGCGGTAGCCCTTGATATATCTAAAGCTTTTGACAGGGTATGGCACGATGGTCTTCTAAGGAAAATTAGATCATATGGAATCACTGGAAGAATTCATAATGTAATTAAATCCTTCTTAAGTAAGAGAAAAATCCAAGTTGTCCTCGACGGTCGTACATCTGAACATATGGCATAAATGCGGGAGTACCTCAGGGGTATATCCTTGGACCTCTATTATTCCTGATATTCATAAATGACCTCCCTGGTAAAATTGTTTCGGAGATGGGTATATTTGCCGATGACACCACTCTCTATAACAGATATGAGGGGAAAACAAATGAACACATATCCAAGGAAATGGCAGAAACACTAGAAGATGACCTCCAATCTGTAGTGGGGACAAAAATGGTTGGTCACATTCAATGCTGCTAAGACTAAGCTTGTTTCCTTCAATAACTACAAGAAACCTTCTCTACCACCAATAGCAATGGCCAAGAACACATTGCCTGAAAGTACTTCTTTTAAACTCCTCGGCCTAACGTTTACAGGGAATATTAACTGGAATAGATGCATTGAGAGCATTGCCAAGGCTGCTGCAAGGAAGGTTGGCTCCCTCTACCGTGCTAGAAAGCTACTTACGCCTGACAGTATCCTGTACCTCTATAAGGCCACCATTCGCCCATGTATGGAGTACTGTTGTCACATTTGGGCTGGTGCATCTGCTGCTTGTCTCTCGTTCCTAGACAGGGTTCAAAAGAGAGTCGCTAACCTGATAGGTCCTGAACTGTCATCTAGGCTTCAGCCTCTGTCCCATCGACGAGATGTTGCATCCCTCTGCCTGTTCTACAAATACTTTAATGGTGTATGCTCTGACGAACTGCAAACACTTGTACCTCCATAACGTAACTACCCCCGACAAACCCGACAAGCTAGTAAGTCTTATCCCTTTACAGTAGAGATCCCTAGGTGCAAGAAAGCCTTTTACTCCAATAGTTTCTTCCCCAGAACTGCAGGTCTTTAGAACTGCCTTCCGGGATTATGCTTTCCCAATTGTACTGATATGCAGAAGTTCAAGTGTAATGTGAACAAACATCTTTCTACTCATCTCCCTTCATAAGGGCCCTGCTAATTAAGTCCCTGATAGTAGCCCCCTGCTTCAAAGTGGCACTGTGCCTTGTTTGAGGTGAAAATTGAATTAAAAAAAAGAGCAAATTATCAGGCGACAATGTCTTCGCATTAATATTAATGCTCCTTCTCCAACAAATTATGGCTGGAAATATGCAGATAAAGCACTAGTTGGTCATTGTAGCAGCCTTCCAAAAACTCCATCAACATTAATCAGCGAAGTAATATGTAATGGTAAGAACAGCTGTGATTCGAGGCGTTGTTCTTGTGTTCGTCAAACACTGCTTTGTACCGACCTTTGTCAGTGTGTAGATTGTTTTAATGTAGTTAAAAAATAATAAAATGCAGAGATTTATAAGATAGAAGATTCTGACTCCTCGGATAGCAAATTATAAGATGAAATTTCAGGATTAGAGAACAATCAATTATTTTCCAATAACTTTTCTAAATGTATTACTTCAAAACAATTTTTCAACATAACCGAAAAAAACTCTTACCATATTCTTTTATATATATAGCCAAAGTTAGTTTACTTATTAAGTTTTGTATATCAGTCAATGTAGATGTGTGACAAAATTATATGAAAAAGTAAATGGCAATTCGAAATGAAGAAAAGCCATTCAATCACCAGAAATATTTGAAAACAGTTTCCCATCTATGATTTTTAAAAGGTACAAGATTTGGAAACATATATAAATGTTTTTTTTTAAATGAATGTAAGTTGCAGTGTTTTATGAGGTTATTTGCAATTTGAGAAACTGATACGACAATAGAAAGTAACGTTTTCGTTGATATGGCTTTACAAAAGTTATTTTATTTGCTGAAAATTCCTAATTTAATAAATAAACACATCATATAAGAGAATAGACATACAAACTTCTTGTTGATACGCTTACATGTGTAAAATAAATTATTTAAATTTCACTTTACATAAAGGGAACCATGAAAATGGACTTTTCCGTAAATGACACACCCGTATTATCTCCCACTTTTCTGAAGCAGTGCGCACATTTAGCCAGGTGATCTCTTCAGATTTGTAATCAGCACTAAAAATACTCCTAGAATCACTTGAAATCTTCTGATATCAGTAAAATGTCCACCAACTCAAAAACTAAGCCCTTTTTTAGCCTCTGGTCCATAGCCTATTGGCACAAAAAGGACTAATAGCTGGGCACATGTTGAAACTTAAAAGGTTTTGTCACATGTGTAAGTTTATAAAAACAAAGAAGAGTTCCAAGTTGTTACAGAGAAGTAGACAATGTCTGGGAAAAATAAAAAAGGACTACTCGTGAAGCTCAAGGAACCGTATTGGAAAACTAACTTAAAACTTGATTCACATTGAGAGGCGGTGTTAAAATTATCAATGTGCGATTTTTAAGTGCAATTATGTTTGTTTTTTTTAGTTTGGATGAGTTGTTTCCCCTGTTCTGGTTTAAGCATTAAATAGCTCTAAATTATCTCCCTTTGATTGCGTATATATATGAGTGTATGCCGTGATTTTTTTCTTCGTGTGTGCCATCATGTAAATAAATGAACGTGTCCTTGTCTGTGTCTGTGTCTGTGTCTGTGTGTAAATATGTTCAGGATTAACTGATTCGTTTTCGTTTGTCACCCATTGATATGACTTCCCGTATGAATTTTATTTCAAAGAAAAAACGTATGTTTTTTTATTTCATTCATAATTAACTAACAAAGGCTATTAATTAACCTGTACACCAAACTATATAGAGATCAAATATAATTTGTAATTATATATTTAAAATATATATTAATAATAAAAGAGATGAAAGCACAAAGCACGCTCTATGTTTCACTTTTCTATGTTTTATGTTGCTTGGAATCCACTTATATTCGTTACAACTCTGCATTTGAATGGTCCCTATAAATTATTTGTGTAAAACTTTTACTTGTTTTCTGTAAAATCTTTTTACGCTAAGATTCATCCTCACCATTTAAATGCAGGCGTTTCTTCTCTGTGAGGATCATTCGATGTGGAGTGGGTTACTTATGTAAGGATTGATTGATACATCCATAGAATTCCTCTTGCGTAAACATGTAAATGACCCTCGTCACAGCCGCTTTCATCTCCTTAATTGTCTCTAAACGACAGTCTCTAAGGTTTTCCTTGGGCTTAGGAGTAATCAAAAGTCACCGGGAGCAAAGTCTGGACTATAGGGAGGCTAAAGAACTATCTTGATGCCCATCTTGGCCATGACAAACCCTTTCTTTCTTATCTTCTCTAAGCACCCTTCGGACAAACTTCGTGCAAATCTTCTGCGTCTTTAGTTCCTTGCGAATAACTGTGTGTACAGTTCCCACACTGACATCAAACTGTGTACTTATTATCTCTGTAGACAAACGATGGTTCTTTTACATGATATTTTATTTCACAAATCAACTGTAGTGTTTTGACTTGCTTACTCCTTGTACACCTCGTATCATCCTTCACAGACTCCTTGTCTTCATTGAATATCTTATGCCACTCAACAACTGATGCTCCATTCATGCAAAATAGTCAAAAAGCAGTGTGAATCATTAGATACTATTCTGTGGCATTTTCAAAGTTTAAAACAGATTTTTTTATCATATGTTTCTTCTAAAGTGTGCTCACATCAAGAATGCATTTTTGAAATTCACCAGCTATGATAATCAGCCTTTAGTAATTTTGTTTAGTCAAGGAATTTACATTTCTTTTGATGCAGATGACCTTATTCTATTTTTTACAGTTACTAGCTTCTGGCCAAACAGGTAGCATCTCTATATTATTATAGCAACCTCGATATAAAATTAAAATTTTCAGCTAGATAATAGGTCATTGTTAATTCTTACCTGGAAACTAGAGTGAAAATTTCTAAGACACGTATTTGTGTGCACTTCTATTCGTAATATCATTATCTTTTTCTTATAACATTTCATTAATAGAATATGCAGACTAAAAACTTAGTACAAGCGTCACATATGGAAGCTGGATAAGCTAAAATGATTTATATTTCCTTCATATTTGATCAGCAACGTCGAGATTCTTGTTTTGTACTTGAAAGAAGCCTTTGGATTGATAGGTTCCGAGGACTGACTTTCATTCTTAGATCTGAAATAGAAGAGTAGGATCTGAAAAATAGTTGGAGCATTCTACCGCTCCAGAACTGTTGATGGAATCATCTCATCTGAAAAATAGTTGGATCATTCTACCGCTCCAGAATTGCTGATGCTCTTATCTCATATAACAGTCAAATACATCCTAAAATGAAGTACTGTTGCCGCATCCGAGCTTGATAAAGCTCAGAATATACTTCACAATATAGTGTGAGTCTCTGAGTCTTCTACACCCCCTTTTACACAAAAGAGATGGTGCTAGCATTTTTCGACTTTATTTTACGGGGGATATTCGAGTGAGATTCAATGTCTGCTTCTGCATTGTAAAAAGGGAGTTAATATGCCGTAAAACAAGAAAAAGCAACCTTTGTGATTCGAAAAATGAATCAAAACTGCAGAAAAATAAGAAGGAAAAACATGAATGAAAACTGCAGAAAAATAAGAAAGAAAAAATGAATGAAAACTGCAGAAAAATAAGAAGGAAAACAATTAATGAAAACTGCAGAAAAATACGAAGGAAAAAATGAATGAGAACTACAGAAAAAAGAATGAAAAATGAATGAAAACTGCAGACAAATAAGAAGGAAAAAATGAATGAAAACTGCAGAAAAATAAGAAGGAAAACAATGAATGAAAACTACAAAAAATAAGAAGGAAAACAATGAATGAAAACTACAAAAAATAAGAAGGAAAAAATGAATGAAAACTGCAGAAAAATAAGTAGGAAAAAATAAATGAAAAATTCAGAACAATAAAAAGGTAAAAATGAATGAAAACTGCAGAAAAATGAGATGGAAAAATGAATGAATAGTGCAGAAAAATAAGAAGAAAAAATGAATGAAAACTGTAGAAAAAGAAGGAAGAAATTAATGAAAACTGCAGTAAAAATAAGAAGGAAAAATATATGAAAACTGAAGAAAAATAAGAAGGAAAAATAGATTGAAAACTGTAGAAAAATAAAAAGGAAAAACATGAATGAAAACTTAGGAAAACAAGAAGGAAAAAAATGATTGATAACTGCAGAAAAATAAGAAGGAAAAGTGAATAAACTGCAGAAAATAAAGAGGAAAAATGAATGAAGACTGCTGAAAAATAAGAAGGAAGAAATGAATGGAAACTTCGGAAAAATAGGAACGAAAACATGAGTGAAAACTGCAGAAAAATAAGGAGCTAAAAATGAATGAAAACTGCAGGAAAATAAGATGGAAAAATGAATAAAAACTGCAGAAAAATAAGAAAGAAAAAATGAATGATAACTGCAGAAATATAAGAAGGAAAAAATGAATGAAAACTTCAGAGAAATAAGAAGGAAATGAATTAATGAAAAGTGTAGAAAAATTGAAAGGAAAAATGAATGAAAACTGCAGAAAAATAAGAAGAAAAAAAGGAATGAAAACTGCCGAACAATAAAAAGGTAAGAATTATTGAAAACTGCATAAAAATAAGACAGAAAAAAGTAATGAAAACTGCAGAAAAAAGAAGGAAAATGAATAAAAACTGCTGAAAAATAAAAGGAAAAAGTAATGATAACTGCAGAAAATAAGAAGCATAAAATGAATGAAAACTGCAGAAAAATAAGAAGGGAAAAATATCGAAAACTGCAGAAAAATAAAAAGGACAAAATGACTGAAAACTGCAGAAAAATGAGAAGGAAAATTGAATGAAAACTGCTGAAAAATAAGAAGGAAAAACATAAATGAAAACTGCAGAAAAATAATTAGGAAAAAATGAATGAAAACTGCAGAAAAACAAGAAAGAAAAAATGTATGAAAAAAGCGGAAAAATATGAAGGCAAAAAATTAATGAAAAATGCAGAAAAATAAGAAGGAAAAAAATGAGTGAAAACTGCAGAAAAATAAGAAGGAAAATTGAATGAAAACTGCAGAAAAATAAGAAGGAGAAAATGACGGAAAACTGCAGAAAAATAGGAAGGAAAAATGAATGAAAACTGCAGAAAAATTAGAAGGGTAAAAGCAAGATAGCATGTATTGTCCAGAACTTTATCTTAAAAAGGACGTTTTCAATATAACTGGTACAACGTTAAAACAAGAAAATATGTCTTATTTATTTCAAATGTTCGTGTTATTTAATCATTTATCATCTAATCTTTATCGCTGCAATTATTTCCTCACATTTTCTCAGTAAAAAATGTGGATGAAAATCTCCGGAATTTTTTTTTATTTTAATTTTTTTTTTAAATTTATTTATTTATATTAAATCTTCGTCACGACTCAATTCTTGATTGATTGTATTTTATTTTAATCAAAATCTTCCATTTTTCATTGCATCCAATCTGTATTGGAGGTATTGTCAATCGGGCATTGTATATGTCTTGTTTAAATTTGTCAGCTTGAAACGTTGTTTTTGTTTACGGTTATGCTTTTGTATTTTCTTTGGTTCAGGATTTTCCAGTCAGAAATAGCATTTTCGTTGGTCTGTTAAGCTTCAATACGAAATGACATTTTGGTTTGTTCGTCATGTTTCTGTGTAAAATAAACATGTTTTAATGTGTTACACAATAGTATTTACATAACGTTAGTTGTGGGAACATGTTTATATCAGTCTATTCATAGAATTAACTCAAACTGACTAATTGATTATTATGAATGTTAAAACATCTGCTCAACAACAACTAAATGCTACTTTCTTTGGGATATTTAAACTTTGTATTAAATTAGACATTGATTAAGGTATATTCCCTCAATTTAATTTTCTTCTTAAGACATTTTAACCTTGATTTTTAAATTTGAGGCATTTTATAGAATTAAAATTATATATTAGTTTTGATCAGATTGGAATAAGGATTCTATACATAAAGTATGCATTAAGCATAGAGAAGGATGGGCGCCACCAGACTATTCTTGCTGATGATCTTTTCAAAACTTTAGATCCATTTACAGACGGTTTCACAGAACATCCGATATTTTTATGCTAATCCCGAATCTATCCTTTATAAACTTATTGAGAACCATAAGGTTCTCCTTCATAAGAAAAAAAAGAAAAAAACTCATATCGATTCAAGGAAAGACTTAAAAATCGCTATATAGTTTCGAAGAATGGTTCAGAAACTATATATTTTCTGTTAGGGAGCCTGACAATAATTATAAGAAAACACCCAACTATTTTACTTTAATAAGTCATAGAATGGCATGGCTATAACACACAATACAAGCTGAAATAACCCATATTAGGCAGAACAGAGAAATACAAACAAATCCAATTAAAACATTTGCACCCTAGAATCGTATCACATAATAGTATCTAACAATAATTTACTTAATAAGAATCAGGAAAATATTTTTAAAAATTGAACGAGTCAAGATCTTCTTTTTCTCATCTCAGTTGAGAATAATTGCAATATAAACATAATATGAACGGAGGTTTAGATGATGGCAATACACTTATGGATTATTAAAATGTTCTATTGATAGAAATCAACGCATTTCGAGTTTGGTAGAAATATTATTAAACTTGCATATGTGAAAGATATAGATTATTAAAATGGTACTTTTACAGGATGGATAAGATAGGAATATTAAGCATAATAATGTTAATAAACTTGAATGTGTGGAAGATATAATCTAAGACATGGGAACATTAGTATATAATAAATTAATCACTTCTGAAAATTTGGGCTTAAGAGTAGATTTATGGAATTTGTGGGAAGGTTGCAAGTTAATTAACTATTTTCACAAAATCAGGACTATCAAATGATTAGGATCGACAGGAAATAATAGCACTGGTCAACAACACATTTGTTGTCTGCGTTTTTTTTTTCAGCTTTGTTCATGGGATCTACGTTTTGGTGTAGGCTCAGAGAAAAATTGGGGGGAATTATTGATAGTGGTCTCAAGAAGACGAGTGTTTTTTGTGAAAGTCAGGCCGGGGGGGGGCAAAGATTTGAGTTCAGTCAAGCACTTGCCATGAAAATAACGAAAAAACAGATGCATGCTTGCAACGTCTCTTGTGTGGGAAAGAGGTTGCAGGGAAGAGAAAAAGGCATCTCCCACTAGGTTACGAAGTTCATTTTGAACTCTTCCAATGCAGGATAAAGACTTTTTAACAACTTCTGCCGTGGTAACAGTATCCTATCCTTGTACTTGACTCTTATACAGGTAGAGAATTGCATCAGCAGTGAGATATCTACTGGAGCGGTAGAATGATCCCACCATTTTTCCAGCAGGCTTGTAAAAACATGGAGCCTTCCCAAGACGAAAGCCATTTAATTCAATTGATGCCAGACGGGGATCAGAATATTTATGATATAAAGATAGCAGCTTGGTTTTAGATGCATTAAAATTAACAAGCTACCTCCCATTGTACCACGAGCTCAATATAAGAGGAGATATAATCAGAGAGAATTTGATCGTTTACGGCCTTTGGGTTTTTTCCATAGATGGTAGTGTTGTTAGCATAAATGTCTACGAATGATTTTAGGATGCAATTTGGGAGATCATTGATGTAGATCAGGAAGAGATTTCTGATTTCTGCCCATCAACCACTACTCTTATGAACATATGAGAGAAATGATTTAATAATTGAGAAGGCATTTCCAACTATATCGTATCAAGAGATTTTGTGGAGTAGACCTGTCTTATGTCTTTGATATGTCAAGAGCAATTGCCTTAGAAAGGAAGCCTCCGTCGAGAGATTCGCTAATCCTATGAAATATAACCGTTAGCACATCTGCTGTAGATCTAGCAGAACGGAAACCATATTGCATGTCACTAGGGAAGTAATTTTGCTGAAATGGTTGACTTATTCTTTTAATACAGATTCCAGCAACTTACTTATAACGCACTGGAGACGTATTGGTTTGTCTTGAAAGGAAGATGACCATTCATCTGAATTCTTAAATACGGCACACACTGCTGAAGTTTCCCAGGGTGTTATGAAGCATTTCTCTTTAAGACAACGCTTAAACCTAAGTATGGGAGCAAGTTCTGGTTGAAGCTTTTTTAGCACTATAACTGGAATGCCGCCAGGGCTAGTTGCTTTACTGGAATCGAGATTTTTGATTAGCTTGGAAACATCACGCATAGATATTTGTATGTCGCATAAAAATGGCCTTCTCTCTAACCGTGCCCTCGTGGAGAGGCAAGTAAATAGGACCAATATAGGCATTCCTCATTTGCATATTTATTTTGTAATGCGTTTCTAATACACTAATATTTTGTAACATATATTTCTAGTTTAAATTGCCAATTTTACATATACACCCGCAATAGTTTTGCTGATAATAATATTATTACACTTATTAATAAAATTAATTAAAGCGATTTGACACAAAAAAAGTGATATGTCACGCGATACGAATATATATATATATATATATATATATATATATATATATATCGTTTTAAGTAGCTGAGCGGGTTTTTCTGCAGTTTCGATTAGTAATCTGGTACGTCACCTTACTGAACGAGTGTCGTATACGAAGCGTGAGGTTAGCGTATCTTGCAATGTCTCTTCCAGGTGGCTCTACCAGTTGGCATTCATGACGCAACCTACCAACCATATTCTTTTAAGAAGAAAATAACTGTATGTACTAATATTTATTACATAACCTTCCCCTAAACTAAACTTTTGGTGAAATTTAACCTTAATATTTTTTTCTGTTTGGGGTCTTCACAAATTTTTTTCATTTTATTTCTGAGTCGTTTCCTCTTTGCCATGGTGACGTCTGAGATAGGTACTTTTGGCTTTGATATCGGGGATACCTTCATTGGGAAATGGTGATTTACAGGGACAGGAATTTCAAACACATCATATAAGACTTACATTGGAATGTCATCGGTATTTTCTATAATCGCTATAGTATGCTTGGTCTCAATTGATTCCAATGTCTTTTGCGCAAAAATCTTTTTCCTTTATGTCTTCTTTCACTTATTATTTCTTATTTCCCTTAATATTTTTCAGACCTACAGTTTTTAACAAAAGCCATTGTCGTCTGGATTATTAAGTTTAGTCAACTGTTTTTCTTTTATTTATTATTTATTCGCCGGAATAGGAAACAGCCTACTAAACACGGAGAGTATTTTTCTTGCAAACATTAACTCTGCTTACAATAAACCTGACGTCATCTCCGGATTTGGTGTGATTCTATAAACTGTCAAAATTTCTGAATACAGCTCTAACTGATACTCTTCTGGAAATTGAAGGTCGAAATGCGATAACGAACAGCTCTAACTGATACTCTTCTGGAAATTGAATGTCGAAATGCGATAATGAACAGCTCTAACTGATACTCTTCTGGAAATTGAAGGTTGAAAGCTTCACTCAAATAAATTTTCGAATAACTTATAACTTTTATCTAGCTACCATGGCTAACAGAACAGGTTCCGTTCAGAATTCTGTGAAGATTTTAAAAACTTAACACGATGAACCTGATGTGACATCGACCGAAATCTTTTGAAAATAACACTCAAGATAAGAACAGTATTCTAAATAATATATATATATATGAATAAACATGCATAAATATATACATATGCTTACTCAGAATGTTAAAATTTACAAAATAAAATGATATACCCATATCACTTACCATGTTGCCCAGAATATTTTCACTAGTTAAGAACATTTTGCATAAAGATATGGTGCTGTATTTCTAGTGCTTCTCTAGACAGCTTGGTGGGCAATGCACCGTTAAATAGGTCTACTGAGGTAGTCTCTGGCAAACAGTTATATCACCTGTGTACAAAATTTTTAGAATGATCGCTGAACTTTTTATATCTTCGAACTCATCCATAGCTCTATAATATGTGTTTGGGTGAGGGATAGGATCATAGAGAGGTCTGTACATTATTGGATTATACTAATAAACGTGTGTATGACACAAGTATTATTCTCTGAGCCTCCATGATTATAACCCGGTGACATGCGAGTCTTAAATTTTAAATGTCTTTTTTCTAGCCGGGTTGCATGCAGAGCCTCATCGATCTCAGTTTCAAGTCAGATTGATCTTTGTCGTAGATAGTCATTCAAATTAGCAACATTCGAAACGAACTGGTTCTTAGGCGCCAGTAACCAATCACCCATTCTCTTATATGTTCTAAATCTTTACTCCATGAGAAGGACAGTATTCGGATTTTAATTGATAGGCTTATTGTTTAAGATATTTAAACCAGCACCGACGGTTTACCCTCAACAAAAGAAGAAAAACGAGAAAGAACAAAGAATTTATGTGACGTAATTATTATTCTAATCTTTATCTAATCTGCCTTCCTTGTTCCGTTTTGTTCGTTTTTCAAATTGACTTTTCCTTGTCTCGTAACGAAACAAAAGAAGCCGAAATAGAAGAAAACCGAAGGAGATAAACAGACGAAAGAATTCCCTTGACTTGATCATTATTCTAATCATGGTTTTGCTACTTCCCCCGTTTCATTTGGTCCGCTTTCCAAATTAACTTTTTTCCGCGTTTAGAGACCAATTGTATCGGAACCTTCTTTCCTTGATTCGAATTAAATAAAAGCAATTGATGCGAAATCAAAATGCTTGAAGGTGGTACTAAATCCAATCGTTTATCTTTAGCGACAGAGAAGACAATAACTGGTGATGAAGATGCATGCAACGATTGGAATTACGATGTGCCTATCAGCAAAGAAGCCACAAAAATTGTCGAAATAAAATAGGCCCCGGTCAGACAATCATTCAAATGTTTGTCCGTTTCAAAGCAAATCAACTTTTTCCTGTTATTTAGGACCTAATCACAGTGTATAATATATATTACTAATGGAGATTTGGTATCTGACTGTTTATCTAAAGTATAAACTATATTATTATTAATTGTACTATTGTACTATCTTTTAATGCTTAATCCAGGTTACTATCTCATTCTGGGTTTTTTTTTTATTTTAAACTTTATGATTTTCTAATTATATTATCTAGAGATAAAGAAAAAAATCCAAGGGACGTAATTCTGTATAAACCAAACACTTATTTCTTTCTTTTAATAATTTATACTGATTTTAATTAAAAAAAAAAAAAAGAAACTGACATTCTTATTCAACCAATAATTATCAATTCTGAATTCCTACGGATACGTTGTTAGATCATCTATAATTGTCAATAATAGTTGTGAGACCGAAACTTACCTGCATCATGCACTAATCCAGTACTATATTACAATGTGAGATAACCCTCCTAGGGAGCAGTATCGTATAACCGTAGAATCAACAGGAGTTCTGATAGTACGCAGAGCGTACCATTACCCATAATGGACGCCACCGGGTATTAAGCTCCGCTTACCCTTTATCCTTTCCTTGTAAGCTTTTTGATTGATATGTCTTTCTTACATCTAACCCATGTTCCGTGTTTTCCTTCCATGGTCCACATCAATAACATCTCCGAAACCTTTTGTAAAGAATAGGCTGTTACTCTTATATATTTCTCCCTATTAGTCATCACTAAACGTTTGTTCATTAGACCGTATCTTCACGAGGTAGAGTATCTTCACAATATATATTACAAAAGTATATTGAAGTCCTCTTATGTAAACTGTTCTTGTATATAGCCCTTTTCATTAACCAGATATAAACGACCCCAAACCAATATGTATTTTATTTTAGTTATTTGCAAGATTAGTAATTTTTTTTCCATCCGTTGGATACATAGAGTTTTCAATGTAATCCAATCATATTTATTTAATTGGGATGAAATAGACTACAACCTCCTTCTAGAAAGTCACTATTACACAGAAACAAATAATTCAAGACTAATCCTTTTTTTCCTTAACTTGCATAACCAATCTTATTAAACTTCCACTATATTTATTTTATATACTATAATTTATCTATTATAATTATTTACTAGCGGGACCTGTGGAAATTCAACAGGTGTCTCATTCATATGTAATATATTGATGTTGGCATTCTGTAGATGTTCAGTGTTAATGGAGACGCTCTGATATTATTGTAACTTTTTTTTGCTAAAACTGCAAAAGTATTTATCTAATCTAGCATGAACGCCCGGTAAAGCCCGGTCGTAAAGTACGCTTAAATATGATATTTTAATTCTTGCAGATTTCGTATATATTATTATACAGTTAATGTTCTATCGATTTGCGATTTCAAAAAATATATATCCATATGACTTGGGTGCATTAGCTTGAATAAAAACCGAAATAAAAACTTGTGAATATATATATATATATATATATATATATATATATATATATATATATATATATATATATATACTCGATTTCTCTCAGCCATAACCGAAACCAAAACTTATGAAAAATTCTTGTTAAAATTATTTATGACAGCAAATGGAAGAAAATAATAATTAAACGACCCGGATGTAAGCGTGACACACAAAAGAACACACACGCTATCGTATTAATATGTATATGGATGACCAAAAAGAGAATTTAGAATATCTTAATTACACAAGCAGTATGCATGCTCTGAAGCCGTAAAAATAACTCAATTGATCTTGTTATTTGAGCGATATGTACTTAATAATATACATTTTTACATAAACATACATATCTATCTATCTATCTCCATATATATATATATATATATATATATATATATATATATATATATATATATATATATATGGTAGCTTACTTCAGTCTTGACAAATTATGGATACCCACTATAAGGGTGTTTTTTTTCTGGCAAAAGTTGAACAATCTCAAACCACACCTCTCTTGAGTCGACATTGTTAAATATCAGTGGCATGTAGGAGTTCAGGACGACTGAAAATAATGCTGAGATAAACGAAGAGCACATAAAGTGATTAGAATTCACAAATATTCATAGATCTAGTACTAACCAAACTCAACGTTGCTTAACTTCGGTGATCTGACAAAACCCGGTGTATCAACCTGATTATGTCATATATATATATATCGCACCCTCCCATGTTCACTCTTTCACTCTTTCATCCCATAACAACGAACATTTCTGTAAAAGTCTGAGGAAGCTACATACGGCCAAAAAAAACGGCCGGGTAGCTGAAACAATAATGTAACTTAACAGAAAGATACGGTAATAAAAAATAAAACGCATATTTGCTCTACAACAGTATTGAGCACTCTCTTGAGTTTTTATTAATAACCATTTCTACTAAACTATATATATATATATATATATATATATATATATATATATATATATATATATATATATATATATAGTAGGTATTCTGCTCCGAAACAGCTGCATGGCAAACAGCTTATTATCTCTGTTTAACAATTTAATATTATAGTTTTTTTGTTCAATGTGATATAGTCGAATTCTCTTTCGTAATTGTAAACTTTTTAGCGGTAGATGTGTTTATGTAAGAGCTGCAAAGTCTATTGAACTTAGTATTCCTTAGAATTTAAATTGAATTTTTATTTTATAATTATATTTTATATAAAATACTCAAAACCTTTTTAGATCACACACACACACACATATATATTTATATATAGATAATTATATATGTATATATCTATATATATATTCATATATATATATATATATATATATATATATATATATATATATATATATATATATATATATATATATATATATATTGATAGAGTTAATATACATATGTGCGTGTGTATTTTAACTTTATCAATTTATCTCTCCTGTCTTTTTCGAATTGATTTAATCTTAAATAAGCTGTAGTGTTCATTAATAATCATCTCATCGCTATTTATCGAACTAAATTAGTTTGATTAAGTAGAAGAATGTCTGCCGCGTTTAATATTGTTCAGTTTTCTAGCGCTTAAATCTATTTTTCATCTCTTGTCGTGTGTGGGGAGGTATGGTAGACGACAATAACGGATAATTTACTGCCATATCTAACTCAGTCACGCCTACATTAACAGTGTTCTTTGTTTCTTGTAAATCTATTCTACTACCACACAAACAAAATAAACAACCCCTCCTCCTCCCTCTGAAAAAAGTAAAAGACGAGTTGGCCTACCCCCCATCCTACGATCACTACTATTGAAGAATGTAAACAACGATTAATCATAATTCTTTTTTTAATAGTTTTACCTGAACGTTTAGTCCAATCAGTTTTTTTGTATTCACCCATCATGTAGCTTTATGCAGAATATCTTAAAAAAGAAATGCGATCAGTTTGGAGAATATTAGAATACTAACGGACTAACCACACAATTACATAAACGGACTACAAAATAACGGATGAAATAACAGATAAAAGTACAGTGGGAACAGTTTTTGTTTTATAAACATCAACAGGCTCCACTTCTATATTATATCCTTTTTATCACTATGGATTAATTATATATTACACTTGATTTGTGTATCCATCTTTATGTTTATTATCGGTTTTTATGCTTTAAAACTACTCGACTGAATATAACAAAATTTACCATGAATCATCAAAGATACGCCGGGTATGTACTTAAAGGATATAAACATATTATTTTACTCACTTAGAGTTCTCACACCGGTCATCATCAGAGATTGCTCACTGATATTTTGCTTAGTCCTTCTGTCTGTTTGTTTCTCTGTCCGTTCCACTTTTTCTCGGAAACTACTGGGCCAATCTGGCTGAAATTTTATATGGACTTTTGTTATGATCAGGTTCTACAAATTCAATATTATGCTGTCAGATAGATTGGTAGTTAGAGAAAAATACTACCGAGAATAAAAGGCCAGCTTTTAGGAGCATTCAAAGTGCGGAATTGAGCAGCGAGATGCTTCTTCACGTTATATTTAAATTTCTGAATGTTGGAAGAATCGGGAAAAGAATGGAATGTCAAAGGCAAGCGATTCGAGCAAAGAAGTTATTACAGTAAAAATTCCACATTTATAGACCTCTACAGTGAATTCGTGGCATTTTGCTACTTGTCTGGTTTCTTGGAGGTATTACGTTGTGAGGCATAAGTGCAGTATGTTAGTCGGAGCACATTCCATTAGAAGTACTTTTAAAACAGCATTGCGGCGGTGGGGCAGGGACTGGGGCTTAGTAGACAGTGGGATTTATTAGAGTGGAGACTCTTTTGGGGGAATCCTCTCCAAAAGGGGAGACCAGTGTTTGTGCAGTAGTTAAGCTGTAACAACAATAAAAAATGCCTTAAGTCTCGAAAGACAATGGATACCCCTTGTAAGGATGGTTGCGCGTGTAATTATGAGGCAAGGGTTGCGCAATTCTCCAACCACACTTTTCCTGAATCAGCACTGCTTGAGTCCAGTTGTAAGGAAAAGTCTAGAACGACTGGAAACAATGCCGAGATGAGCAGAGAACATATACATCATCTAGAATTCCCAATGGTTACTTATTTTATTACTGTCCAGGCTGAATGTTGCTTAACTTCGGTGATCTAACGGGAACCGCTGTGTCAACGTTTTTTTTTGCCAACATATATTAACAATAATATTCCATGCATTGATGATATGTAGCTTCATAGAAATGCATGATATTTTGATACTTGAGAAGTTTTAAAATCCTTCTTTGCAGTAAACTTGGCAGTGTATTCTACGTATTTATTCCAATTCATTTTACTTGCGAATTTTAGGCTTAGGAGTTTAAATATTAGACTGTGAAAGGATGCTATTAATCATGGCAATAGTTAGCTGGAAAGGTTTCTTTTTATTATTAAAGGAAAGGAACTTTTTCTGAATAATATTGATTGTATCTATTTATTTATGACCCCGTTCTACTACAGGATAGTTTTTTTTAAGGATTATTACCTATTGCATACTATTGCATTTTGTTTCATGCAAGTATATCTTTTAGCAACAGGTTTAAAGTTTTCAGCAGTGTAACTAACATTATTTCTAAACCTTTAATTCCGCTAATTCATCTTAAGAATAAGTAATTATAGTCAGGGATTATATTACAAATACACGACGGGTCAGATCCACAACATTTTATGTGATATCTATTAACTCTCCGTCGTGATTAGAGAAATGTTTATTTTTTCCAATCGAAATGTTCTTTTGCGAGAGAGAGAGAGAGAGAGAGAGAGAGAGAGAGAGAGGGGGGGAGAAAGAGAGAGAGATTTCCAACTTATAAATTGCTTTGGATCTATTTTTGCTTTTGTAAATATATAGTCTGCAAACGATATATTCTATTAAACTCATAGACCATAATTCTGATCTTTCTTTGCATTTCAGATAGAAGCGAAATGCATAATCTCTTCTGATGTAGCAATTATTCATTACGATCTTTACTCAGTGAGAGAAAAGTCCTTCTACACCGAGCTAATTTTGTATTGTAAAAAGGCCGGGAAATGAAGATTTATTTTAAGGAGAAGTTTATTAAAGGGATCGCCATAACAATTACCAGATAACAGATACAATTCCCTTTATGAAGTATATAACAGCGTATAACAGCAGAAGGAAGAATTAGCAAAAACTCCATATAAATCATGTATCAATGAAAAAATGAAACCAAAAAGATTCTCCATATAAAATATATTAAAAAGATAGATGAAAAAGGAGTTTCAAATAAAACAGGTATCAATAAGTAAAAATATGCACAAAGGAATGGCCATATAAAGTAGTATTAACAGAAAAATATCAAGATAACAAAAATGTCCATATAAATATATATTAAAAAATAGATATGAACAAGTAAGCTCCGTATAAAAGATGTATTAAAAATAATATTAAAAATGAAACATGGAACTCCACGTGATAATGAGCCTACGCAAACAGACTGGCATATGTACGACATATAGAATTGAGAATCCGGGTCATTGTTTTAGATTATTAAGTTCAAACGGGTCTGTCTTGAGCGTAAATGTAAGTTGTTGGTTTACCTAATGTGTCAAAACAATATAGAGAGACGGTTCGAATTGTACACAGCACACATTAATATGGAGTGATGTTGTCGCATTGCAACGCCACAGAATCGTTGATGGAGTTCGATTATTACGAGATAAGAAGTCTGATTTTGAGTGCCAAAGACAGCGGATCGAAAAGTCACTCTGAATCTCGAAGATGGGCGAACTGATTTCGGAGAAGATGAGCGAACTCATTTCTCGTGGAGGCGGGGAAAATAGCCACAGGGAGATTGAGATCATAGCAAGACAAAAAGTCCCTCCTCCCTTAAGATAGAGAAGTGGCGACGCAAGTTCAACGTGGTAACATCAATGTCCGAATAAAAAAAACTCATTTGTCCAGAAGAAAACATAGAGACTTGCGTCTATTGTTTGTATTGAGAAAGATGTGTTTCCAGAGCCGAGGAGCAGAGAACAGACGCAGGTGACTCATGTAACGAACACGCGAACAAAATAAAAGTTACATCCAATTCTATTTCAGTGAACATCACAGTCGGTTCAAATAACGTAGATGTCTTTCTCATGTAAGATCACTTTTACAGACCTCCGATTGTTGATGTGCCGTAATGGTGAATATGGAATAAATTAAGTAATAAGATGCAATTCCCTTTATGAAGTGAAATAAATAACAAACAGCTATAACCATACGAACAATTAATGAACAATAGAGGAACAGTATACAATTTATTAACGAGATGTGTCACGTAATTGACTGCTGCGTGGCGGGTACGGTTGTATTATTATAAGAATTTAACGAGTTATAAACGTTATATGTAGGAACAAAAAATACCACAAAATATTACACATATAAAATATACTGGAAGAAAAAGATAAAAACGTATGCTCCACATTAAACAGAAGAAAAGAAAAATGAAGATTTTAAGGTTAAGTTTTAGAGAAAGCTGGATTTTTCCCACTTAAAAGGCCGACAATGTGGATAACTCTGATCTTGTTAGAAGGCAAATGAAAAGAAAACTGTAATATTTCTCCGAGTTTTAGTAAGACAGTAAGAAACTGAGAGATAATATCACATTCCTAAAACCCGATAGCGGCAAACCAATGTATTTTTAATTGTGCCGAATAATCTCTTTAAATAATTTGTTTAAGTATTTTATTTACTCACTCTTCAGCGGGCGAAACACAAAGTCAAGTGTCGATTTGAAGAACCAACACACTACAATTAGCGCATTTTGGCCTATAAAAATGCAAAATATTTATTTCAGTTTTTAATTTATATTATTTATTTGATTGTGTTTTATTAAATGTATAATACTACTTTGAAAATTAATTATTGGAATTTGTTGTTGTCTATTTGCGGCTTGTGATTCGCTTTCTATTTTCCTCCAAATAAATGCATTCTCAAATTTTTAATCAAATTTCTATCCACGCGTTCGTTTGCAAAAACAAAAAAAAAACAACGAAAATCTTTCGACGTTATTCTTTAGTGGACTTTTCAAATAGTCATACTAATAAAGCGCCGCCTAGCGTCGAATATGTGTTCGATTTAAATCGAGTCAGGAATGACTCGAGGAAACAACCGAGTTACCGCATACATACGTAAATTTTGCTAATTGAGATCTTATTTCAGTTAGTGAGAGGGGAACCTATCGCTATACATTCCGCAAAACATGTAAATTGAATTCATATATTAGTAGAATACTTATTATTACTACTATTATTTTTAATGGGATTAGATCATGCGTTATCGACAGCTCCCGTGACTGGTTACTCCTAATTTGTCCCTTAGTCCTCATTTAGAATGAGTGATTTTTCTGAGAGAGAAGAAAAAGATGTATTCTAGGTCGGCAGTATTTTTGCGGGAGCAGTCGATTGAGATGTTGGAAATTTTCTGTTTCTTTGTTTATCTTTGTAACGTTTTCACTAATAAGGGTGTTGGATGTAAGAGCTTTAACTGAGCTGTTATCCGCCTGATAGTCAGAGACTCCAACCTTGGAATAACCACGAAAGAGACTGTCCTATAATCAGGTGCAAAGTACTGGGGCTGCTGTATTTCTATTTGGTTAATGGATTTTGGAGCATGGAGTAGATTTTAGTAGGGTTTCTCGATGCCATATTAGTGAGTAATTGCTACGCTTTTGCCTTATCATGGGCTACAAAAAATATATCCTTCGTTTCTTTTTCTCCCTTATTTTCCTTCTCTGCCCTGCTCTAACCACATCTGTTGACCTGTTCCACAAATCTCAAAACTATCATGAAAAGCTTCCAGAAATATTACACAATGAAACCCAGAACTCCAACTTCCAACGTAGACACCCACTACTATGCCTCCTCCTCCAACATTAGGGGTCCACCTTCCAACCTTCCAGAGGTTGAAACTCAATAACAGGAGACTAAACCAGACCTATTATTTCTAAGCGAAACTGGCATAGGACGGATTATTTCCCTAGATGAGTTTGTAATTAATGGATACTCAAACTTAACATCAAAAATGTGACCCCTAAGATCGTCATGGGCATGGAATATTTGCCTAAATAAGAGATGGCTTTCCATGTGGTAGGGCTATTTCCAGAGAAGATCCTAAATTGTTCTATATATGTTTCCGGGTTGAACTTGCTAACACCACTTCTATCGCTATACAATAGCAGAGTTATTATCTTTAAGAGTATATCTGAGAAAATTTGCCGCATCCTGTCTACTCATCCTTTGGTTAACATTCACGTCTGTGGAGACTTCAATGTTCACAATGAGGAAACAAACAAACAGATCATTAGGGAAGGTTCTGTCACGACCTAACTCAGATTGTTCACAAACCCACTAGTGTCCCCGACACTGACGGTCAGTATGCAAGCCTCAGACCTTTTTCTAACAAATTGCACTGAGCTATGTTCATCTTCTGTTTTGTATCTACTGGGATCTTCCGATCACTCGTTGTCTCAATTAAGATAAAAACAATAAAAACAATCTCTGGTCCCCCCTCGCCAATCTTTCACGAAAAACACCCGTCTAGCTGAATCCACTGTGAAAAATTTCACCCACTCTTTATCTGTGCCTAAATCAAAACGCGGATTCCATGAACAAAGCTTCTTTCTTAGAACTGCACGCCTGTGGAACTGTTCCGTCTCCCTGCTTCTCACCGGACTACAACTTGGAAGTCCAACGTTAACAAATTCCTAATGAACCACCCCCTTAAGTAAACACTTCATCAAATATCCACACTAACGTAATGTACTTGCAATAACCCTTATCCCTGAGTGGCTTCCGGGCCTTGATAAGTGGTGATCACTGTGTAAAAAAAATGTAATAAGTCCTAAGACATACCTCTCCATCGTACAGTATGTTGATACTCTATGACTGACTGAGATAGTTTCCATACATTTATATAAAATCTACCTCTGCGTTCAATGTTTAAAAAATGTATCCTCTATAGTATTAGACCTGACGAAATGGTTAATTGTACGTATAGACCGCTTCATACCTCTAAAAAAATTCCAACAAATACCTAACTTAGTTCTCTCCAGAATGTGCTGCCGCCATTGCGCAGAGAAATCATTATTTCTATTGCTTTCCACGTAATAGATGTACTGAGACTAAAATCGTCTTCGGGACTGCAAGCAACTACTGTAAAAGAGTTGTAAAGAAGGCGAGAAAATTGTATACACAGTTTTATAAGTCCAAAGTAGCTGCGTAGGGGCTTGGTTTCCACCAGTTTTGGATAATATCAAACAGGGTCCTAGGCAGAAACGCGTGCTCTATCCTAACCATCATCAATGGGCCTGGGGTAATCTCGTCAGCATCAGACAAAACTAAACTCTTTACCAAGAACTTATACATTAATTAGAATTAATAAATTTACTAATTATTAAATAGAACATTTTGGCAGAATCTTCCTAAATTGATAGAACTTGTTAGTACGAATAGATGGGTTTAGTGACTTATTTCTAAAATTCAAAATGGCGTAATGGAAAGATATTATAAGGTATTTACAGCTTCTCTTCCAATTTTCGGATTTTAATCGTGTTAAAACGTACTTTATTTCCTTTTGAACGGATTGACTGTTGCTATTTTTTCTGATGAGTTAAGGGCAAAAAAGATTGACTAATTGATATAATAATTAAGTGATTGTTTTTGCGCTATGAAACATATACTGTCAAGAATTGTAAATGTCAATTGAATTAAAGATGGTCAACATCATGAACTTTGGAATATAGACTTTTGTCATTCATTCAATATATATATATATATATATATATATATATATATATATATATATTCTTATATATTAGAATATTATCCGACATTTTTCCCAATGAACTTTACATCTGGAACTGACACCTCTATCTACTAGAGTAAATTCATATCGTCCGACAAATATTGTGAATTTTCCGTTATTATGAGAATTTAAAGTTTAGAAGAAGCCAGACACATATGAACACTTCGATTATATTATTGTCGCCATGTTTTGTTATACTTCATGCTGTGAAGACTCAATCATATACAAGATATAAACTATTACAAAAGCAGTATAAATATACCGAGAGGTACCGACCCTTGGATGTGTATATTTCATTTTTCATTGCATTATATTCAGGTTACTAAAATTATATGAACTACAAACTCAAATTTCCCTCCACATGAAACATATATCCATCTCTACTTGATCGAATAATCGCAATATTAATCGATCCTCAGCATTTATCCGAAAACAATCAATATATTTTTTATGACACCTGGGTAGATTAGTTCGTTGCTCTTAACATCCAATTGGCTTCACTTCAATCTTACTATTATCAGACTTTGACCCCCTGAGTATTATGACGTCACGTGCCCGAATGTTTGTCTTATCACGTTCTTTTTTAATCAATCTTTTTCACGTTTTGTTCGGAATTACTGAATTACTAAACGCTATCCGGAGGAAAATAAATGCATCCAATGTACGTTCACCAAAATCGTCAACTGTAGATAAGACTTTTAGTTAATTCCACGGTTTTATAGAATCATCCTTGTATCCGATAAGTTCTAATTACTTGGGAAATCTCGTCATACTTAGAGGCGTCGTGCATGAAATCGCTTCCTCGGGCATTGATGTAAACAAAGTATAGTCAAACGGACAGTTTTATTGCACATGAGAAATCGTTTTTTCTCAGACATGCTTGAATAAATGAATGTCGACTACTTGCAACTAATATGGATTGCTATATATAAATATATACATATATATATATGTGTGTGTGTGTATATATATTCTCACGATAATGAAAAATATATACTATTGAAGTATATATTCTCTAAATAGTATTTCGAATTGCAAGTTCAGTGTAATTTAATTTTCATAACATGTATATCATTAATTATCATTCCAAAAGCAGAAGTTTGTAACATTAGTTTGAGAATAATACCAATGAGGGATTTTCTATTAATTATGTAATGTATTAATAATGATGCCATTATCTATACCATACTTTTGAGTTCATTGCAAAGTGAAAATAGGAAAATTTAGGTTTTAAAACAATTTAAGGTACATACCGCAGTTCGTAAGTAAAAAAAAAACATTAAAACATTTTTTTATTATCTTAAAGATTGAAATTGTATGTATAAAAATAATTACAGACAATTACTATGTATGTATAATATGTAGAGACTTCTAAAATCTTGATTTAAATCCAAATGATTAGTTGGTTTAATATCCACGCCTACATAATTATTACTATTTAGTACTTTTTTTAGATTTAAAATGAATAGATAGTTACATAAATGTTATAGATAATCAATGATATAAAAAATATAAAATAAAGTGAAAATAAATAATTTAAAAAATAATTTTATACATTAGGAGTGGATAATTCTTGGTTTGACATAGCAATTGTATTAATAATACATCTAATGCAATGTTTCCTCTATGGGTGGGGCCTTATAGTTGAAAATTCTAACTATTCTATTAATATTGTCTTGATTGATATCCAAATAAGGATTGATTTCTCATTGAATAGTGGTCACAGATATAATACTAGTGTTTAGATGTAATGCCTCCGTTCAGTCTCGAGAGACAATGGACACCTCCTATTAAGGTAGCTGCGCATGTAATTGTTATGCAAGGGTTACGCAAATCCCAACTACACTACTTCTGAATCGACACTGCTTGAGTCCAGTCGCGAGGAAAAGTGCTGGACGACTGGAAACAATGCAGAGATAATCAGAGAGCATATACAGCACCTGGAAATGTTTAAATAAAGATGGAGTTATCGCACATGATTTTTTTTGTATTTAATTGAATAAGTAAATCCTGAAATTAGATTTGAATTGGCTTATTTGAGTAACTAAAATGATAAATATTATTAATATTTTCTGTCAGTTATCTGTTAAATGGACTCTCTTTAACGGTAAGCAGGTATTTATTTACGGAAATGAAAACATGTGTTTCAATAACAATGATTTAGTTTATTGTAAGCAGCTATAGTTTTGTAATTTATGCTGCAAGATTTTAAGATTCGCTTATTAAATTTTAAACTTATATTTATATCAAATATTTTAGATAATAGTATTTCTGGAGTTTCATTTAGCCTTTTCTAATCTGGAACCTTGGAAATAAGCCCTCAATCTCTTTGAAATCCAATATGACGATGTAAGATGATTTTCTCTGTGTGTGCTTATAAGCCCTACAATAAGTAAGTGCTATTTTTACTTTATGCGATTGCAAACTTTAAACATATTGATTTTCTGTAATTTATATTTTTTCTCTACAAATCCCTTTTTATTCTATATAAAATCTTTCTAATAGGTTTTTAAGGAACATATATTTGTCTAATGAGTTGTCCTTATTAGGAAATTAATACGCCATATATCCAACATAATTTCAGCGAAATCGCAAGACGTTATGATATTCAGTGTATCTATAATAGTATGTGACTAGACCTTCCGCAGCCTATATTTTCAATCTGGCAACGCCGGGTATATGTAGCTAGTATATATATATATATATATATATATATATATATATATATATATATATATATATATATATATATAATGATTTTTATTAATGAGGAAAACCAAGTAATCTTTTTTAAGTAAATTCATTTTAATTCTTATTCACAATTCTAGTATATATATATGAATATACTTAAAAAAGATTACTTGATTTTCCTCATTAATAAAAATCATTATTTAAGTGATACTTAAATAAGATTTTAAATAACTAGTATGATCATAGTTTTGCAAAGCCATGTACGATTTATTGTAATTGTAAGATTAAACCAAGTTTGGTGTCCCTTCCCTTTAAATAAAATTTCCTTTGTATTCCAGGCGATATTCGAAATTATTTCCCCTCCAAATTTACTATCTTGATGAATACAAAATATATCGTGTTGTTTTAATGCAGCTTGAACTACGACTTGAACTGCACAATTATCTTTATCATAAATGAAAAGTGTGTTCTTTTGAAATAAAATTTAGTAGAAACGAAAGTTCCTTTTTGTAACGAAATAAAAACAAGAAAGCCTAAAATGTCTTTTGGCATAATTGCTATAGTTCTTTGCCTTTTTCATCCCTAAATTATTTTTTAAACGTGCAGTTTGAGATGAATAAATCTGGCGACTTCCTTGAGAAATAGTAACTTTTCTGTAAATCACATGTCGTGCACATGTCTTGCATTTGTCATAGTTTATTTAAAAACATTTCTATTTAAGGCGATAAAAATATTCAGAATACACCATTATAATTAGATGTAAAGAAATCAATGATATTGGAGAACACGTGTACAATAAGAGAAACGCGTAAAATCATGGAAGATGAATAATGATTCAAATTGTAAGCTAGAGGAAAAATTAAACTTAACAATTGTTCATAGTCAAAAATCGTCGAGTGATGTCGCTATTCAGAGTAGTAGAGAACGGAAGCAACTTGGGCGCCATTATCGTTTCGCCGGAAATAGCAAATTGATTGGCAATTTAGACAATCGGTGCATTTTTGCTTCTTTCTTGTTGTTGTTGTTGTTGTTGTTGTTGTTGTTGGTGGTGGTGGTGGTGGTGGTGGTGGTGGTGGTGGTGGCGGCGGTGGTGTTTTGAATAATATTCATAGAAAAAATTATAGAAAATAGATTTCTTCGTTGTTTTCAGATGCGTCCATAATTTCTGCCAGTGTGTTTGTCACCTTTTAATTAAAAATAGCAATTTTCTATTGTCTGGCACTTTTAAGCCTGCAATTATATTCTGGTTGATCTGTCATATTGACAGAGAATTGTCTTTCAGTTTGAAATAGCATTTTCGTTGATTTATGTTTAAAATAAAATTGTCTTTGGTCCGTTACACTTAAATATAAAATAGTCTGATATACTTAATTTTAAAATAGTATTTTCTTTGATCTGCCACGTTTAATTTTAAAATAATATTTATTTTCTTTGGCCTGTCTTGTTTAAGTTTAAAGTATTATTTTCTTTAGAGTGTCACGCTTAATTTTAAAATATTATTTTCTATAGTCCGTTACACTTAATTTTGAAATAGTGTTTTCTTAGGACTGTCACGCTAAAAGTTCTAACAGTATTTTTCGTTGATCTGCCACGAATAATTTTAAAATAGTATTTACTTTGGTCTGTTACGCTTAAAAAAATTTGTTAGGTCTGTCATGTTTAGGTTTGAAATAGCATTTTCTTTGTTTATTACGCTTAATTTTAAAATAGTATTTTATTTCGCCTAGCACGTATAATTTGGAAATAATATTTCTTTTAGTGTGTTGTTCTTATATTTCAACTAGTATTTCGACTCGTCACTCAATTTTGATATACAATTATCTTTGGTCTGTTATATTATGTTAAATATTTTTTCGCCTGTGTTAATTTTGAAGTAGCATTGTCTTTCGTCTATTATATTTAATTTTGAAATATTATTTTCTTTGGTTTGTGAAACTTTATTTTGAAATATTACATTCTTCGGTCTGTGACGCTAAATTTGGAAATAGTATTGTCTTTGATCTGTGACGCTTAATTTTGAAATAGTATTTCATTGATCTGTTACGCTTAATTTTGAAACATTGTTGTCTTTGGTCTGATGCACTTAATTTATAAAAAAGTATTTTATTTGGTCTGTCACACTAAATTTTGAAATTCTAATATCTTCGGTCGGTTACGTTTTATTCTAGAGTAGCATTTTTATTGACCTATCACGCGTAATATTGAAATAGTTTTTTTTTTATCTGTCACTCTTCTTATTTTAAAATAGTATTTTCTTTACAAAAATATGCCGTTTGATTGAAAGCAAAATATGTTCTTGTTTTTCTTTGGAAAATCTTGATTCTTGTCAAAGAGGATACAATAATCTGAACGCTTTGTTATTATGTGCGGTGGATAGTGGTGAAGTGTGTGGTGGGCGATTTCAATGATATCCAGATCTCATTTTTGCCATAAGGAAACAAAGTTAAAATAAATCGGAAGAAATCGTGAGTTTAGTTTATTACAATTGATTGTTCACTGTAAAGTTTTATCAAATGAAATTTAATCATGATGAAAATGGTGATCAGTACAACAGAACATACAATAATCATTACTAGTGTAAATACACGAACGTCATCTAAACGGTGTAAATTGGTGGTTTTTCTAGCTTTTAAAAAGCGCGTGTCCATAGGTGTACTTGATTGGTGAGGCTAGAAAATGCTTAGGGCTAGGTACTTTACTTGATAGTCGATTCTGATTTTTTTCAGGGTGGATGAAGTGTACTTGATGACCATCATTGAAATTGTTTTCGTTTTTCGTTTACTTTATTGGTGAGATTGAAAGCTTTTATATGAACGCAGTTTACTTGACGGTAGAAATTGCAAGTGTTTCTGGGCGTAGTTTACTTGACTATGGAAATGGAAATTGTTTATATGGATGTAGTTTACTTAACTGTAGAGATTGAAAGTGCATATGTAGACATAAATTACTTGCTGTAGAAAGTCAACTTGTTTTTTTTTTTAGATGTAGTTCAATTAACTATGGAAATTGAAAGTCCTTAAGTGGACGTTTACTTGACTGTAGAAATTGAAAAGTGTTTATGCAAACGTACTTTACTTGATGGTAAGAATGTAAAATGTTTATGTGGACGTTGTTTTCGTTTATGACCGAGAATGAAAATTATTTTGTGGATTTAGTTTACTTCATAACCAGATTTGAAAGGGTCTACGTAGTAATATTTTCCGGTAGTCGATATTAAAAATGTTTATACATGATCGATATGGCTGTGCTTTTCATGTGAAGGTCGATCACTTTATGACTATGATTGAACGCGTTTATTTAAAATCGGCTTACATGTGGCCATGGTTTTAAAACATGTCTGTGGACGTAGTTTACTGTATAGCTGATATTGAAAATATTCATATGATGTTTCCTTGATTCATTCATTTATTTCATTGGCAAAGAATAGACGCACAAGCAATTGCTATTTACAAGGGGAAAAGGCCAGTGAGAATTTCGGGGGCTATGTATAACAAGAAACTATACAGGGGAAACCCCGTGGAGGTCCGACCAGCTTCTGTTCAAGGCCGCCTTGAAGCCCTGTGGCGTGATTTGGTTTACGACCTCATTTATTAGCTGGTTCCACGGAGATGTCACTCGAACCGAGAAGGCTGCTTGGCGTTGAAGCCTCCCGAAACGTCGAAGATAGACCTTTTTCACGTGCACATGGAGCCCTCGATATGGGGCAGGAGTGAAAGTATTTGGATGACCATGGTTAAAAGTATTTTTACAGATTGAAAGTGTTTATATGGAATTAGTTTACTTAATAGTAATATTGAATCGTTTTTTATGGGGGTAGTGTACATCAGGCATGTCAGGGCCATGGGAGTCGATTTGTATTGCCATGGGGGCTGCAATTGTTTAACAAAATAAATAAAACCATTTTGTTATTCTTTTGTTCCATTTAGAAACATACAGGCAAATTCAAGTAATAGTGTAGTTCAACAAATGAATATAATATAATAGCAAAATTATACATAAATTAAGAACTAGCACTCATCAACAAAATTTCAAAGACATTCATTGTTTTGCCCCGAAGCTTTACATGTTTTTAGTGGCGTGTTTGATGAGAGATGACAAATGTTGATCAATCAATCTTGTTATGTGAGATGTTTTTGTTTATTTCATGAAAGAAAAAACTGTTAACACAAATATGTGGAACTGAACATTGCTATGATTTTTGCGATAAACTTTCCGGAAGGTATGAAAAAAACAAGCACTGCCACTTTCAAATATTTTGATCTCCGTGAGAAATCCAACTGAATTTTTAATGGTTCCATTTGCAGGTTTTCTTCAGCGTCAGCAACATCAAAACAAAATTACTCTGAAAATAATGCAATTGGCGTTCATAAAATGCGAAATCATAAAATATTTTCTCAGGCTCTTTTGATTCCAGGTGCGTGTTATCCTTGACAAAACCCAATAGAGACTTCATATCAGAATTGTTTTGCAGCGCTTTGCATGAAACAAAATGGACCAGATTTTCACTAGAGACTTGAGACTTTCATAATTTCAATTTCACGAAGTAACATTGACAGCATATAATATAAAGCAGTGATCAGCTTGTTTTACCTTGCACTTTTCAATTGAGATTATTCGAGAGTGCAGTGATATCTACAGCAAAAGCCAGATCCTGCAGCCAACTCTCATCTTTCAGTTCAACGATGGTTCGATCTTTCATCTCCGAAAACGTAATTATTTCTTGTCTCAACAAATAAAATCTTTCCAACACTTTGTGACATGATAACCAGCATACTTCTATATAGAATGAAACATTGCTGAACTCAGTATCCAGATTCTCCAACAACTACTTGAACTGAGGATTGGTTGAGAGAACGACCTATGATAAAGTGTACAGTCTTTGTGATATATATTAAAATATGATATTTTGATTCATGTAGATTACGTATTTATTATTATAGACGCAATTCTCTATCGATTATTTTATTGAACCTAATATATAGTAGTGAGATCAAAACATATATTTGGGGTAGATATTAAATATATATTATTGGATGACATCAGCTAGAATTGAAGCTAAAACATACAACTCTCCACCATTCCTTAGCCTAAGTTCTGCTTACATATTTTATTTTATATACACACACAACTCACAAGCAGCCCTGTGTTGCTGGGTCATAGGGTATGCTTAAATAGGATATTTTAATTCATGTAGATTACGTATTTATTATTATAGAGACAATTCTCTATCGATAGTTATATTGAACGTAATATATGCTAGTGAGATCGAGACTAAGTCTTTGTGACTAAACTCAGCACATGATCGAAAGTCAGAATCTTTGAACACAAACTTTATTGATGAATAATGCAATGAAAATGTGTAAACGTCGAATCTGGACATAAATTGTGCAATTTTGTTTTTAATTTGGCTACAACACCATTATGTCTACCAACAATATTACCTACACTATGCATACACGTAAGAGTTTTCATTTTTATAAACATTTCATAAATTTAAAAACATTAATCAAATCAATATGAAAATGTAGTCCTCGTTATTGACTATTGTCTGTTTCGTGTTGTGTTTTTAATAAACGCGGTTCAGTTCGAAGCTTGAAATTTTTGTTATCATTTGTTAATCTTAATTAATCACGTGACTGTTCTTTAAAAAAATCATGTTTCTGCAAAACTCTTCTTCGTTAATTACTTTTTAATTAATTTTAAAATATTAAAAACTTTAAAATATTTTTAAGTTAAAAATAAAAAAAAGGAATCGTGTGTTTTCACCACGTGCCGAGTAAAAGAACATTAATTTCGAGGCTCTCTTATCTAGAGATTGTTATTTAAGGAAAACAATATGTCGTCTTGTTTACTACTGTCTGTTTTTGTGTTGTGTTTTTGTGTTGTAAACACGGTTCGATGTTTGAAAAATTTTACCCTTTGTTAATCTTTAGCAAATTGTGTTTTTGCAAATATCTTTTTGGTTAATTATGTTCTAATTCATTTTTAAGGATTAAAAATGTACTAATACTTTTGAATTAAAAATAAATAATTTTGATTTTAGCTGAAACTGAACTAAAACTGAAGTAATCAACTATTAATTTCCTGAAGGGCGTTGTTGCTATGCACACTACGAAATAAATAAGTCCCATAATAAGCTTTAAAGAAAATAAAAATGCAACAAGAACAACTTCAATTTCCAGTTTAAGTTTTAAAAAAATCAAGTCGAGATTCTTTTAAAAATGGCTGTGTTAAGTTTTGAGATATTTTGTTGAACAAAGATGGCGGCGTAATTCAGATCAGTAACCAAGATGGCGGCCAAGAATCAAATGCGGTCCGTGGCGTAGTAAACGGCGAACTGATTGAATTCAAAATTCGACAATTTTTATAATAATTTTGAAATGTTTTCATTGGTTGTTTAGCACAGCCGGTGTTTATAAAAATGATTGGCGAATCCATTCGTCACATACACCCATTAGGAGTAAAAAACTTTGTACAGTTTTGTACTTTTTTTAAAAGTAAACCAATAAGTAGTTCCGTGCTTAATTTACAAAAAGTGTAACTGAATAGACTTCACCTTTCATAAATTTTTAAATAAAATCATTTTCCTTTATAGAGACAGCTTCAAAAATACAGTGGCCTCTTTACATACGAGCTACTCTATTTCCGAGAAATTCAAGACACAAGATGTCTTCCGAGTAAAAATCTTGACCTACATACGAAAGAAAATTCAAGTTACGAGAGATTCCAGATGCTAACGCTAGGTAGCTGAGTGATCGAGACTGTCCTGCGCCAGCTCGTCCCAGTTAGCACGTGTTTTTTCCCGCCATACAGTCCTGACCCTGTTCTTTTGTGTTATGTGTTTTTATCACATTGCATCTCCTTTTCGTGACTTTTTGTGTCCATAACCATGAGCTCGAAAAAAGAAAACGCAAATGTGTCCTCTGAGAAAAATAAAGAGGATGACGTCGGTCGAAATGAAACAAGAGATAATAGGCAAACGTGAGTGTGGCGTTCGTGTGAGTGATCTCGTGAAGCAGTGCGGTCGGTCATCCTCGACGATCTGTACGATATTGAAACAGAAAATGGCAACAAAGCTATAAAACCGACCAAGGATTTGACTGTTTCCAAATTGAGAACAGATAACCATGACGTAATAGAGAAACTTCAAGTAGCTGGTGGGAGATACCGTTACGGACAGCATCATTTCTGAGAAAGCGCTCTTCATCTGAAAGGACCTACAACGTGAAGCAGCGTCAACAGAGAGGGAGACATCGTCTGGTACATGTGGAGTGGATTTCAAGGCCATCCATGGCTGGTTTGGCAAATTCAAGAAGAGGAATTGTATCCACGCTGTGGTAAGGGCATGTATAAGCAGCGAGTGCTGATACCAAAGCTGCAGATGAGTTTAGGCAGCGCTGCGCTTCAATAATTTTGGAAGAAGGTTATGTCTCACATCAATTGTTTAACTGCGACAAGATGCATTCAGCTTCGGTAGCCGCTGCCATCTTCATTCATGTTAAGTGCTTCATGTTAAACTCGCATTTTATTTCCTTAATATCATCTTATTTATCTTATTATTGTATTTTTATGTTTAATTACTATTTCAGAGTGTCTTTAGTAATCAGGAAGATGTTTTTATAGTTAATTAGCGTAAACGAGTTTGGAAGCCGGGAACAGATTAATTGTTTTTCAGTTATTTCTTATGGGAAAATCTGTTCAAGATACGAGAAATTCTAGATAAGAGCTCCATTCTGGAAAGAATCAATCTCGTATGGAAAAGGGGCAATGTAGTTTTAATCACATTTTCAAAGGGATATAATCCTTAATTTTCAATATAACTGTAAAACTTTAAATTTAAATAAAAGATGGTAGCATCACACGATAAAAATATGATTTTAAAAATGTAAAAAGTACACGTTAAAATAATAAAACTTTAGTTTATTCTAGTACTTAAACCAATCCATACAAAAAAAACTTTTTTATCTTAGATGTTTTGTTGTTTTCTATCAGACTAGGATTGACTGAAAATTATCTCCTCCCACTTCTACTACGCCGAAACGTACCAAACCCCTGCCAATTGTTGTGAGATAAACGAAGATCATTTTTGCGGGCCGCAAGCGTGTCTACGATGGGTCGTATGCGGCTCGCAGGATGTGTGTTTAACATGCCTGGTGTACATGATGATCATGGTTGAAATATTTATGTGGACGTAGGTTAATCAATGGCTGCGAGTTAAATGATTTATGTGAATGTAGCACAGTCAATAGCCAATATTGAAAGTGTTCGTGTAGAGGTGGTTTACCTAATGGTATTCATTTAAAACGTTTATGTGCGCGTAGTTGATAGTCATAATTGAAAGTGTTTATTTGGACGTAGTTTACTTAATAACCATGATTCAAAGTGTTTATGCATAAGCAGTTTATTTTATAGTTGATATTGAAAACGTTTATGCAAATGTAGTGTACATAATCTTCATGGTTGAAATGGTTATGTCGAAGTAGATTACTTTATGGTCATGATTGTAAAGTGCTTATGTGGATGTGCTTTACTAATGGCAGAAATTTAAAGTGTTTGTGTGGACGCAGATTACTTAATAACAGCAATTGAAATTGTTTATTTTAGCGTAATTGACTTGATTAGCAATGTTGAAAGTGTTTGTGTAGAAGCGGTTTGTTTGATGGTCATCATGAGACTGAATATGCTACCGGATTAGCTATATCAGGTTTAGTTTTGTAATACCAGCATATTTACATTTATGACTTATATACGGCTCATATTTACTCTATCCGATTTTGTGTAGCAGTAGAAAGAAGTTTTTTACGTCTGCTTTTAAGTATTCAGATTGGTACATAAATGAAATGCGTTTTCTCTATTTGTGGAATAGTAAAGCAGATAGGTCAGCAAGACTAAAGGATTCATCTGTAAAAGCATCTCTTGTATCCAAGAAAAAGAATCTTCCACCTATTAGATTTCAAATTAGGATTTACCAAACACTTGATAAAACAAGAATCATACGGGTTCAATGAGTTTCATAAGGCAATGGGTTTAGTATAAGAAACGAGTAAAGTCGTTTCTGCAACAAAATTACAAGCAGGGGTTTGAACGGTTATCGGATCAATATGTTTATTAATGATAGTAAAGTTATGAAAGCAATACACAATTTCGAAACTAATGCATGGGAATTATTTGTAAATACAAAACTTTCAAACGAGGATTCCAAATTATCGCGCTCTGAATCCATGAATATTGCTGAAGTGTAGCCTCTTCCATTATCATATTTTTACTCTTTTTCACCCGAAATAAAGCTTATTGCCACTTGACCTTAGGAGCTACTATTTGGGTTTATGTCGACAGGGAACTATGTGGGGAGTTGAGGAGCCAGATGTCTGTTCATATTATATTTAAATGTCAGCAGTAAAGCAGGAGACCGACAGAGAATTTCAAAGTATATCATTTTGTGGTAATAAAACATTAAAGTAGAAGCTTTTACGGAATCTAGAGAATTTCAAAGTGAAAGGTCAGGGTTTCGTTGTTTGTTGTGTTAGTTGGGAGTATTTACGTCGAGGGTGGACACAATTGCTAGAAATTCTTCAGAGCCCATTCTCTTAAAACAAGCACAGATATGCAACATTGCGCCGAAAGAACACAGGTTGGACAATGCAGCGGGGAGGATAGCTTTTATAAAACGTAAAAGAAAAATCCAGCATTTTTCTCAGGAATGTTTATGAATGTTTCATGTACAAAATAATGTGCAGAAATGGTTTGCTAAATTAAATTAAGATGTTCATTTCTAAGTCACATATCTTATATATATAACTGACAAATAATGCAATATGAAGAACATATTTTCGATTTCATATTGAGGAATTCTGGTCCGATAGCAAAAAAACATAAATCTTATTATAAATTTTCCTAATGTCTGTCTGTGGGTATGAGTGTGTGTAACGCGGTTTATCTCAGCCTACAGGCAATCCACCCAGGCGAGTAAGGGACCGAAATGAAGCTTATGACCCAGCGGATGTTTTAGTGATATTTATATCCATGTTTGATGTATGGAAATGCAAATAAAAAATGCAAAAAATGCAACAACAAAAAAAACAAAAAAAAATTACGATTTACTAAACGTTTAATTTACTGGATATTTTTCCGGTATTCACCGGAAGTTATTATCTCCCTAAGTAAGTTCGATTAACTGTCTGTCTGTGTGTATATCTCAGCCTACCGGCAACCCACCCAGTTAAGTAAGGTACAGAAATGAAGCTTATGACCCAGCGGATGTTTTAGTGATTGGTGTATGGAAATGCGAAAGAAAATGCAAAAAAAAAAATAACGATTTACTAAACAACGTTTTATTTACTGAATATTTTTCCGGTACAAGGACTCAAGTTTGCCCAGCTGACAAGTTTGCCCAGCTTGGGTTCTTGTATAAAAAATGACCGTAATCTTATGAAATTAGTAAGATTAAGATATTCCGTGTAAGAATTATTTTCACTGTTGACTAATTGTTGTATTCTAGTGGGGCTGTGTATATATTCTATACATATTTACACGTATACGCACCGAGTGTCTTGTTCACACATGTATTTACGTGTGATTGTCTAGTTTTCTAAATGTTACAAAACAATTTATCTGGTGTATGTCCACCTATAGCAACAAATAAGGGATGAAATAAGCATCTTTGTCCCTTGTCAGATAAAGGAAGACATACCTTCAACGAAAGAGACGAATACCATTCTATGGGGTTACAACATTTGTCCAATTAGGGAACACACTTGGCGCATCTTTGATCTTGTTGGACGGAAAGTTGGAACGAAAATTCTACCATGAACAGCAGTTTTTTTTCGGACACCTTTATTCCAGAATGTTGTTTTCATCTTGGAAAGGTTGAACACTGATACAGTCTTGTCTACACCTTTATTATCGATCTTGCGCCTGCTTGGTGCCAACCCGTCTGCCGACCGATCGGCTTATTACAGACTAAATACTAATTAACTTTCTATAGTGTATTTAAACTCGTTATGTCATGTATTTACGTAACCAAAGAGCATTGCCTGGTCTTTTGTCACATATCTTTGTTTATTAAAATCAAACATTCTAATCCAATATTATTAAATATCTTTATAAACATTTTATTGTTTTACATGGTCTTTTGGCCAAGATCAAAGTGTAGTATCTATCTTCAGATGCGACACTTCCATTTCCCGTTCTCTTTCAGTGGAGGAGAAATCCTTCACGACGGAGACAATTTTTATTTTTGTACCTTTTCTCCACGTTAAAAAACGATCCTGGTATCTAACTCTGTCCCGTGGTGAGGTATTGTAAATAGGTACAGTTCTATTTAAAAGTATTGTCCCTTATCAAAACTCTTTGTTATTTCCATATAATTGTCACTAGTTCAAATGTCGATTACTCACCTCTCAAGCTGACACATCCGACGTTACCCGGATATAATATACTACAATGTTATCATCATTATTTCTAAAATTCGGAAATGTTAATATTCAATCTTAATTCTATATTCTCTTGCGTTATATTACAACGATTTAATTATTTCTATAGAAAGGCTTTCTTTACTTTAAAGATTATAAATTGGGATATTTACAATCCAAATTTAGTAACTCGTTCAGTGGGGCCCTGAGGTCGTGCATATCAGGACTGAATGCTTGGTAATAGTGCGGCTTACCCCCTCCCCAAATTGTAATTCTATAATTTTTTGAGATCCAGAATATCTTTATAAATGTAGATCTTTCCAAATTTTGTTTTCTATCATTTTTTTTATGATATGCTCTAAGCATTTTATTTCTTCCATTAAAAAATGTCATTTTCCTTCTATGATTTTAAACCCAAAATCTTCTATTCGAGATAATAATTTGTGGACATGTTCTCGATGTTGTTTTTTAGTTTCACTTATTATGATATCATCTAGGTATGCGATTGCGGAATCCAGGCTACCTAACATAGTATCTATTATTTCTTGAAAACTGGCGGGCACTACATTCACTCCAAAAGCTAAATTTTCAAATTTTCGAACAACACTTTACCGGTTTTAATACAAAGTAACTTTGAGCTATTTTACTCGACTGGAACTTGAAGGTATGTGTCACTTGGGTTAATTTTAGAAAAGGTCTTTCTTCTATATAGCTTAGTGAAAATTTCTTCAGTGATAAGAAGTGGGTAAGTGTAGTTGTTTTTTAATCCGTGCTGAAGTTAGCAGAAACGTGGCTTTCTTTTGACTTCTCTTTGACTAAACGGTAGGGGTGCCCTGAATTTAACTTTTGATATGATGCGAGGTTTTACAAGCCTTTCAAGCCCCTCATTAGTTTTCTCCAATGAAGTGAACCTTACATTTATTTTATTCCTTGAATACTGATTACCTATTAACTTTGATTTCATATCTGGTAACCATTGTTTGTGCATTTTCTCAAACCCACCGAGAAAACTTCGGGGAAACTTTCTTTTAATTTTGACTGTAGACAAACCATTCTCAGTCGTTTGGGTTTTCACTTTTGGGAAAAACTTATTTATAGGAAGATTCCACAAATTAACTTGTTGCATTCTATCTGTCTCAAAAGATTTCCTGTGTTTTTTAACACGAGCATTTTTACTTCCTTTGTTGTACTGTTAAATGTAACATTAGTGATTAATTAAACTTCAAAAGTTATTTTCGATCAGCGTTTTGAAAATGTTTTGGTAGGTTTATTTCATCTCCTCCGTGTATGTACATTCATGATTGATAAGTTTGATCCCGCATCTGACAGTAACTTTTTTATATACTATTTCCACCAGTGTCTACATGTGTTTTATTTGTCTCTTTTGATTGTTTTAGTATACCGTATCCGATTTTTATATTTACGTAGTTTTTATCTTCTTTTTTGTTTGTTCTAGTGTGTCGTACAGGTCTTTTAATTTTGTCCTTTGCTTTTATGTTCAATTTTGCTCTACACAGGGAACTTTTATCTCCAACTATGTTATCATTCCACCAAGTTTTTTGTGCGGTATGGTTCCGCATTGAAAACATGGACATAGTGATGACTTATTTTGATTTTCAGATAATTCTTTTCTGTGTGCGGGAGGAATAATGTCAAACGTTATTTTATGAATCTTTCTTATGATCTTATTTAAGCGAAACATGGGATTCGAACCGCCTTTAAAATTTCAAATATATACTTTTTACATGAAATGTATATCATATGTAAAAAAATGATCCCGAATTTCTATGTTCGGATAATCTGCGTTCCGCCATCTCGAAAGGATCCGTTGGGACGGAACTCTCTTAAAACAAATATTTAAATCCGTTTTTATGAGTGCTATTTGAAAGGATGAATTCTTTAGTTGGAAAATTTCCGTTTCGGATCTAACCCCTGCTTCCCCGATCATAAATAATATATATAAAATCAAATAATATATTTTTCCTTTTTTAATGTAATGAATTATAAGGGAACAATAAAGTATACACTCTGTCCTTATTACTCTCTCTCTCTCTCTCTCTCTCTCTCTCTCTCTCTCTCTCTCATTCTCTATCTATCTATCTTCCCTCTTTCTGTTTCTCTTTTTATCGTTCTCGATATGCCTAGCTTTACAGCTCTTAAATGCTTGAATGAGGAATGATTGTTTATATAATTAATCAGACTAATATTCTCATCTTGAGTAATATTTGCACAACATTTCAATCGATGTAACCTATTTTTATGTTATACCACTTACTAGATATAAAAAATATATATTAAATAAAATATTCATATGAAACTTAAAAATTAACATTTCGTTAATGGAAATCACGATTAGTTTTCGACGAGAACGACACGCGGTTTCACATTTATGGTTTACTATTTTACTCCTATTTCGTAAATTATGATTTATTAACTTACGATTAGTTAATGGATCTAATTAAACATTTGCCTTTCTTTTTGTTATAACTTACTTACTTAAGATATAATATCTCTTAGTGTTATATTTGGTATATTTTTAATTTTTACTTTTAACTAAAACCTAAATACAAAGTAGAGAGTTAACATTTTCCCAATATCAAACAACGATTTATACACCTGAAGAAGGTCTACTTAGATTTATCTATATTTATATATATATATATATATATATATATATATATATATATTTATATATATAACAGAGAGCAAAAGAAGTGTATAAAGCTACTTTAAGGTGTGTCAAGTTACAAGAGGTATGGTGTAGCTTAAATATAATATTAGTCATTATAGACAAGACAAAGTTATATGTTAGCATACATAGATTAATTTGTCGGTGTAATCCGTATCCATCTAATCCTCTTGCTCACTGAATATGCAATTTATCTCTTTATATTTCCTCTGTATATTGTCATCGCCCCATATCATAATATCCCTTTCTATTCATTATACCTCCTAATCTATCATAAATCCTCAGCTAACTAAAATTCACCTAAATTAGTTCAACCCCCCCCCCAGGATTGTCCCTTTCACCCTTCGTCCACTACGCCCTTATATACCAGGTACTTTAACATGCCCCAGCTATACCCCTAGCTTGATGTAGCATTGAGATGTTTGCTACCTAGCCCCCCCCCAGCCCTCTTCTGATGAGAAGAATTAGGCTACGAAATTCCTAGGTATAAAAATTACTGTGTCTCATTATCATATCGGCAAATAAATCTGCTGAATAGAGCTCATTTCACTTTTCTAACAAATTCTAATATATTAAATTCCGATGAACAATGGTCGTACATTTCTCTTCTCTTCGCCATAACACCAAAATGAAGAAAAAGAAAAAATATTCATGGACCGAAAAAAAGTAAATAAAATTATTTTATTATTATATCCGACACTTCAAAATTTTCAAATTTCTCATTTAAATTTTACTTAAAAATAAGTGTCTTCAAAAAGTGTGTGACCATCTTTTACTTTATATATATCAGAGGGCGGTTTGTCATACTCAAGGTCGTTCCAAAGGTAAAGCCTTCTATTAAGTCACATTACGTTACCACGAGAGTGGTATCATTAAAATTAGTGAAATTTTGTACTCCAGAATACATACTTTTACATAGTAACCACCATTTTCAATGCACTTTTGCCAGGAATTTAATGATGCATATCTGCTTATGACGGTGGTACATAACAGAGATTGCTTTCTTAATGTCTCCCTATCACACCGTCAATATCCACAACAGTGAGATGAAACTCTGAGATCATGAATGCATAAGTTCAGTCATCATAACAAAGCAATTTGCAACCCTCTTTCTGATCCATTAAGCAGAATAAAATATAGGAGGAATTACTTTTGGCAAGTCTTTCGTGTCTATCTATCTATCTCTATCTCTCTCTCTCTCTCTCTCTCTCTCTATATATATATATATATATATATATAGAGAGAGAGAGAGAGAGAGAGAGAGAGAGAGAAAGAGAGAGATGTGCGTGTGTTTGTGTGTGAGTGTGCATTATATGGCGGATAATCAAATGTTAATGGACATGATTGCAGAGAATATCAAAGTCCGATGATATAGAGAAAGGTACGGGAGGTAATCAAATAGAGCCTGCATTAACTAGATTTGGAAAATAAAAAAATATTTTCTTAAGACATCTCGTTTAAACTTCGATTTTCTCGATAAAAATGCAATTTCAAACTTACACGTGAGAAAAAATATTTAAAGGGCCCATTCCACCTCATCCTCGAGTAGCTTCTAACATTGGTTTGTGGTGACTAAAACATTGTTTAATAAATGAATTGGGCAATTTTATGAGTATTCCTAGCCTCAAAGTATTGGTTAAATCTTATGTTCGGCATATAAAAGTTATCATCATAAGATAATAATCCGACTTAAACGTGACGGATTTAGATAAATGCTATTATCACTCAAAAATAATCCCCTCAAGCAAATGATATTTCAAACTTAAACAGACAGACCAGGTTTTTGTAACTTGGCTATTAGGCTCTGAATAAAAATATTTCAAACATGGGAGACATGGGTAAATATTATTTTACACTTAAACGTAACTGTTTAAAAGAAAGTGTTATTTTAAACTTAAACTGAAAGAAAAGGCAAATGCTACTTTAAACTTAAGCTTAATAGACCTACACAAATGCCATTTTTATGCTAAGTACAACTGGCCAATCAAAATGTATTTCCAGATTATTCTTGACAGAGTACCGAAAATTAAAACTTAAACAGAATTGATCGCCTGGTAACCTTCAAGTCTAATGTAAACACGTTCTTGCTGAGTCATCCCCTTAAATAATCAAATACTACACAATTTAAATTCTACCCAACGACCACTATATTACCACCTTCCATTCATGAATGCTTATCCTCGAGTGGCCTTCCGGCCTTGATAAATGGTGACGTCCTCGTAAAATAAACAAACTAATCTATGATAGATCGAAAAGAGCATCTCATAGATGTCCGTGGGTGTATATAAGGAATGCAAAAAAAGAATAGTTTTAAATGATGAATAGGGGATATATTATCATTAAATTGTATTTTTCTGCTTTCGAACGATGTAAAAGATCACCGGAATATAGGATACGCCATCTTCTTTTTCGTTCTTTCTCGAATCCTGTAATAAATTTTTATGTCGTGAAAGATAAAAGGTCAACCAACATTTCAGAACGATTTTATGTTTTAAAAATCTGTGTATTCTATGAAGCTCCGTTTTGTTGTATTTTACTCAACATATGTTTTCGTTTGGTTTCTTAAATATAAAAAAACAATTAAAAAAAAATAAATCGGTGCCTTTCATTAATTTCTTTTTCTTTTGTTAAATCTTTTAAGGTCTAAAGAATTCGTGATTTGAATTCGCTGACATATTTTTTTTGTTTTGTTCAGAATGGCAAAGGAGGCAATCCACAAAACCATCAATCACTTTATGATAAATAAATTTGGAAAAGAAAATGTAAATAAAACAATGTTTCTACTTTTGTTTACGCAAGTTTCAGTTTACTAGAAGAAAGAGAAAATCGACGTACACGACATTCACATCGGAGGATATAAAGGCTGGAATACAATAAAAAAATTAATGAGAAGATAATATATGCCAACAGTCGACAAAATAAAAATTGGTATTCTAAAGGTTTTTTTAATTCAACTTCCAAATCGAATTCTAATTCTAATGCATTTTAATTTCTTTATTTAAATTTATCAGTGTATCATTGCATTCATCAGACGTATTTTGTCGAATAATCATATATAACTATTATTGTTTATCATTTACTTTATTTGATTAAGAATTATGCGTGCGATGTGCGTTCCATCCTGCTTTCAATATATATATATATATATATATATATATATATATATATATATATATATATATATATATGCGTATATGTGTACATATATTTTTATTATATATTATTAAAAAAAACTATAAGACTTGTTCAAAACTAGTTAAATAATTCTATGACTCACGATGAATTCAGAAGGAGTTTTAAAGTACTCAGACTTACAACAGATATGGTCATTAGATCAGCCGGTTTCTGTAAAGACCATTATTTGGAAGTTGGAAAGTATCAAAAATAAACAAAAAATGCCTATTTTATTTCATACTGTGGGAGACAAATGAGTTTTGGGACCTATTTTTTCTGAATTCCATTATTAATTTTGCTTCATTTTTTAGTTTCACCCCTTTCATCATTTGCTACTTGCTATTCTATTTTTTTTATTACTAAATTTTACGAAAAAAAAAACAGAATTTGATTATTGTTAAACATTTTTCTCTTTTCAGGTGAGCCAAAAATGTATGCAGGTAACCTAAATTTATTAATAATGGCTAAAGGAAAGATGTTTACACATAGCGAGAAGCGTGAAATTGTTAAATTACTTGCTGCAAAGAAGTCTACATAAGAAATTTCAAATATTTGGAAGCGTGGTCATTGAACTGTGAAACGTTTCGTCATTGACGGCAAAGATGGAAGAAAAAAGCACAAAAGTGACAGACCACGATATTTGAGGAAAATCAGGAGGTGTGTGCTAGCAAACCCACACAACACAAGCAAAGCTATTTTCGGCCATGCAGGAGTGTCTGGCATCTCTAAAAGGACCCGAAATAGGATTTTGAAACAAATAGCGGACCGGATAACACCAGAAAAATGTCCTTCTTTGAGTGCTATCAATTGTCAGAAGCGACTAGTATGGCCACTTAATATTTGAAAACCAATTTTTTTAAAAATGTTCTCTGAATTGACGAGGCTACAGCAACCCTCGACAGCCCCGACGGTTGGACCAAGGGATAGCTCCTTAAAGGCAATAGCCCATGCTTGCGATTCAGACGTCAACAGAGAGAAGGGGGAGTTATGATTTGGGCTGGGATTATTGGTAGTGAGATTCTTGGCTCTTTTCTTGTCCCTGAAGATGTCACAATGAATTCTGTGAACTGCTGCAAGTTTTTGGAGCAGAATTTATTGCCCTGGTTGAAATCACAAAATGATGCTGTCACCAGAATCTCATTATTCAACGACAATGCCTCAAGCCATGCTTCTCGGTTAACAAAAGCTTAGTTTTCAGCTCAGGGGATCTCTGGTGAACGTCTGATGGATTGGGCACCTCGGAGCCCGGAGTTGAATCCGATAGAGAACCTCTGGTCGATTCTGAAGAGGAAGGTTTACAAAACGGGCATCAGTTCAGCAATAAAAATACCTTTGGAGGAGGAGGAGGAGGATTAAGGGGGTATCTTCTAGAATCACAATTAAACGAGTTCATAAATTAATATTCTCTGTTGATGGGAGGCTGATAGATTTGATTAAGAATGGAGGAAAGCACATAAAGGGTTAAATTGTTTGTAAAATTTGTATTGTTTTGTTCATTGTTATTTAAGCAATAAATGTGGTTTTCTTGTAATATGTTATCAATATATGGTACTATTATCATAATGACACAATGTTTCAAATTAAGTTATGTTTTAAAATGTTATTTATTTTGAAATAAATGAGTCTTGCAAACACTTATGGCACATATTCCTTCCCGAAATTTTTAAATACATATTTTTCTCCGGGATATGATTATTTAGTTTCCGTTTTTTTGGATTTTATATATTTGCATATCGAACATAGCGATTACATTGGAAATATTGGAGCATAAATTTATCAGTATATACGTTTTGCAAACACTTGAACATTTCAACATGCTTACAAAAAAATTAACAGTAAGATGGACATCTTGAAATTTGGAATATAAGCTATTGTTATTTATATTGAAAACATTGTTATTTATATTGAAAACATTTTTTTCGGCGATCATATCGCATATGTTAAGATAGAAACAGTTTGTGTTTTTTTCTCTCTTTTACCATGACATTTAGTCCTATGACTACCACTGGTTTCAGAGACTAGAGTGAGACATTCATACTATGTTTAATCGCATGCCACAAACACGTTCCTCTCATACTACTTTAGTGGCTCCTGTATTCTTTATGATAAATACATATTATCTTTATACACTTTACACTTCTTGTAGTGGCTCCTGTATCCTTTATGATAAATACATATTATCTTTATACACTTTACACTTCTTGTAGTTTCTTTCATTTGTGACCCCTAGCACGGGTCTACAACAATTATCCTACATATTTATTTTATTTATTATATCTTAAAGTATATCTTCGATTGGAAATATGTATTCGTGTACGATATTTTAATGGGCTTTTCTTCTAATTTAATGTTTGGTTTCATTTGATTACAGTAGTATGTGTTGATAAAGTTGGGTATTATTATTATTATTATTATTGTTATTATTATTATTATTATTATTACTGGTGGTATATTTTAAATTTTTAATGCTAAATTTTATTTGTTGATGGACGATTTAATCAGCGAATTCGTTAGTAATAAGAGCTCGTTTTATATTTTTATTTAGATTAGTAGTGTGCTTTTAAGCGAAGAAGATTAGTTTTATAGGATTTAATAGGTTTAGGATATGTTTTTGGATCATTTGGTTTTGCATGTAATGATGATTCGAAGAAAAATCGAAAATGTTCGGATACATATTGAATATATTTTTTAATTTCAAGACCAAACTTTGATTTTTTTAATTATATATATATATATGATAATAATGGAAATACTATTCTGACGAGATACAGAGATAAAAAGAAACAATAGACATATGCATATATAGAGTTAGAGATAGATAGATAGATACATACATACATACATATATACATACATACATACATACATACATACACATCAGTATTTTCACTGAAATTAGTTACTGGTCAAAAACACTTATGTCGAGTTCAGAAAAGGCCAATTCCAAAATTAACCTCAACTTCGAGTCACATTCAGCCCTCATGGATAGCAAGTACAAAAATCGTACTAAAATGTAAAAAATAACGTCGGTGTCATATCAAGTAGATGCCACTTTCACGAAGTAAAAGAATGTAAATTTATCATTTGTTTGTTTGATGTTTTATTTAGTAAGTAAATCTTATATTCCGCTCACGTTGGAACGCAACGAGTCACATATTTGATTATTGATGAGATGGGTTCTCGAGTGGAGACGGTAAGTAGGAGGTCTATGTTCTTCTTTATAAATACGATTTATATATATGAAGTTAGTTATGTGTATATGCTTATATACGAGTGGCGTTCCAAAATCAATGCCTCCTATGTTTTAGTCCGCCTGAATGGATCAGAGGAGATTACAAATAACATTGTTATGATGACGGAACGTATGCATTTATGACGTAAACCCTTCATTTCTCTGTTGCAGATATTGACGGTGTGAAACTATACTTTTCATGGGCGTGCGTCAGAAGAAGAAATACGTCATTGAACTCCTGACAAAATTGCATAAAGAACGGTGGTGACAATATAGAAAAACATTCTTTTGCACAAAAAGTGCTCGTTTTAGTGTTACCACACCCGTTTTCGTAGCCTTTCTACTTTTTAAGTAAAAATAGAAGGCTTTACTTTTGGGACGACATTCGTATTTACATATATAGGTTTTACTTTTAAACTAATTAACCGAATTATTAATTTTTAAGCATGGCTGTTAGGAAGAACGGTGGGTAATGTGGGCTATATTTAGTTTAATTTAGTTTCATATAAAATGGGAAAAGGGGGATTTAATACCTTCATGAAATTCAGATACTTCAGATTTCTGTAACTAATATAAATTATCAATACTCATAAGAAAACATTCCGATCGAAACATTATATCATAAGACATGTTGGAATAGATGTGTGTATTATATATCACTATTTCACTACTATTATAGAGTGGCCGAGCAGAAGCAGTAAATTATCTGCTATCTGTCTATCTATTTATTTATCTAATTATCTGTGTATCTATCTATGTATCTGTTTATCTAACTCTCTATCTACCTATCTATCTATCTATCTATCTGTCTATATAATTATTTATCGATCTAGTGATGAGTGGACAAGAGATTTGAAGTTATGTTGTCAAAACATGTCAAGCTGTGAACTGGTCAAGTTTGCACCGGAAAGTATTCAAACAGGTGACCGGATATGACGTGTCGCATGTCACGTGTTCCGGTTTGCTCAAGCATCGTTGAGTTGGGTCAGAGTTGTCGAAGAGACAAGATGGGTTTAACAAGTCTTCCCATAAAGGAGCGACAGTCTCAAATGGAGACAGAGAAACAACAAGCCAAAGATTGTCATTAACTCCAGTTCTGCTGTGACGAAATGCCTGAGAGTGAATAAAAATATATATAAAATCTCATATCGTCTTGGTTCTTGTCTTGTAGTGATCATTTTAACAGATTCTAACTCCCCAAGGACGAACCTCCCAGAAGAAACAAACAGCATAAACAGGTATGTCGTTATGTCATGTATAGGTATATGTAATTATGTCGACACGCACGCAACAACATCACTAGATGAGACGAATCACGGGCCGTAAAATAGACATTTAGAACAAGAACAACAACCGTTATACAACGTACGTACAGACATGCATATGGTCCGTTTATGATAAGAAGCAAAACAATTACAAGTGTCATGTTTACACATTCAACACAGCACGATCCAAATTTATACACACGTACGTTTATTTAGTACCCTTGTATATCGGACATGTAACCACAATCCCTCCTATACGTTACACTATAATCAAATGTACAAACCGTCGGGGGATTTTAAACATCTTTTTCACTTAGTCTCTTTCAGCTAACTTTTAAATGTCATAACCATCAGAGATATTAAAATCTTGAGACGGATGTATTGTTACTTTTTGACACCCTCATAACCATCAACGTATACGCAAAGTGTGGTTAAAACATCCTGTATAACGTGCTGATTATAAATAGGTCAGCAGTTTGGGAAATAGATAAACTGTTCAAATCCAATACGTGGACAAACGCAGATATTCGTGTGTATATGATGAATTACGACACACACACACACACACACACATATATATATATATATGTGTGTGTGTGTGAGAGAGAGAGAGAGAGAGAGAGAGCAAAGCTCTATCTTTGTGTGATTATGCATTGGCCTTATATACTTCAAGTACAATATTCAAGGAAAATAGGTAAGTTCGTAATTTAAAATAGTGGTGCTCAATGATTAAGTCATACAGTGAACTATAAAATATATTATTTTTTATAAGATATCGCTAATGATCCAAGGATAGAAGCGAAACTTTACTCTTTCATGGAAACCTTGTTCTTAAATTTGGTTTGCGTGCAGCAGTTAAATAAAAAGACATATTCTATATATGACAAGTAACAACTTTCATTAGAATGTTACATATGACTATAAATTGAATTACCAGCCTTGTGCTTTTCACATAATTGTTAACCATAATTGGAAACCATTTATAAAGCTGGTTATAGGACTGGCTTCATAGTTTCTGAGTTTTCATAGATAAAGACCGATAATACGTATTATTTGGATAATTCGGACTATTGTTCTCCTGTAGTTTTATTTTCACAACGGTTTGGTCTTTGTAACCCGCTATATTCTTCAAGTATACCTTGTCGAATTCTTTTTATGGAACTCAGAAATCTCTTGATTTCGAACGGAACCCTTTATTTAATCCACGTGTTAGCATGTCTTCATTTTGTCAACCATGACCGAGTAGAAGTTCTAATTAATTCGTAAATGTAGTTTGAGTATCTATTCTGAAGCTTGAAGGCTCAATCTTCAGTATGGGCGTAAATCAGAATGAACTTGCAAATTACTTAGGGCTTCTATCCGGCTATGCCTGACGGAACGAGAGCATGCTATCGCCGTGGATTAAATAAAAGACTGTTCGAAATTCTGTGCAGATGTCCGAATTCGACAGAAATATTTCGAAAGTATACAGAAAGATTTACCAATTTGACATGATACACCTAAATATGGTCTGAAGTTACAAATCTGCATCGAATTATGGAGTCTTCTGCCGATACCAATTCATTGTACGAATATCACTTATTTGATATCGTCAGCACTCAGTTCAGTAAGTCTAAAATCGTCAGAATGTTGATAATTTATGAAAATGTTAAATAGTCATCTTCCTATTGCTTGGTTAGATTTATGCATTTCCACTTTTTATAGAAATAATGATGTTTTCAGGCTATTAAGAGGTTTCAGAAAAAGCTAAATCACGCGTTATTCCCAGCAAAATTTAATCCACGATTATTTTGTGTTATGTGAATCCCAGTTTTTTAAGCAATAAACGGATTTTTATATCAGCTCAATCAGCACAATCAATGTTTTAAAATAAAAAGCAAAAGTCATGTCTTCGTCTGAGCATAAATGAAATTGACAATAGATTTCTCAAACTTCGAATGTTATTTTATTTTCCATGATTTTTTTTTATTCATTAAAGTTTGTAGAAATAAATCTGTTTTCTCTTGTTGTTCCAGTCGCATTTTTCAAAATTTTCTTTAATTTTCTTTTATTGTTTCATCTGGTTCTTTTGTTGTTGTATCTGGTATTTAACCCATTCAACCTCTCTTTTTATCGTTTTATTTTACTGCATTTCCAGTTAATATTTTCACAGCTGTGTCATAGTTCCTATTTACAATGCCTCCCCACGGGACAGAGTTAGACACCAGAGTCGTTTTTTAACGTGGAGAAAAGGAAAAAAAATTAAAATTGTCTCAGTCGTGGAGGATTTCTCCTCCACTGACAGAGAACAAGAACTTGAAGTGCAGCATCTGAAGAACAGATACTACACTTTGATCTTGTCCCGAAGGCCAAACGATTTCAGCTGTGCCATAGTTGATGTTAAGTTTTCTATGAGTACTTATTTTTCTCTTTTAAAACGAAGAAAGAAAAAATATGGTTTTTAACGTGTGAAAAAAACATTTTCGATTTGCCGTGTAATCCTTCTATCTTAAGGATCAATACAATGTATATTTTGCGACCGAAACAAAAAATACACCCCCCCTCTCTCTCTCTCTCTCTCTCTCTCTCTCTCTCTCTCTCTCTCTCTCTCTCTCTCGCTCGCTCGCTTGCTCGCTCAATTAAAGTTAACCTTAACTTGTTAGAAAAGAAAAGTTAAAATCAAGGTTTCCTATGACAATATTCAACGCGAAAATAAGTGAGTTGTTAAAGGTAAATTTCCAAAACCCACCCCCAAAACCCTGAGATCTATGGACAAAAGATTCTACTGTGCGTTTGCTTGATACTCACGGCATTATCTATTCTGAGTTTTGATGTAATAGAGCGCAGACGCGCGTATGACAGCTGTATTCAGATGACTGAGCCGTGTGTGAAGTGGCGTCACGGCAAGGAAAAAGAAAAAGGTTATAAAAACAATAACGTGTGAAAAGAACGATGATCATGATTACGTTAGAGAGGACCTGAGAGAGACGTGTTACTCACCCAGAAATAAACTTTGTTTTAACGAGGAAAAGTGAGTCGAGATTTTCCTTGTTGCTTCTTGTGATTTTGTCCACAACGTGTTCGATCTCTACATGTAACCATGTGTGTAAACGTGTGTAAGGTTACATTTAGCGAACAAACACTATTTGGAAAATTTATGCCGGGTACTTCAGCGAAAATCAGTGAAAAACACCCGGCAAAATGGTTGTCCTTCTCAATGACAAATCAATACCACAAGCTGTAAAAGTAACGCAGGATTTATTTATTTTGCAATTTGTTCTATCCCATCAACCATACTCCTCTGGGTCTTCCTCAACTTATCTTCACATTTTTAGATCATAGCAGAGTACACTTCAAGGCAGAAAATGCATTAAAGAAAGACCTAAGAAATAATAAATGCAAAGCTTTTTTGAAACAAACTTGTGTGGCCTTAAAATGTAAATGGGAAAAAATTATTGAAAAAAGTAGCGAATATACAATTGATAAACTTTGTTGATTCGGTGTGTAATATACCTTGGATTAACGATCAGAAAATGTGAGTTATTTATGGATCGACCGCATAGGTATTATGCATAGTGCAATTATTTTTGGAATAAACAAATGGGACATAATGCCCCTACCCTTGAAATTAAATGTACCCACAGAAAACTTACTTTTCATGAAACTTGTAATATAACCAGTAGACGTTATGGCGCGTGTAATACAATTGGTTTATTTTTAGAAGTGCAAATAGATCCTCTTGTAAATAATTTTTTTTATTGAAGTTCGTCACCGATTTTTATGAAATTTAGAACATCAGTAGTAGACATAAATATTACCTCTTAGTCTTTATTACACTGTTCCGTGTTTTATTATATCTCCACAACCCGGACAACCCTTGATAACCTTGCTTATAAATTAAACAGAATTAAGATCGATTTTCAAAAAATTAAGATCTCTGTAAAAGAATTTAAATAAATTGTTACATTTTTCTCAAGTATTAGGGTCATCCCAATGTAATGCCTCCAATTTGTTAACAAAAAGCTAAGTTGAAGAACTACGAAGACAGAAGTGGTACCATTTAAACGAGCGACCTTTTATGCATCGGAATTTATTTTCCTACATAGTCAACACCATTCTTAATTCACTTTTGCCAGCGATTAGGTGCTGTTTGTACATTGGCGTCCGGAGCGCGCTTTGTCACTGATATCTCTGTTGCTACTCTGAAATCGACGAACCTATCTCCTAATCGTGCTGGCATCAACTGAATGGGCTTCGTAAACGTTTAACAGGCGTCGGGCTGATGACCTGGGTGATCCAAGTACGAATCCAATTTATTCCACAAAATCACTTTCACTTAACATGTAGGCAACGATCCCGTAAGTACCCGATGTCTTTCTAGAAAGAAACACCAACTATAGAAATATCGGCGAAACCAATGGCAACAATCGCATTTTCGGATTCATGCGACATGATAGTAAATTAAGGTTAATTTCTTAAACATTCGGATTCATTTTATAAAATATATAAATTTACACCAATTTAAAAAATATAAATGATAATTTCTAAATAAATAAGTTTGCAACGTCAACAACAAGCAATAAAAAAATCTAGATCGATACTAAAGCCATTTATTTTTGAATGCTGATAAGATGGATGGCGAAAAGAGGTCTTTTGTCTTTGATAATAAATAAAAAAATAACTCTACAAATAAATATGAGTAAAGTAAGTAAATACAAGCCTCTGTGTGCACGCATTCACCTTAGTATCTGATTTTTCATCTTTCAGAAAAAAGGTAAAGTTGTATAAACGGAGCTAATAATGATTTATGCAACTCTGATTCTTTTTCCATTTTTGCTTAGATTCTTTAGATGCGCACTTATGCTCAAATATACGCGAGAACAATGTAATAATGCATTATGAAGTTTTATTTTAATTTTTGTGTATGGATTTTAATATTTTCAAAGCGGATCTTAATTTCGTTGGAATGTGAAAAATAACAATTAGTTCTTGTATTGAAACCACTTACAGCTTTTATAATAAAAAAGGCATTACATACATATCTACTATTGAATATCAGTTTATTGCTTTGAAAAAAGAAATCCGCCATTATCTATGCATGTAAAGTACTTAGAAACCCTTTCACAATTTATGATTTACTTAACTTAAATATTAAGGAAACGTAGCTTAAGGTTTCAAATCTAGCTTTTAGCTAGTAATTATAATTAGTATCTTAGAATGAAAATGACAAACTGACTTTAGCTATTGATTGTATTTCATACATCTAATATAAATTGTGCCCAAGAAATATCAATCAGGTTAAGTACGTAATGAAACAATCTATTTCCTTTACTATAGATTATTTAATTATTATACTTATCTATTTGTTTTAAGGAATCGGAGTTTTAATGCATTTCCTCCCAATTAAATACATAATACAATTAGATTACATCGGAAAAATTATTATTTATATTCACAAATAATTAAATTAATCTACATATTGGATTTGTTTTTTTTGTTTGTTTGTTTGTTTTTTTTACACGGTGGTCACCACTTATCAAGGCCCGGAAGCCACTTAGGGATAAGGGTTATTGCAAGTACAGTACGTTAGTGTGGAGATTTAATGAAGTGTTTGCTTAAGAGGGCGGTTCATTAGGAATTCGTTAACGTTGGACTTGAAGACATCCAAGTTGTAGTCGGGTGGGAAGCAGGCAGACAGAACAGAGTTCCATAGGCGTGCAGTTCTAAGAAAGAAGCTTTGTTGATATAACTTAACTCTTTTATATCAACTAAATTAAGAATGGGGAATATGCATTATGAAACAATTACAAGACTCCTCTCCAACGTCCTATATCAATGACAAATAACACCCTACCTGGGAATTTTACCTTCAAACTCCTATATATATTGCCTAATATTGTCGGACAATATGAAATGGAATAAATATATAGAGGACATTGCAAAGGTTGCTGCAAAGAAGGTGGATTCCCTCTGTTGAGCTAGAAGACTACTCACATCTGAGAGTATCCTGTACCTTACAAGGTCACAATTCGCCCAAGCATGGAATATTGTTGCCACATCTGGGCTGGTGCATCTACCACTAGTCTCTCCTTCTTAGATAAAGTCAAAAAAAGAGTTTTCAATGTAATCGGTCTCACTTTATCAACTAAACTCCAGCCCCTGTCCCATCACCGCAATGTTGCATCACTGTGCCTGTTTAAAAATATTTTAATGGAATGTGTTCTGATGAACTCGTTTCACTTATGCCCCCTCGACGTACATAACCCTGACAAACCCGCTTAGCAATAAGATCTCACCCCTTCACTGTTGATGTCCCTAAATGCTAGAAAACTTTCTATTCTTATAGTTTCTTCCCTCGACCAGCTAGACTTTGGAATTCCCTTCTTGCTGGCTACTTCCCTGGCTGAACTGATATGCAGAAGTTTAAATGTTACATAAACAAATATCTTGCTAATCTTTTCTAGACATGGTCCCAAATAGTAGCCCCTTACGTCCAAGTGGCGATATGCTTTGTAAGGGGTGAATATGAATAAAAAAAAAAGTTTAGATAGAGGCTTTAATGAACTGATACAATATCAATGGAAACGATTTATTTCGTTATCGTATAACTTGCTGAGTAGATGTCAGGTGTGGATTGGTCGTGATATGCATATAGTTTATAAGAGAAACGTATAAGAATATCAATCTATTTCTTGAAACAAAGTTGATGTTTATATCTAAATATAAATAACTGGTTGGGAGTAATATGGAACAATATTGATGGAATTAGTAAAGGGAAGAAATATACCGTGTTATATTGATTTGTATTATATTGGGGGGGTGAAGAAGTAAAATAAACTTGTTTAACTTTGTAATCGTTATATTGATTCAATTCAAATTAAAATGGTGATTAAAGAACTAATATTTCTACTTTACGGTTTGAATTTTCTTTTCAACAATAATAGTTTTGGGGGAAGATTATATTAGTAATGGGAGGATTGCAATATTTTTCCCGATTCCGATACAATTACCAATTCCGTTCTAAATTCCCGATTCCGATACCGATTCTTTGTAAATCTCTGAATATTTAACTATGAAGTTGTGATTTTCCCGAACCCCGTTAAAGGTGTATATATTTACATGTTAAATGTGCATATATTTACATGTCAAATATGCATATATTTACATATTAAATGCGCATATATTTACATATTGAATATGCATATATTTACATGTTGAATATGCATATATTTACATGTTTAATATGCAATTTTTACATGTTAAATGTGAATGTATTTACATGTTAAATGTGAATATATTTACATGTTGAATATGCATATATTTACATGTTAAATGACATATATTTACATGTTAACTGTGCACATATTTACATGTTAAATGTGCATATATTTACATGTTGAATGTGCATGTATTTATATATTAAATATGCATATATTTGCATGTTGAATGTGCATATATTTACATGTGGAATGTGCATATATTTATATGTTTAATGTGCATATATTTACATGTTGAATGTGTATATATTTACATGTTCAATATGCATATATTTACATATTAAATGTGCATATATTTACATGTTAGATGTGCATATATTCACATGTTGAATGTGCATATATTTACATGTGTAATATGTATATGTTTACATGTTAAATGTGAATATATTCACATGTTGAATGTGCATATATTTACATGTTAAATGTGCATATATTTACATGTTAATTGTGCATATATTTACATGGTTAATGTGCATATATTTACATGTTAAATATGCATATATTTACATGTTCTATATGCATATATCTACACGTTAAATATGCATATATTTACATGTTGAATGTGGATATATTTACAGGTTAAATGTGCATGTATTTACATGTTTAATGTGCATATATTTACATGTTAATTATGCATATTTTTACATGTTAAATATCCATATATTTACATGTTAATTGTGCATATATTTACATGTTGAATGGGCATATATTTACATGTTAAATGTGCATATATTTACATGTTTAATGTGCATATATTTACATGTTAATTATGCATATATATGTTAAATGCACATATATTGACATGTTAAATGTGCATATATTTACATGTAAAATATGTATATTTTTACATATTAAATGTGCAATTATTTCCATGTTGAATGTGGATATATTTACATGTTGAATATGCATATATTTACATATTAAATTTGCATATATTTACAAATTAAATGTGCATATATTTATATGTTAAATGTGCATAAATTTATCTGCTGAATGTGCATATATGTACATGTTAAATGTGCATATAGTTACATGTTGAATATGCATATATTTATATGTCAAATATGCATATATTTACATGTTAGATGTGCGTATATTTACATGTTGAATATGCATATATTTACATGTTGAATGTGAAAATATTTACATGTTTAATGTGCATATATTTACATGTTAATTGTGTACATATTTGAATGTTAAATATGCACATATATTCTAAAACATAGAACACACTTGCCTGGCGATCTATAGATTTTAGTTCATTTATTATTTCATTATTACTATTAGCAGTGAAAATATTTGTTTTAAACAAAATCAAATAAAATGAGTATTAAAGGAATCGTTTTTGGCATCGAAAGATAGACACCAATTTTTCCGATTTCGATATCGATTCTGATATATCAAAAATTACCCATATTTCAGGATCCCGATCTCGATTCCTATTCCGATTAATCGTCCCAACACTAATTAACAACAACATACACGTAAGAAATTAGAATTGAATTTCATGGGCATTAATAGAAAGGTTTTTAAATTCTTTTAATAGAAATTACTGAAATTTTTTAAATAGAAATTAGCGAAAATAATGAGGGGGATACCTCCATTTTCTTCTGTAAATTACGTCCCTTTGATTTCATTTTTTTTTTTTTACTTTAAACAGATAATTAATGGTGAATTATATGACAGCAATTTAATTTGGCAAAATTAGAAAAGTTTAGATTTTAAATTGATACTATCTTATAGATTACATATTTGTCTGGTGTTCGTATTATTTACACTGCAGTTACAGGGAAACTATGACATACATAACAGTTCATAATCATTAATATTAAATTTACAAATTTAATTGAGAATTTTTTCGTTGTTTTTGAGTTTTAAATAGAAACATGACGATTCTTTTTTCACTTGTTAATTCGAAAATGACCACTTAAGAATTGGTTGACATTTTGTAAGATTGTGGAAATTTTTCTCTGATTATAATCTTTAAAATGAGTTTTCGTATTTTTTATTTACCGTTCTTCACATCGTTCTTATACACATTTTATTCATTTTAATGTTTTTATTAATAAATAATTTTCACTGAAGAGAATCCTATAAAACCAAAGACTATATATTTTTCGTTACGTAGGTAGGACGGAAAGAAAAAATATATTCGCCGAAATAAAAAAAAGAATTAAAGGATAGAAAATTATGATTGTGTACTAATTTTTAACTTTAATCATTGAAAAGCTACTAACCAGTATGTATATATATATATATATATATATATATATATATATATATATATATATATATATATATATATAGTGTGTGTGTGTGTGTGTGTGAGACTCTACGAAAGGAATTCTTGTCATAGTCGTACGTCAGAAAGATGCGTCATTGGATTCTTAGCAAATGTATATCGAAAATGGCGGTAACTATGTATAAATAAATTCTGAGGCACAAAAGGTCGCTCGTTTTAATAGTGCAACTCCCATCTACGCAGCTGTTCAATTTTTTAATTAAAAACTAGAAGGCTTTACTTTTGAAACGACCCTTGTATGACAAATCGCGCTCTGTACGCCCACGTACAGCCATCATTCATTGCAGGCAAAAGTGCATTGAGAATGGTGGTAGTTATTTGGAAAAATAAATTATGAGGCACAAAAAAATTCGCTCATTTTAATGGTGCCACTCGCTCTTGAATTAAAAAGTGGGGGGGGGGGCTTTTCTTTTCTTTTGGTACGACACCTGTATTAGAAACAGTCCATTCATCGTTTCCAATTAGATAGATAGATAGATAGATAGAATGTTCATTATTTCGTTGTGGACTAATTTACTTTGGATAAACTGTAAAGAATCGGTGCTATTTGGGCTGCTGCCATTTTCAAGAACTGTTCATATCCTATACGCTGATTAAGAGTATTGGTCGTCCAGTAGTGTCATCGTCTAGTAATTTAATGTAACAATGTGTGTGATTGACTTTCTGATACCTTCGTTCAAAGAAAGTTGTAAGCATCAATTTCTAGCCGGATGTAGACGAAAATCAACATGGCTTCTTGGCTTTTTACCGGAAGTCATTCAAGTGTAATGCATGACAGACACACTCTAATATAGCGCAGTTGTGGATAGGGTGAAGAAAAGAACAGTGGGCAAGGGTGGAAAGAAAGTGGAACGAGTGATCGAAAGAGAGGACAAAAATTGCGGAAAATGGCGGAAACTGACGATGACGAACGAAGATATATATATATTATTCCTTAATTGGAATTCATTTTTTTTAGATGAGCATTATATATTAATTTATTTTTATTTCGGACTATTATTCTCATCTTTATTAGTTGTTGTTTTTGATCTTTTATTGGTTTTGCTTATTCACAACGTTTCGGCCAACTATTCCTCTGGCCTTCGTCAGGTGGTAACCGCGACGGATAGGAACTTCGAATCTCCTAACTGCATTCTCAGCCATCACTGCCATCCGTAGTTGTTGTCGTCTCACCACATTTTTGGCCAATTAACCTCTGGCACGCTTTGGGTGGGATTTAAACCGCTATCTTCAGACAATGTTCATCTGGAACTGTAGAGATTCAACGTCTCTATCAACTGCGCCTGCGGGGCCCGTGGCGCAGTTGATAGAGATGTTGAATCTCTACAGTTCCAGATGAACATTGTCTGAAGACATATATATATATATATATATATATATATATATATATATATATATATATATATATATATAGGGGGTGCAAAAGTAGGTATACAGTAGTTTCATATTAGTAAAATTATGGTAATTTGACGGAAGAGCAGCGTAAATGAATTTTAAAACAATACTTAAAGACAGAAAACTGTGAACGTGTGAGAGAACAGTGGATCGAAACCTTTGCAACACCTCTTCAAATACGGCTTACGATTTATTGACTATGTGACAAATTTGAACGAACAGGGAGTATCTACAACGCGCAAAAAATTGGTCGACCAATTACTGTGACCACACCAAACAAAACATCGCATGGTCTGAGGAATCAAATATTAAATTATCAGGTGCCGTCAATCGATAAAATTGTGTTTACTATGAAACCGGAACCCCCTATATCACCATTTAGAAACAACTTAATCAACCCGGGATGACAGTTTGGGCTCCGCTTTACTGTAAAGGTATCGTTTGACCAATTATTCAACCCACAACAATCGATAAGAATGAGTGAACATGGTAAAGAATACAATAACACCGTGGGTACGTGAACAATACCAGAATGATAACTGATTTTCAGCAAGATTGGGTAGCACCACATTTTGCACTCGATGTGCGTGCACTACTTAGAATTTCCCAACAGTTGGGTTCGACACCGGAACCTCGCCAGATTAAACTCCTATGGACTCTTTTTGGGAGGAACTGTTAAAGATAATGTTTTCACACACAGGCCACATACTGTTAGAAAAGTCATGATGAGTTAGCTCATTTTGGAGGCTTGTTATGGAATTGATTCCAATAAAGACCTTTGTTCCATAATGTGTATGGCTGACCGTTCTCGATTAGAACAGTGTATGAATGTTGGCGGTAAACCATTTGACTACCTAAGAGATTAGGGCCTCTTATTACGTGTTTCTTAATATACCTGCTTCTTAATACGTATTTTTAAATCGTATTAATGCAATATTAATTTGCTTGCATAATAAATTGTAGTATGTAATGCATTAATTTTTTTCTATTTATCACTATATACCTATTTTTGTCACTCCTTGAATATATATATATATGTTTGTGTGCTTGTGTATGCGTGCGTGTGTTCGTGCGTGTGTGAACCTATATATGCATATATATTATAGAAGAATACACATGATGAGTATAGTTAATTGCTAGAATAGAATAGTTTTCACCAATTTGTTGTTGTCTTACAAAGATTAAATTCAAGATTTAACGAAGCGAAAAGAATTCTATTCTATTTTTTCCTAAAACTATTACATGTTTAATATTATAGAAAATGTCTATAATGCTAGAAAAGGTAAAGAAACTTTAAGAAGGAATTTAAATTAAAGGAATCTTTTTTACTAGGCATCTATTGAGTACGAATCAAGTGGATGTTCTGCCGATATTCAAACCTTCATAATATTTGAAAAAAACTGATATTTTAAGAATATATATTCTTATTGATACCTAATATTTGTTGTTTAAATTTCATAAACATAGAGACTATTAGAATTTTGACGAAATATAAGATAATGTAAATTATAAAATGAAAAGACTGAAAGAACTATCTAACAGATTTCTAACCTCGCTCAATATGAATGCTCCCTCTATTTCGAAACACGTTAGCTTTTAATTTACTTTTTTATTTTTAATTGAATATGGTTTCTATATAGCCAAAATACGATGTGCCTTAAATAAGTTTCCAGACTTTTTTCGTATGGGCACTTTTATTGATAGTATACATATGGAACTCTAGTCTTCTTCTAAGTAATCTTCTCCGGCTGCAATGCACTTGTACCGTTCCAACAATTTATGGAAGTCCCAAGGAAGTCCTCGTGTGAGCATATCTACGACCTTCGTCACAGACTTTTTGCATCTCCTCAATTATCCCGTAACGCCATCATCTAAGGTTTTCCTTGAGCTTAGAGAATAATCAAGTCACAAGGAGCAAGGTCTGGACTTTAGGAACTTTGATGTCCATTTTTATCATGGCAGTGTCTTTCTTTCTGATCTTCTTTGAACAACCTTGGAATAAACTTTGCGCATACCAAGGGATCATGACACAGGTCAGTGAGTGTATTTTGAGTGCAAGCCGGTTAACGAGGGTTACAGCCCCACACACAAACCTTAATATAAAAAGGAGAGGCGCACGTATGTTAGTTAGGAAGAGTTCAGTTCGAGTTTAAAATCGACAGCTCGAGTCAAACAGACACAGTCATCAGTTAAAAGAAGATGACTTCTCGTGGAAGCGCGAGAGATAGCGATGTATGTAAAATGACAGAAAATTTCCCAACCCCCTTTCAAAGGATAGATAGAGAACAAAAGTGCGACTTCGGCAGTGAAACGTATAAAGTTTCAATTGTCCAGAGAAATAAGACTTGCGTTTATTCTTATGCATGAGAGACCTATTGTTCCAGAAGCCGACGTCGGGATACAAACAACTAGAGGACGCAGCAAGAGATATGAAGAAGACATGAAAAGGTGTATTCTGTTTTTTTTTTATAACCCTACCCCGTAGGGTGAACATTTGATGCAATATAAGCAGACACCCCTTTTCCCTTACCCATGCAACACTGTGACGCCATCAAGTAAAACACACTTTTTAATCAACCGTATCTTATTGCAAGGGTAGGTAAGTCTAATTCAAGAAAGGAAGCTTTTCTACCAACCATTTTTACCGCCCTGTTCAGCTTTAGGGCCTAAAACAAAACGATTTGATTAAGCCAGGTCAGCTTAGTTTAAGCGATAAAACTTTTCTACAAATTAAATTATCACCCCTTAACTTCAAAATAAAATCGCTGAATATAAAAATCTATAAAAAAATATCATTGAATGTAAGTATTCTAGTTTAAGAAATGAAGCTGTAGTTTACTAAAACGAGAAAAACAAATATTTTATGCTTAGAGAAATTATATATATATATATATATACATATATATATATATATATATATATATATATATATATATATATATATATATATATATATATATATACTGCGTAATACTACAATCTATTTTTGTTGATTCCTTTTTATAACCTCAGGTTATAGTTTTCTATCATTTAAATATCTGATTTTACGAACTTAAATTTACACACACACACACACATATATATTTATATACTTATATATACACTTATATATATATATATATACTTATATATACACTTATATATATACTTATATATACACTTATATATTTATATACTTATATACACTTATATATATATACTTATATATATACTTATATATACACTTATATATATATACTTATATATATACTTATATATACACTTATATATTTATATACTTATATACACTTATATATATATATACTTATATATACACTTATATATTTATATACTTATATATACACTTATATATATATATATATATATATATAAGTGTATTTACCTAACAGTAAATAGATCTATTTCCGCAATCATTGTAGAAATATTGAAAAGTTGTTCCCAATTTAATAGGAAATGGAGTCATCTGCTTGCCTCCATTAAATCCTATCAATATTGATAACGGCGGGAATTATTTCGGTAAGAGTTTTGTAAATTAATGATTTTATTCTTCGTTTATATTCTTCATTTTATTTCCTCTTACCTCAGGCATTACCTGTTATACAGTTTTCGAAATATATATAGAAGCTTTAAACAGAAACATCCACACACACTCATTTATATATGTGTGTGTGTATTTATGTTTCAAATATAAATTTTATACCACAAAGCTCAATATTGTAAGACTAGAGCTATAACTGCTATATATGTTTGTCATATTTGGGCTGTTGAATCTATGTCCCATTTGAGGGTTCTTGATAAATTGCACAAACGTATTTGTAATTTGATTGACCCCACACTGTCTTATTCACTGCAATCTCTCTCTCACAGACGTGATGTTCCTAATCTCAGTTTTCTCTACAAATACTATTATAGCATGTGTTCCTCAGAATTGTCTGATGAATTCCCTGCTTCCTTTGTTCCAGCACGTTTGACTTGTTGGTCAAGAGGTCTTCATCAATTCCCTGTTGTAAAACCTCATCGTAATACTGCATCCTATTCTAATAGATTCTTTGAAAGTTTATGGAACTCTTTTCCTGCTCACTGTTTTCCTTTTATTTTATTTGTTCTTTTTAAGACTAAGTTCCATAGGTATATTCTGTCTTTGCAATAATTATCTTTGGTCCTATAAAAATATATATTATATGAATCATCATGAATACAAGAACGATCATTTAAAAATCCACTAGAAATCATTTTTTCCATCCAAAGCTTCCAACGACGTATTAAACAGGTGCATAAAATATGATGTATTTACTTATATTTATTTTAAATCCCATTAAGTAAATAAATATAACGGGGAAAATGTATTGCAGTCAATATTTATTTTATAATTTGCATTATTAATGTTTTCCCCCAAACAATAAATTTATATATAACCGTACACTTAAATCAGTGCATCTCCATCCTATGCACGAATACATTGTAAACCATCGATATATCTATTCTTATGACTTACACGCAATTTTAGGTTAGGTGATCTGAAATGGAACACGTACATCAAGTCTGTTGGCAAGGTCGCTGGAAAAATAGTAGGATCCTTCTACCTCTCCAGAAGATATCTCACTGTTGATGCAATTCTCTATCTATATAAAAGCCAAGTACGTCCAAGGATGGAGTACTGCTGCCACGTATAGGCAGGAGCTGCTAAAAACAGCCTACACTGCTTGACAGAGTACAAAATAGACTTCGTGGCTTGGTGGGGGATGCCCTTTTCTCTTCCCTGCAACCTCTCTCCCACAGAAGGGACGTTGCGAGCCTGTCTTTGTTTTATCGTTAGTTCCATGGCAAGTACTCGTCTGAGCTCCAATCTCTGGTCCCGCCTCGCACATCTTTCACGATAAACACCCGTCTAGCTGAAACCACTGTCAGTAATTTCCCCCACTCTTTATCTGTGCCCAAACCAAAACGTATATTCCATGAACAAAGCTTCTTTCTTAGAACTGCACGCCTGTGGAACTCTGTTCCGTTTGCCTGTTTCCCACCTGACTACAATGTGTACGTCTTCAAGTCCAACATAAACAAATTCCTGGTGAACCGCCCCCTTAAGTAAACACTTTATCAAATCTCCAATACTAACGATTACTACGATACTATCCCAATTGATTACTGTACACGCAATAACCCTTATCCCCGAGTGGCTTCCAGGCCTTGATAAGTGGTGACTACCATGTAAAAAAATTAAGATCATTGACGTATTTTTAAATTATAAAAATAATTATATTGATGCACACAGTATCAGTACTTATGCGGTGTACGCTGATGTCATGATTTAAGGAAATGAATGCGAGATGTAACAATTTTCTTGTTGGTGCTGCTATTCATTTATTCATTTATTTACATAAGCAAGAAAATATGAAATGATTTGTTCGTGAGTTTGTTCGCTGCATTCGATGTTATATATATATATATATATATATATATATATATATATATATATATATATATATATATATATATATATACTTGTTTATTGTTATATAAACATGCTCACATCCCGCTGCTACAAACAGCCACTTGTTTCAATCAAACAACAGATATCATCAGGCAGCGACTTGACTATTCAAAAGTTCAATGAATAATGGATTTTTATTTTAGGTAGGAACTCTTTAGAAGTTGGAGTTAAAAAACTTAAAACACAGGACTTTAATTAAATAAAAAAGTAAAAAGGGAGAGGCAATTTAAATAAAGTTAAAAGATTACAATGGGGAGAGAGTGATTGAGAAGAAAAAAAGGAATAGAGACAGAAATAGAGAAAGAAAATATAGAGAAAACAAAATAGAGAGAAAAAGAAGAGAGAAAATATATACATATATATATATATACACATACACACACATATACACACATATACATATATATATACATATATATATATATATACATACATACATATATACATACTTTACTTCTATATATATATATATACATACATATATATATACATACTTCATTTGTCCTCTCCCCCCCTCTCCATATCATATATATATATATATATATATATACACATGATATGGAGAAGAAAAGAAAAAAGAAACAAAGGGTTATAATAAAGAGAATAAGAACTAGAAGGAAAAGGAAAGAATAATGAGATCTAGTTAAATAGAGAAAGAGAGAAAGTAAGAATTTGACAGTATATAGAAAAAGAAAAAGAAAAAGAAAAAATCTGCGTGTCAACCAATTTATGAACAATTATACAATTCAGTAATGAAGCATATTATTACAAATACAAACAGAAGATACAATCCAAGCGTCAGAGATGAACGTGTCAAAAAAGGCAGGGAATGCATTCTGCTAGCATATTTATCCTCTTACATACGTCCACGAGTAAAATCAACGCAATTCAAACATACGTCTACCATTAATTAGGCCCTTTATGCTAAATGATATAAGTTTAAAGTTTTCGCGTTTTTATTAGATAAATATATGAATAAAAGAAAAAATAATGATAAAACAATATTAAAATTATTATTAATAACAATAAACATAATAGTAATGATAATAATAATAATAATAATAATAATAATAATAATAATAATAATAAAAACAGAATAAAATTAATATTTATTATCTTTTTAATATAACATATTTAGCCATAAGAGGGGATTAAATAAATTAAATAGGTCCAATAATTATAAATAATATTTATGTATATAAAAAGAATATAATACAAATATATATAGATATATAGATATATAACCACACACACACATATATATACCCAAATATACACACACATACACACACACATATATATATATATATATATACATATACATGCACATAAGTAAAGGTTTAACTATACTATTAAGTTGGAAGTTTAAGCTATTTAAGTATAGATATAAAGTCATATTAAATCACAAAATAATACATTCAATACCAGATTACTAATAACACAGATACAAGTACACTTACCTATAAATATATTCAGGCAAAAGAAGTAATTAAATCAACGAAATACTCAAAAATAGCGACGCACAGGTAGATAGTACCCTAATTAAAAATAATAAGATACATATGTATATACTCACAGAGAACCAACCGACATACTAAGAAGCATATATATATATATATATATATATATATATATATATATATATATATATATATACATATATATAATCTTATGTATACACATACATACAAAAAATACACAAATATATGCACACAATCATATACTAATACACAACAACGCACACACACATATATATACTCACACATAAATATGTATAATTTACATAAATTATATATATAGAAATACATAAGAATACAAATAATTTGGCAAGGGTACAGATAGATGCATACACACATAGAAACATACAAATGGATTGAATAAACATGGGAGGGTATACCAAATAATATAGAAATATATAGATCTAAGTACACACGGTCATAAAATAAATACATAGACACATACATATACACATAGACACACATGTATATAAGATAGGAGAAGTAAAGAATGAAATCAGGAGAGGAGAAAGTATATTAATAGAATATTAATAAATTATAGAAATCAGTGACAATTTTTAATTTATTTAAATTTTATATCTAAACTAAATTACTTAAAAGATGGGTTTTATAATGTTTGCAATTAATTGAATTTTCGTGCTTCTTATTTAATAATTTATCTCTTTCTCTAAAAGTAAGTATAAATAATTTCTCATAAAGACATAGGTAGCAAGGCGAGTTTAAAGATGAGCAGGTTTTCGCTTTCTTTAAAATTTTCCAATTTACTATTGGGGAGTAACCTTGCTCTACTAGTTCATTGTAATATTTAGACAAGGAAGTTCTATTTTTGTACTCATTATTTTCAAAAGAGCACTTGTGACCGGTAAATCTTTCTTTAAAATTGTTATTTGTCATTCCTATGTAATATTTTTTTTCATTCGGATTTTCCTTAGTAGAAATAGTTGCTTGGTACACTACAGAAGTAATTTGACAATTTCCTTTAAGAGGGCATTTTGATTTAATTCTACAGTTACAACTTTCGGTAGCAATGGGTGTGCTATTTTTGTTTAATATTTTGTTATTATGTTTTTTAATTATTTTTTCAAGGTTTTCATTACAACTATAACTAAGTTTTATTGTATTTTTATTGAAAATTTTATGTAGTATGTTATTAATAGGGAAGTGCTTTTTAATTAAGTTTAAGAATTTCATTCCTAGATTTGTTTTAAGTTTCAGATTAAAAGGGGGATTGTACCACAGGATTTTTCTCTTACGGTTTCTATTTGTATTTGTGTTTGGGTGTGTTGGTTCTATGAACTCAATTTGGGTGTTTTTGTATCCACTATCCTTAAGGGCCCTGTTATAGAAATATTTATGTTTATTAAATGTTTCAAGATTGGAAGAATTGTCACTGATTCTTTTACTAATGGATTTGGGGATATGCCTAATGATAGATTTTGGGTGATTTGATAGGGGGTGTACATAAATTGGGTTTGAGTTTTCCTTCCTATATGGTTGGTAGATGCCTTTCCTTAAATCAAAGTTCACATCCAAAAAATTTACAGTTTTAACATCTGATATAATATCCACTTTTAATTTAATTCTACGGAATTCATTTAAGATAATCTTTTTGGTTCTTTCACATTTAGGGCCGTTGGATTCCTTGATGATCATCAGTCCATCATCACGATACAAGCCTATATCCATGACATTGATGTCTTTGGTTAAGTTGTATAGTATGAATAGACCTACTAAGTCTGTCATTTCAGCCGAATCCAAAGACCCCATGGAAATGTCAAACAGGTCATTTTGATCTTTTTTCAACCACTGATCATTTCCACTAATTAATGTAGTATTTCTACATGTCCGTATAATTTCAATTTCAGTGTCTTTTATATCAGACAGGAGTTTAGCAAACTCCATCACCTCTTCGAATAGTTCCTTAGATATGGAGGGATAGATAAACCCAATTTATGTACACCCCCTATCAAATCACCCAAAATCTATCATTAGGCATATCCCCAAATCCATTAGTAAAAGAATCAGTGACAATTCTTTCAATCTTGAAACATTTAATAAACATAAATATTTCTATAACAGGGCCCTTAAGGATAGTGGATACAAAAACACCCAAATTGAGTTCATAGAACCAACACACCCAAACACAAATACAAATAGAAACCGTAAGAGAAAAATCCTGTGGTACAATCCCCCTTTTAATCTGAAACTTAAAACAAATCTAGGAATGAAATTCTTAAACTTAATTAAAAAGCACTTCCCTATTAATAACATACTACATAAAATTTTCAATAAAAATACAATAAAACTTAGTTATAGTTGTAATGAAAACCTTGAAAAAATAATTAAAAAACATAATAACAAAATATTAAACAAAAATAGCACACCCATTGCTACCGAAAGTTGTAACTGTAGAATTAAATCAAAATGCCCTCTTAAAGGAAATTGTCAAATTACTTCTGTAGTGTACCAAGCAACTATTTCTACTAAGGAAAATCCGAATGAAAAAAAAATATTACATAGGAATGACAAATAACAATTTTAAAGAAAGATTTACCGGTCACAAGTGCTCTTTTGAAAATAATGAGTACAAAAATAGAACTTCCTTGTCTAAATATTACAATGAACTAGTAGAGCAAGGTTACTCCCCAATAGTAAATTGGAAAATTTTAAAGAAAGCGAAAACCTGCTCATCTTTAAACTCGCCTTGCTACCTATGTCTTTATGAGAAATTATTTATACTTACTTTTAGAGAAAGAGATAAATTATTAAATAAGAAGCACGAAAATTCAATTAATTGCAAACATTATAAAACCCATCTTTTAAGTAATTTAGTTTAGATATAAAATTTAAATAAATTAAAAATTGTCACTGATTTCTATAATTTATTAATATTCTATTAATATACTTTCTCCTCTCCTGATTTCATTCTTTACTTCTCCTATCTTATATACATGTGTGTCTATGTGTATATGTATGTGTCTATGTATTTATTTTATGACCGTGTGTACTTAGATCTATATATTTCTATATTATTTGGTATACCCTCCCATGTTTATTCAATCCATTTGTATGTTTCTATGTGTGTATGCATCTATCTGTACCCTTGCCAAATTATTTGTATTCTTATGTATTTCTATATATATAATTTATGTAAATTATACATATTTATGTGTGAGTATATATATGTGTGTGTGCGTTGTTGTGTATTAGTATATGATTGTGTGCATATATTTGTGTATTTTTTGTATGTATGTGTATACATAAGATTATATATATGTATATATATATATATATATATATATATATATATATATATATATGCTTCTTAGTATGTCGGTTGGTTCTCTGTGAGTATATACATATGTATCTTATTATTTTTAATTAGGGTACTATCTACCTGTGCGTCGCTATTTTTGAGTATTTCGTTGATTTAATTACTTCTTTTGCCTGAATATATTTATAGGTAAGTGTACTTGTATCTGTGTTATTAGTAATCTGGTATTGAATGTATTATTTTGTGATTTAATATGACTTTATATCTATACTTAAATAGCTTAAACTTCCAACTTAATAGTATAGTTAAACCTTTACTTATGTGCATGTATATGTATATATATATATATATATATATATATATATATGTGTGTGTGTATGTGTGTGTATATTTGGGTATATATATATGTGTGTGTGTGGTTATATATCTATATATCTATATATATTTGTATTATATTCTTTTTATATACATAAATATTAGTAGTTTTTTATTTATAATTATTGGACCTATTTAATTTATTTAATCCCCTCTTATGGCTAAATATGTTATATTAAAAAGATAATAAATATTAATTTTATTCTGTTTTTATTATTATTATTATTATTATTATTATTATTATTATTATTATTATTATCATTACTATTATGTTTATTGTTATTAATAATAATTTTAATATTGTTTTATCATTATTTTTTCTTTTATTCATATATTTATCTAATAAAAACGCGAAAACTTTAAACTTATATCATTTAGCATAAAGGGCCTAATTAATGGTAGACGTATGTTTGAATTGCGTTGATTTTACTCGTGGACGTATGTAAGAGGATAAATATGCTAGCAGAATGCATTCCCTGCCTTTTTTGACACGTTCATCTCTGACGCTTGGATTGTATCTTCTGTTTGTATTTGTAATAATATGCTTCATTACTGAATTGTATAATTGTTCATAAATTGGTTGACACGCAGATTTTTTCTTTTTCTTTTTCTTTTTCTATATACTGTCAAATTCTTACTTTCTCTCTTTCTCTATTTAACTAGATCTCATTATTCTTTCCTTTTCCTTCTAGTTCTTATTCTCTTTATTATAACCCTTTGTTTCTTTTTTCTTTTCTTCTCCATATCATGTGTATATATATATATATATATATATATATATGATATGGAGAGGGGGGGAGAGGACAAATGAAGTATGTATATATATATGTATGTATATATATATATATAGAAGTAAAGTATGTATATATGTATGTATGTATATATATATATATATATATGTATATATATATGTATATGTGTGTATATGTGTGTGTATGTGTATATATATATATATATGTATATATTTTCTCTCTTCTTTTTCTCTCTATTTTGTTTTCTCTATATTTTCTTTCTCTATTTCTGTCTCTATTCCTTTTTTTCTTCTCAATCACTCTCTCCCCATTGTAATCTTTTAACTTTATTTAAATTGCCTCTCCCTTTTTACTTTTTTATTTAATTAAAGTCCTGTGTTTTAAGTTTTTTAACTCCAACTTCTAAAGAGTTCCTACCTAAAATAAAAATCCATTATTCATTGAACTTTTGAATAGTCAAGTCGCTGCCTGATGATATCTGTTGTTTGATTGAAACAAGTGGCTGTTTGTAGCAGCGGGATGTGAGCATGTTTATATAACAATAAACAAGTATTATCAGCTCTTTTTATTGAGCACTATCTAACAACCTCGTTGAATTCATTAGTCCATTACTTTTGAATATAAAAAAACCCCGAGTATATATATATATATATATATATATATATATATATATATATATATATATATATATATATATATATATATATATATATGACAAACTTTAAATGCGGGCGGAAAAAAAAGAATATCTATCTTATTACAAAAAATGCTAGGTTTATTTTGGTTTCTTTAACACACCCACTCACATTTTTGCTGATGAGGAGACTTTGTTTAAAGAAAATCTTTTTATCAAATTATTGTTCAAGATATATTGTCTATTTCAATAAGAACACCGTTTCCGAAACGACCGTACAATCTATTGATTTTGTTTGCTTTCCTTTTGAAACTGATTTTTAATTCCAAATTATGAATAATTTTACTCAATATTAAAATAGCTCTAGGATATCTATGCCTATCGAGCTTATTATATATCTACAGTACAACGAGAACTGCTTTTCTTTTAATAGTATTAATACATTTACTAGTACAATAAAATAAACTCTGCTCTTTAGACGCTGGGTCTAATTCCCTCAAAATTATATATATATATATATATATATACATATATATATATATATATATATATATATATATATATATATATATTAGTCTAGTTGAAAGACATTTAACCGGGTTTATATTAGTGAATGGACGATTCTAATATTTTTACCGATTTTGATGCAATTCTTGATTCCGTACTAAATTCCCGATTCTGATACAATTACCGATTCCGATTCCGATTATTTATAAATTTCAAATTATTAATTATTCGCTTGTGGATGATTATCTATAGATTTTACTTTTACTGGTAATTTAAAATCGATAAATATTTATTACTTTATTATTACTCGCAGTGGAAGATTTTGTTTTAAATAAAATCAAATAAAAAGAATATAATTGAAGGAATCGTTTTTGGCATCGGAAAATAGACACAATTTTTTCCGATGCCCCTAAAAGTTTCCAATTCTTGATTAAGATTAATTTTCTCAACACTAGTTTATATAGTAATGCTCAATAGTAAATCGAGCTAGTTATATTACTATTTATTAATACAGACATGTAAAAGTTTATCTAGACTGACCTGGCAATGTTTCGGTCTGTATTTATAATTAACTACGATCTCCTGTCTTTTCGTTTTTCATGTAATAAACGAAAATAAATTTCGCTCATGATCTTAGTTATTAGTAACTATTATCATAATAATGTAGCAAATCTTATATATTTCTGTATGATAAAATATTGATATATAATATAAGCAAACATTGTTAAACAAAATAAAATTCTTGATTTGATTGTATTATTTTTTATTCTAATGATATTGTATCTCAGTCAAAAAATTTTTTAACATTCCACATGTATCACTAAACTTTTCGATTCTTCGCCGAATCATCTTGAAATGATAAATACAAATGAACAAAAAGAGCTAGACAAAAAAAAGATTATTAAAAAAAAAACTAATTGTAACTTTGTTTTTCTGGTTAGGACCGCTATGCCTATCGGCACTCACTGCACTAAACCAGACACAGCTGGCTCTCAATACATAACACTAGACTAACTGGTTATATCACTTTTCGAATACACTTGTGATGTTAGGCTGTATAAGAATGTTAACTTTTGTAAAAGTCGTACTTTTCCTTCTTTAATTATATTTTTTCGATTATCGATTTTTGATACTTATCATAGACATTCCGATAGAAAACATATCTAAAAACACTCCCAGACTCATAGAGTACATGGTGTGGAATTTTTTAAAAATAGCCTGACTGTTTCTGAATTCACAGAGATAGGAACTCACACACAGAGACATACGCAGATAAAGTGGCTTTTATATATAGGAACAGATATCTATTTTTTTTTTAATTCTTTGTTCCCTTTGTCGAATTTTACTTCAACTGAAGTTCTCAGAAATCAAACAGCTCATTCTTAGGATTAACACGTGATGTCTGTATGAGATACATATATATTTTAATGTGCTATTAAAGTTCTGAAAACTCTTACACAATGAGTTTGTAAAGAAGTTAAAAACATTTATTTTCCTCTCACTAATCGTTTAATTAAATAAACAAAAGCTAAATGAAGGCCATCTAGAACATATGCTGTAGAACGGAGAAAAAAGGCCCAAGACCCTAGTGTTTTGATGTGATGTTTTGAATATAATAAACTAGTTATGACCAAAGTTTCATTTCATTCGGACAAAACACTAAGAAACGGGGCCCAATTAGAGTTGGGCACCGTTTATTTTTTGTAACCCTGTAGTACATCTTTGTTGCTGTCTCTGTGTCGTACAAGATTCCAGGACAACAATTCATGTAGTGTGGTAAAGTATATGCTGTTATTATAGACGACATCACTCGGAGTAGCTGCAGTATTCTTCGTATAAGTCAGTGTGTGGTAGCCATACCAAAAAGATATTATTTGGGCTGCAACTGCTTACTTTGAATATTTAGTCACGATTTACTTGTAGGGGAAGTATCCTCATGCCAGGTTAGCACGACAAACTCTTGCGTAGAGAGGCATTAGAGTCTCGAGAGAAGTGTATAGTAGACATTCAAGTTCTCTTTTTGTTTAATGTAGTTGTCGAAGTGGATTGTATTTTTAATGCTTTTGCAATATGTGTATTCATATATATATATATATATATATATATATATATAAATTCGTATTCCTGTCTGTTTGTTTGTTCACAATTTGTATTAATATATACAAAATGTGTCTTACTGTAATCTTTCATTTATTTATATATATAGTATGGTACTTGGAAAAATATACAATTAAGAGATCACCTTATTTGCATATGACATTAAGAAAAATTGATTTTACTAAATAGCGGATCTTAGCTTATGTTTTTAGCGAGAGAATTATTTTAAGTATTTTATTTAAAATTCTTATTTAATAAATTTTATGCAACAATTATATTGATAATATATTTCATTTAATTTAGTTTGGAATTTATATTTCCAACAGCGACCTTTTTTTTTAGAGTTATTTGCCCCTAGATGCTATCCATAAAACAAAAAAAGCAAACTTTTACCAAATATCATTTGGTAATTTCATTAAGTCTCTAGCTGGAAAAATAATTCCGTATAGATAGAAAAAAATGTTTGGCTTCTATTGTTTTTTTTTTAGATATTCCAAAAAAGAAAACACTTCCGAAAAAAACTGAAAAGATTTCATTTGTTTGTTTTATTTTATTCCTTACGGCAATACAGAAATCGGTAAATTGTTACCACGTAATTCAGCGTCGTTTAGTACCTAAAAAATGAAGATCTACTGCCCCCATCTAAATTTAACAATTTACACTTTTTTCGCGTTAATTTCACCGATTACAAACTTAATTTTCTAATTAAAAAGGTAACTTTATGCGACGTGATCCAGCGGCGTTTAACCCATAAAAAAATGGAGATCTACTTTTTTTCAGCTTAATACATTTAAACAGCCTTTATAAATATTATGAGAGAATAAATTTTGGAAAAAAAACATGTTAGTTGGGGGTTCACTTTTCTATATAAATTTAACGTAAAATGAGCACCCACTGTTTGGCCACCAAGCGTGCAAAGAGACATGTCACCTCTAGCATTTTTTTAAGTTTGGCATTGAGGGGGAGGGAAAAAACTGGGGGTGGAATAACATTGGAAGCATAAAATAATGATGAATTAAATTATTTTATGAGACCATTCTCTACTTTCACCTAACAATTTAATAAACAAAACAAAGCCCAAAATATGACAAATTCCATTGGGGGGGGGGTACATTAGAAACATAAAATGGCAAATAAAAAGCAAATCGAAAAGTTCCTCCCCTAAAAAAAGCAAATCTAAAATTTCCTTTATTTATAAAAAAAACAGTAAAAAAGTGCCCTTACAAAAAATAAAGGTAAATGTGTAGTTTAGCGGCGTAAATTATTTGACTGACAAAACAATTATAAAAACTATTTATTTTAATATAAAACATTATTAGACCCAAAGGCTGAAATAAAACAAACAAAAACTTCTTTTATGGTTTTTTTTTTCTCACACGTTTAAAATTTGGCCTTTTTTTTAGGTTTGGCAGATTAGCTTTTTTAAGGCCAAATTTGGTCTTTTTACGCTCTTTCATTACAAAAATAATATGGCGGCCAAAAACATAGCTCATGAAAGAGCTTAAAAAGGCCAATCTGCCAAACCTTAGAAAGGCTAAATTTTAAAAGCAATACAGCGGCCTCGAATAATAAATATAAATGATAAAAAAAAATAAAAATGAATTTTTTTCTGGTTTTATTTCAGCCTTTGTGTCTAACAATGTGTTTTATTTAAAAATAAATAGTTTTTATTTTTTTTTTTTGTCTGGCAAATAATTTAAGCCGCTAAACTACACATTTACCAAAATAAAAAATAAATGCACGAATTAATGTTTATAAACGTCATTTTTTAGGTCCACAAAATCGTGAGTTTTCTTAGGACAGTGATCCCTTCTGTCGAAATATCTGGTGGAGAGGGTATCAGATACTTCTTTTGGGGCGATTACATTTACATGTTTTATCCGTTCTTTTATTTTGGAAATTGTTGCGGGGGTATCCACGTTACCCATGATGAAAATGATTAGTATAGCAGGCGTGTTTCAAACGGAACTTCATGTCAACCCAGACAACGTCGGGTAGCCATGCTATATATATATATATAATGAAATAAAAGTTATGTATAACTTTATTGTAACAATAAGGAAAAGTAAAAGGGTAAAATTAATTTTCTTTATTGTTCTGCTGATATAATTAAGTTTTATAAAACTTTTATTTTTCATCTTTTATTTAATATTATTTGCATTTAATATTGTTTGCTCTTCTAATAGTGTTGATCTTTTCTTATCTTGATAAGTTTTGCTTTGTTAAAGATATCCTTGCTAACATATTTGCATTGCGTGTTGATTTAGATATGTAGGTGTGTATTATTTATATATATATATATATATATATATATATATATATATATATATATATATATATATATATATATATATATATATATATATATATATATAAACAAAATATATAAAAATATGTCCCGTCAAAAAGCAGGGGGAGGCAACGCAAAACGAAAAAGTAACGTCTTTACTGCTTACAAAGTATTAAATACAAATTAGCGACATTTAAAAGCTGCTTATATCGCTAATAAAAATAACAACAGATCTTTTATATATATATATATATATATATATATATATATAATGCAATTGCATATATATATCCTTGCTAACATAATTGCATTGCATATATATATATATATATATATATATATATATATATATATACTTGTTTATTGTTATATAAACATGCTCACATCCCGCTGCTACAAACAGCCACTTGTTTCAATCAAACAACAGATATCATCAGGCAGCGACTTGACTATTCAAAAGTTCAATGAATAATCTATTCATATTATTCATTGAACTTTTGAATAGTCAAGTCGCTGCCTGATGATATCTGTTGTTTGATTGAAACAAGTGGCTGTTTGTAGCAGCGGGATGTGAGCATGTTTATATAACAATAAACAAGTATTATCAGCTCTTTTTATTGAGCACTATCTAACAACCTCGTTGAATTCATTAGTCCATTACTTTTGAATATAAAAAAAACCCCGAGTATATATATATATATATATATATATATATATATATATATATATATGCAATGCAATTATGTAAGCAAGGATATATATATGCAATGCAATTATGTTAGCAAGGATATATATATATATATATATGTATATATATATCCTTGCTAACATAATTGCATTGCATATATGTATCCTTGCTAACATAATTGCATTGCATATGCACATATATATATATATATATATATATATATGCAATGCAATTATGTTAGCAAGGATATGTATATGCAATGCAATTATGTTAGCAAGGATATATATATATATATATATATATATATATATATATATATACACGTTTTATTTTTTATTGCCGTATCTTTCTGTTAAGTTACATTATTGTTTCAGCTACCCGGCCGGTTTTTTTTGTTTGTTTGTTTGTTTGTTTGTTTTTTGCCGTCTGTAGCTTCCACAGACTTTTAAATTTTCATTTAGAAAAATATATTTTTTAAAACGGAAATGCATTGTTTGGACCAAGAATGCAGTCCATAGTTGTTTTCTATAACCTATGAATTTTCGGTGTAGGCTCATCACCTAAAAGGAAAAATCTTTAGTAGATATTGGATATGATTCGAAAGAATTTTGCTATTCAGCCAATCTAAAAAATATATTAAAAATAACGTCTTTTTAAAGGGGCATTGATAAAGAAAATAAAAGTAGAAACAAAGAAGGATATGAAATAATGGTATCTGAATGTCGTGGTAATCCTTGTATTATGTGGGGCGGTGTGGTCAGACTCCAAGTCTGTTGAATACATGCACATTGTAGGTAAATTCCAATTCATTGTAAAGCATTCTTAGTCCTAAATGATAATCCTTTGAGTGTGGAAGATCCAAAATTTATTCCGCTTTATTTTGGGTGGCGTAATCTCGGTGTGAAGTGTCCACTGAAAGCTATTCTCTATTATAAATTAAGAACCTCTGTAATACTTTTGATAAAAATTCAGGATTATTGGTAATTTTCAAATCAGATATTTTAAGGGTGGACTCAAAATTGTGATACAATAAGATAAAGTTAAAAATATACTACGATAGCATATGTCATAAACGTTTTTTTTAGCATTCTTTCCGTGTCCCTATTTACATGATATGAAGAGAGAAAGTGGTTAGGAGAAATTTAGAATTTCATTTTGTTCCTAACTGTTCGAATAGGAAAGAAGGGAAGTGGAGACATGTAAAGAGAAGAATTGGGGAAGAAGAGAAAGGGGGGCTAGCTGGCGTTTGTTTAAGGCTTGCGATGATCTTGGCGCAAACAGTCAGTCCGAAGTGGTAGTGGGGTTGATTTTCTATGATCGGCAACTCGCACTGAAGGGGAGGGAAACGATTCTATGGGGTAAATGTGGGCAAGTCGAGGTTAAAAGAATGGAATTAAAAATAAACTAAGAGTCACCTTGATGAGTTAGAACTCCTCGGCCTAACGTTTACATGGAGTATGAACTGTAATAGATACATTGAGAACACTGCCAAGGCTGTTACAAAAAAAGGTGGGCTCTCTCTACCGTGCTAGAAAATTACTTACGCCTGAAAGTATCCTGTACCTCTATAAGGCCACCATTCGCCCATGTATGGAGTTCTGTTGTCACATTTGGGCTGCTTGTCTCTCATTCCTGGACGGGGTTCAAAAGAGAGTCGCCAACCTGATAGGTCCTGAATTGTCATCTAGGCTTCAGCCTCTGTCCCATCGATGAAATGTTGCATCCCTCTACCTGTTCTACAAGTACTTTAATGGTGAGTACTCTGACGAACTACAAGCACTTGTGCTTCCTCAACGTGACTTCCCCGACAAACCCGACAAGCAACTAAGTCCCGCCCCTTTACAGTAGAGATCCCTAGGTGTAAGAAAGCCTTTTACTCCAATAGTTTCTTCCCCAGAACTGCAAGTCTTTTAACTCCCTTCCGGGATTCTGCTTTCCCAACTGTACTGATATGCAGAAGTTCAAGTGTAATGTGAACAAACATGTTGCTACTCATCTCTCTTCATAATGCCCTCGCAAATCATGTCTCCGATACTAGCCCCCTACTTCAAAGTGGCACTGTGCCTTGTTTGGGGTGAAAATTGAATAAAAACTTTTTAAAAAAGGTAGAATTGAAGCGTGTGGGAATCGTACTAGATGTAGATGCATATCGGCATTTAGATAATATTTAATAGTTTTTTTTTAATAATTAGGATTCTATAGCTGAAATATAACATGTATTATGTAAGGATGTATTTAGTTTGATATGAAGGACCCACTCGTTAAATAGATTTAACTATTTATAAATTATATAATAATGGATAATATATAAAGACAATATAATAAGATTGAGTTTCTTGAGTAAAAGGTAAAGTGAAGTGGGTGTTATTTTTTATTTTTTATTCTTTATTGCTTAATACTTAATGTTATTTCAAATTTTCCGTATTTAAATTTTATCTTATGGTTGCAATTTGATACCAATTCATTTCTAGTATTTATTGTGGGTTTAGATTACATGATTGTTTTAACCGCTTCAGAGGTGTAAAGGTTACATGATTTAGACCCTGGAATGTATGATTTTGCTTTTTTATTATATTCCATTTGATTGAGTAATGAATCTTCTTAAGTGTCAGGTTTTTAATTAAGGTGGTTAAAGAAGTGTCTCTTTTGGACCGTTTGTTTCCTTTTTTGAAAGAACGTAAGTGGTTTGAGATTCTTAGTTTTATTAAAGTGGAAGCTGCGCCTATATAATTTAGAGTTTTACTTTCATTGTTTAAGTGCGTTTGAATTTGTTGTGAAGTAATTATGGGAGAGCTACTACAAGGATTATTTTTAGGTTATTATTATTTAAGATATTTGTATGATTTGTAAATTTGGAATATTCAGCTCGGAGTTATTATGTTATGAAGGCGTGTTTGGTGCGTGTTGAATTGTGCTACTGCGCAAGAGTATATAACGTCTTTTTGTATGCAATCATTATTTAGCGGGCACCATACTTTATTTTGGTAGTTACATTTATTTATATGGGTTGTAATTATCTACGTCTCTTAAAAATACGTTATTTTTGATATCGGTTCTTTGTATATGCCGAATAGCAAAATTATTTCGAATCAGACCTAATATTTGCTTTTCCTCTAATGAGATGAGCCTACACCGAAAATCTATTAATCAAGAAAAAAACTCTTAACTGAACTGTACTCTTTGTCAAAACAATAAATTTCCGTTTTAAAAATACATTTCTCTGAATGAAATTTAAATTAAAAAAATATAAATTCCATTTGCTCTATCAAGTATATTGAGCTATTCTCTTCTTTTGATAGGATTGTCTTATATAATATTTCCTATAAAAATATTATGCAAGACTCGATACGACAGGATTAATTAATTTGTGTTCCTATTCGCCTCAGGATCATTATATATATATATATATATATATATATATATATATATATATATATATATATATATATATATATATACAGAGTGAAGAAATAAAAGTGTTGCCCTAAAGAAAATACACCACAGCTTTATTTTAACTTTTTATTGAAAAAATCAATTCAGGTTACTTGATTATGTAGTATTGCGGAAATCTATGCAATGTAGCCGCTTTCAGCCTCAATCGCCGCTTTGATATGGGTCCGGAACTGGAAGCATGCCTTTTCAACAAGCACCGACAGGAACTGAGGGGATGGCAGCGATCAGGCTGGCTTTGGTGTTGTGGGAGGTCATGTTGGTGTAAATTTGTACACAACTAGCCAAATAGTAGATTGTCTGCAGTAAAAAAGAAAACCCATGTTGTATTTTCTAGGGTGACAATTTTATCATTCAACCCTGTTTATATATATATATATATATATATATATATATATATATATATATATATATATATATATTAGTGGTGGGACGATTCCAAAATTTTTCCCGATTCTGATCCAATTATCGATTCCGTTCTAAATTTCCGATTCCGGTCTGATTACCGATTCAGATTCAGATTCTTTTAATATTTATAAATATTTAGTCAGAGATTTTTTCGTAAATTTTCAAATTATTACATAAATTCACTGGGTAATTTCCAGGTATATTTTTTTTCAAATGTTTTCCTTGTAATGTATTGCAAATTGAAAGACAACAAAATTTGTTTTTTTAAACAAAGCAAAAATGTATCAGTTTATCATTAGTGTACAACATGCTACTTGAAAGTTTTCATACACAGTTGAAAATAGTCGATGATTGGTAGGTAAAATGAGAAAACGATGTAAGAAGAAAATATTAACCACGCCCCCCTCCATTGTTACGAACGAATTTTTAAATAATAATGTTACTATTTAGAAAACCATTTTAACATGGAAAGGGCGTTGGGCTTCATTAACTATTATGTGCCTTCCTTTTATGTATGTTTAAATTTTATTTTAATTATATAAATTTGATGGTTTATTAAATTGACTAGCTTTGCTGTAAAAAAAAAATGAAAAACAATAAACGAGATGCAAAAAATAACAACTAACGGGACCTGTGGAAATTCCACAGGGGACTCATTCATATGTAATATATTGATGTTGGTATTCCTGGCGTAAATAGAGATTCTCTGATATTATTGTAACTCTTGTTAAAACTGCAAAAGTATTTATCTGAGCTTGCAAGGACGCCCGGCGTAGCCAGATCGTTAAGTACGCTTAAATATGATATTTTAATTGTTGCAGATGTCGTATATATTATTACAGAGTTAATGTTCTATCGATTTTTATATGTTATAAAGTTGCGATTTCAAAAATAAAGAAATATATCCATATGACTTTGGTGCATCAGCTTGCGTTCCTTCAGCTATAATCGAAACTAAAATTTTTGAAGAATTCTTGATAAAATTATTTATTTTAAAAAAATGGATCACTAAAGTTTCATCAGCTATAATCGAAATCGAAACCAAAACTTATGAAGAATTCTTGGTAAAATCATTTATCAAAAAAATTAATCCAGGAAAACTTGTACCCGGAAAACTCGTACTCGGAATACTCGTACCCGGAAAGCTCGCCTGTTTTTGCTAAGTAGGAAAACTGGCCCCTTATTGAATAAATATCGATTGAAAACACATTTTATAGCCATTTTTTAAGGAGATATTGCTTTTTAAAGATACAAAACTCCCCATAATATTTTTAAAAAATATTTTTACTTGTTTATTGTTGTTTTAAAAAAAATAAATTGATTTTTCTAAGTGTTTGTTTTCTTCCTAGCTTCGTAAGTTTTTAGTGGTTCAACTTATTTTAAAGAGTTTATTTAGTTAAAAAAAAACAAGTAATGTCGAGTGTATCTTTTGAACAAAAACTGTCCGACATGAGAGGATCATATCTTAGGAGCTTCGATAATCGCTCAAAAATAGAAAATTAAAGAAAATACTGAGGTAGATATAGTTTTAAAACGAGACCCCCCTCCAAAAGAAAATAAATTTGCATATTTTTAGCTAATGTTCAAGATTACTGCTCGGAAAAAAGTCTAGCTACCGGAAGTGGATACGGTTGATTATGTAACGAAACCGAACGGAAGACACAAAAAACGAAACCATATGCTTATTAAAAAATTATTTTATAAATTATTAAAGTGAAATTCATTATTGAGATGAGTACTATTTAGTAATTTTATTTATTGCGGACTGTTATCCTCATCTTTTAGTTATTTTCATGTCGTTTCGGTCAACTATTCCTCTGGCCTTCGTCAGGTAGTAATAAATTAAACTCTATGAATCAATGTTTAATCTGTAACTTAGATTTATAACCCATTCTGTCGCCCCTATCAGTCTTATGCTGTAAAGAAACAACTTTTAATAATAAAAAAAAAACAATCTGTGCTTGTTACATTTTTATTTTGAAATTTTAAAGAATCGGTTTGGAATCGGAAATTAGACTATAATTTTTCCGATTCCGATACCCCAAAAAGTTCCGGTTTTTTTCGATTCCGATTCAGATTAATCGTCCCAACACTAATATATATATTCTTGAATTGAAAGCAATTTTGCTGTTTTTTTTTTTTTGTTTTTTGTTTTTTTACATGGGGGTCGCCACTTATCAAGGCCCGGAGGCCACTCAGGGATAATGGTTATTGCGTGTACAGTAATCAATGAAGAAAATAAAATCTTATTCAAACAAAATGGCAGTCGTTAATCAGAAAAGCATTGAACTGTAAAAAACGGAGACGAAGAACAGTTTTTTCTTTGTAAAAGTTTGCTGACGGAGAGCAAATTCCATCTCGTGTTTGATACGAAAAAATAATGTGCGGAAAATCTGAATGATTCAATATTTTTATCGTGCAATCATGGTTTCTGATTAGTTGCTAGCAAAGTGTGGCTCCATTTAATTCGTCAGTTCCTATCGCCAGTGTCATCGAGTAAAACCTTCTAACTTGTTATATTCTTTAAAATTATGAGGGGAGTCTCCTTTATGTTTCGGTTACTTGAAGATTTGGGTAGAAAGTAACAGTGAAGCATTCTTGACAATCAACCCGAGAGTTGCGAGGCCAGAAACTGGCCCAATACTTGTTGGACTGAGGTACACCGTCTGGGTATAACCTAGGAGGTCCATTCACCCAAACCTTTTCACCAGGTTTTCGGGTGGGATAAGTTTATCGCTTGCTTAATGATTCGCCCGACCGGAGAATGCCGACGAGGATGCCCGCGCAATTTTGCTAGGCAACAGTGTTCCTCCTTTAGGGGATCTTGCTTGATATCCCAACTTTCTCGACCTTTTGACACACCATGCCAAAGTTGTCAGCATGTATATATATATATATATATATATATATATATATATATATATATATATATATATATATATATATATATATAATTGTTTTATAGCTGTGAAAAAGCTGAACTTTACACGTCAGTTTCTGAATATAAATGGCGCAGTTGAAATGGAAAACACATTCCAAGAGGTTACAGGTAGTAGAGATCACGTGATGTGGTACTAATAAAAGGAAAATAAATTTCAAATAAAACAGTTGATTTCCTAAATAATATATTTTTATTCACCTTTGTTTCTTCATATGCTTAGTCTGTTCCGGAAAAAGAAGGGAGCAAAAGTTTGTTTTTTTTTGCTTTTTTTTTTCAATTCTACCATTTCTCAAATAGAGATAGAAATTGCAACATTAACGCTATTGTCTTATAACCTTCTAAACAAAATAGAAAAATGTTTGATAAATTCCTGCATATTCGCATGAGTCCGTATTAAAATCAGATGTTTAAAACATGTTCTGTTCCATTTACTTGAACATGAAACCAATTTTCGTTCTTTGATTACACTGATGGGATCGGATAATATTCATCTTATTTTGTTCCAATTGGACAATAAGAGAATCTCATTTTCTTTAATCCATTAAGAGGCCATAAGAAATATGCAATAACCACATTTATTATAAACGAGAATATTGCCACGGCAAACATGTAGATGAAGGAAATGACTCCATGGTAAAGAGATCCAAGATGAAGCCTTATATTTGAAGAATTATTTCCAGTTGACTATAAAAGAGATTAAATGTCATAGATGCTTCCAAACATCTCCTTAAGAAGATGCATATATCGGGCTGCATATGTGCCAGGATTTTGTTTGAAATAGGATTTTAGTAAGCGTCCACACATCTATATAAAACGTTTCATCTGTCTGCATCATAACATAATCTTCATCACTAAACATGGACATCACGCATCCTAAGAAGAATTATTTTTGTTTTAACATTCCCTCTTGCATAATATATATATAGATAGAGAGAGAGAGAGAGAGAGAGAGAGAGAGAGAGAGAGAGAGATACATACATACATATTTGCGTAGATCGTAATATATATAATATATATTTATATATATGTGCGTAGATAGTCATGTGATGATTATATCACTTTGACTGACGGTAAAAGCATTTAATAAGAATAAATGTTTAAATTCAACTATAGTTCTCGCGGTTGACGGAAACCGAATGGTTCGGGCCTTTGCTAATGAAGCCAGACATGACCCCTGTTGCCAGGGTTAAAGTTTCTCGACTGGCGTTAATCGTGATACTGTGCACTAATGATTCCCGAAAGGATAAAACACTAGTGTCTGTAGGTATTTAACAATAATTATAGTAAATAATAATAATAATAATAATAATATATATATACATATATATATATATATATATATATATATATATATATATAAAGTTTAACTCATGTCCAGATCACCTACATCTACCATTTCAAGTGTTTAGACCCAGTATTGGCGGAGGAGTTTGGTAGGGAGATGTACACACAGACACAGATAATTTCATTTATATATATATATATATATATATATATATATATATATATATATATATATATATATATATATATGTATATATATATATATATATATATATATATACTCGGGGTTTTTTTATATTCAAAAATAATGGACTAATGAATTCAACGAGGTTGTTAGATAGTGCTCAATAAAAAGAGCTGATAATACTTGTTTATTGTTATATAAACATGCTCACATCCCGCTGCTACAAATAGCCACTTGTTTCAATCAAACAACAGATATCATCAGGCAGCGACTTGACTATTCAAAAGTTAAATGAATAATGGATTTTTATTTTAGGTAGGAACTCTTTAGAAGTTGGAGTTAAAAAACTTAAAACACAGGACTTTAATTAAATAAAAAAGTAAAAAGGGAGAGGCAATTTAAATAAAGTTAAAAAATTACAATGGGGAGAGAGTGATTGAGAAGAGAAAAAAAAGGAATAGAGACAGAAATAGAGAAAGAAAATATAGAGAAAACAAAATAGAGAGAAAAAGAAGAGAGAAAATATATATATATATATATATATATATACATATACATATATACACACACATATATATATATATATATATATATATATATATATACATACACATACATACACATACACATATATACATGATATGGAGAAGAAAAAAAGAAGAGAAAAAAAGAAATAAATGGTTATAATAAAGAGAATAAGAACTAGAAGGAAAAGGAAAGAATAACAAGATCTAGTTAAATAGGGAAAGAGAGAAAGTAAGAATTTGACAGTATATAGAAAAAGAAAAAGAAAAAAACCTGCGTGTCAACCAATTTATGAACAATTATACAATTCAGTAATGAAACATATTATTACAAATACAAACAGAAGATACAATCCAAGCGTCAGAAATGAACGTGTCAAAAAAGGCAGTGAATGTATTCGGCTAGCATATTTATCCTCTTACATACGTCCACGAGTAAAATCAACGCAATTCAAACATACGTCTACCATTAATTAGGCCCTTTATGCTAAATGATATAAGTTTAAAGTTTTCGCGTTTTTATTAGATAAATATATGAATAAAAGAATAAAATAATGATAAAACAATATTAAAATTATTATTAATAACAATAAACATAATAGTGATAATAATAATAATAATAATAATAATAATAATAATAATTATAATAATAAAAACAGAATAAAATTAATATTATTATCTTTTTAATATAACATATTTAGCCATAAGAGGGGATTAAATAAATTAAATAGGTCCAATAATTATAAATAAAAAAACTACTAATATGTATGTATATAAAAAAAGAATACAATACAAATATATATATATACACACACACATATATATACCCAAATATACACACACATACACACACATATATATATATACATATATATATATACATA